>NC_057419.1:24140307-24229443 GCF_019320065.1 Cervus canadensis
ATAGTTTCCTGTTCTATACAATAGGACATTGCTATTTATCTATTTTATATATAATAGTTTATATCTGCAAACCCTAAACTGCTAATTTATTCCCATCTCTATCCCTTTCCCCTTTGGTAACCATAAGTTTGTTTTCTATGATGTGAGACTATTTCTGTTTTGTAGATAAGTCCATTTGCATCATATTTTAGATTTCACATGTAAGCAATATCATATATTTGTCTTTGTCTGACTGACTTCACTCACTCTGAGAATTTCTAGGTCCATCCATGTTGCTGCAAATGGCATTACTTCATTCTTTTTATGACTGAGTAGTATTCCATTGTCTATATATACCACATCTTCTTTATCCATTCATCTGTCAATGAACATTTAGCTTGCTTCCATGTCTTGGCTATTGTGAATAGTGCTTCTATGAACACTGCGTGCATGAATCTTTTTTGACTTATGGTTTTCTCTGGATACACAGCCAGGAGTGGGATTACTGTATCATATAGTAGTTCTATTTTTAGTTTTTTAAGGAACCCCTATACTGTTCTCCATAGTGGCTGTACGAATTTACATTCCCAACTATAGTGTAGAAGGGCTCCCTTCTCTCCACATCCTCTTCAGAATTTTTTATTTGAAAACCTCTTGAGGGGGCTCCCTGGTGGTTCAATGGTAAAGAATCCACCTTCCAATGCAGGAGATGTGGGTTTGATCCCTGGAGAAGGAAGATCCCCTGGAGAAGGAAATGGCAACCCACTCCAGTATTCTTGCCTGGGGAATCCCATGGACAGAGGAGCCTGGCGGCCTATAGTCTGTGGGGTTGCAAGAGTCAGACATGATTTAGTGACTAAACGACAGCAATAAGACTTTTTGATGATGGCCAGTCCTGAATATTCATTGGAAGGACTGATGCTGAAGCTGAAACTCCGATACTTTGGCCACCTGATACGAAGAACTGACTCATTTGAAAAGATCCTGATGCTGGGAAAGATTGAAGGTGGGAGGAGAAGTGGACGACAGAAGAGGAGATAGTTGGATGGTATCACTGACTCAATGGACATGAGTTTGAGTAAACCCCGGAGTTGGTGATGGACAGGGAGGCCTGGCATGCTGCGGTCCATGGGGTCACAAAGAGTCGGACACAATTGAGCAACTGAACTGAACTGATTCTGACTGGTGTGAGGTAATACCTCATTGTAGTTTTGATTTGCATTTCTCTAATAATTATTGATGTTGAGCATCTTTTCCTGTGTCTGTTGGCTTTTGTATATCTTCTTTGGAGAAACATCTATGTAGGTCTCCTGCCAATTTTTTGATTGGGTTTTTTGTTTTGTTTTGTTTTTTGTTACAACTGAGTTGTATGGCTGTTTTTATATTTTGGAAATTAAGCCCTTGTTGGTTGCATCATTTGAAAATATTTTCCCCCACTCTGTAGGTTGTCCTTTTATTTTGTTTATGGTTTCCTTTGCTGTGCAAAAGCTTACAAGTTTGACTAGGTACTATTTGTTTATTTTTGCTTTTATTTCTATTGCCTTGGGAGACTGGCCTAAGAAACCATTGCTATGATTTATGTCAGAGAATGTTTTACCTATGCTTTCTTATAGGCGTTTTATGGTGTCATGTCTTATATTTAAATTTTAAAGCCATTTGGATTTTATTTTGTGTATGGTATGAGCGAGTGTTCTAATTTCACTGATTTACATGTAAGAGAAAGTAATTCAATAAGCAGAAACTAAGATGTTCTAAAAACATTTGTTCTAATAAGGGGCAAAAAAAGAAATATTGGAATAAATTAGCCAAAGCAATAACTAATTTTTTGCTTATGATGAAAACAAAAATTATACCTTCCTCTGAAACCATAAAGCTCCTAAAAGTTAATTAGCTTTGTGTTAATATTTTGATGCATCTCTGCACTTCTTAATCTAACTGCAAATTATTATTACATCAGCCATTCTGTCTGCGGCAAAATTAGGAAGGACAACACAGCCCCCAAGGTTGCTTATCCTTGAAAGATTTTCAGCTTGATATTTTGCTATTTGTCTCCTGGCTTATTTCAGCCAGGATAGAAAAAGAGGAATGATTATCGTGTGGGTGTTTTTGCTTCATTTCCTTAGCAGTATAACTATATTTCATCCACCTATCGAGGGTTGAGAAACCTCAGCTTAGGAAAGGAAGTAAACACAACCCATTTTCAATAGAAAGGAAACAGATCAAGTTATACCTGACATTCAGGGAGCCCAAGGGACTCTATTCTCCACCAATTAGAACAAAATTGAGTCTAGTTCTTTCTGCAGCTATTCTAAAAGAAGGTTTGGGGTGAAGTTTTCTGAACCTTCTGTTCTGTTGATGAATGATGGGGAAGCCATTGTTGATATCAAGGGATTAGTGGAAATGAGAATGAAGTATTGACTCTCAGAGTTGGAAGAGAATTCAGAAGTCATTTATGTTTAAATACCTCCTGCAATGTTCCCACCAACTGGTCATTGCCTATACTTAAAAGCATTCCAGAGAATACTTGGATTCCAAGGTTGATTCATTCCATCTTTGGGTGGCTCATCATCATATTAGAGTGAAACACTTCTTCCTTTCCAGTCCCTTCATAGTAATAAACTATTATTTTAAGATTGCCATAACTAGATTTTATTATCATTATAGCTATTACTGTTTTATACTTATCACAGTGTGTATCTACTAACAAGATATTTGACAAATATTTCCCCCACATATAAAATTATGATAATAGGTACTGTTTATTGAGCCATTATAATAAGAGATCAAAAACATGAGTTATTTTATTATTATTGAACACTTAGGAGATCTTTGAGGCATAATAGTAAGCACATATGGATACTTACTCATAAAATTCTCACAGTCATATTATGAGGTAGATGCCATGATTTTTGTATTGCAGATCAGAAAACTGAGACTCAAAGAAAACCATAGTTGTGTTCCGAGTCATACAGCTCAGTGGTAAAGTCAGGTTTCCTAGGTCCTAAGTTGGTGCTCAAAAAACCAGTCTGTACCACCTCCCAAATCAAGAGAGTAGCTCCACGCAAAGTCTCTGCAAACATTTCCATGCATTGGGGCAGATAAGTTCACTCATAGGCTTTACGTAGTGTTGCAAACATTAGCTCTGTGTGTGCGTCAGCTTTTGCGTGCATGTCTAACAGTAGCAAAAAAACAAAACAAAACAAAAAGAATAAAACCTAAATTCACAAAAGCACATATTTTGCCAGTGTTGCTAGAAATCACTAGGGAAGAGTGCCCTCACTTCATGTCATACTGGCAGACAAGAAAATGTCCCACTTTTGTGGCCACAGCACCTATCCTTTGTTTCAGCTCAAGTACACCCTGAATTACTCTTTTCCACTTTCTCTGTGCCAAAGGGCAGATAAACATTGATTTGACATGAAGTCAACCCAATATATCCACCCAGAGTGGCATGTACTCTCAGCATTACAGAGGATGATATCTAAAGGTAAAAGAAAATAAGAGAAAACTCATGTTCCACCTGATATCACATGAACATACTTTAAATGTTTTTGCTAGATTTTGAAACTCTATTAAATACGTAGTGGATCATTTTGATGTTGTATCAGTTGTTCTTCCAGCCACTATTATCATAAGCTTGTCTCTATGGGAATCATGTTTTAGTTGCCAATTCTACAAAACCCTAACTAGTATCTTAAGTCAACTTTTAAAATTTGATTGCTTATTTTGTTACTACACTGGACCTCATCTGTAAAGCTTGTTTAGTTGTCTGTTGTGATTGTTTGCCTGCAAATGCACGTAACCTACCAAAAGCCTTACAAATTAATGCAACTTCTTGGCAATGAAATTACTCTCCAAGAATCCTGTAGACACATGAAGGCTGTCTTTTTTGTCTAGAGATTATAGCAAAATTCTACCAACAGTCCCTTCTGAGCTAAGTATTGAGTACAGTATGCAAAAGTGTAGTCCATCTTCATTACCTATTGTCTTGGTCACATATCACATTCATGGGGAATCTTGGATGACAAAGTTACTGCTGAACCACTTCACACCCATGGTGATGGCTATAATTTAAAAAAAAAAAACAATAAAGTAACAAGTGTGGGAAAAGAAGTGGAGAAATTGGAACCCTTGTGCATTACTGATGGAAATGTAAAATGGTGCAGATGCTATGGAAAGGAATTTGGTGGTTCCTCAAAAGTTAAACATAGAATTATCATATGACCCAACAATTCCACTCCTAAGTATATTTACCCAAAGAAATTGAAAGCAGAGGCTCAAAGAGATACTTAAATGATAATGTTCATTGCAGCATTAACAACGATAGCCAAAAGGTAAAATAACCTATATGTCTATCAACAGATGAATGAATAAACAAAATGTACTATAATCATACAATGGAATCTTATATAGCCTTTTAAAGTACTTGGAATCAACAGATATATACTACTACACATAAACCAGATAAACAACAAAATCCTACTGTATAGCACTCAGTACTTTGTAATAACCTATCATGGAAAAGAGTCTGAAAAAGAATACAAACTATGTATATATATAAGTGAATCACTCTGCTGTACACCAGAAATTAACACAACATTGTAAACCAACTATACTCCAATGGAAAAAAAAAAGAGAATGTGGTACTGACATATGCTACCACATGGATGAACCTTGAAAACATTATGCTAAGTGAAATAAGCCAGTCACAAAAAGACAAATATTGCATGATTCCACTTACATGAGTTATGTAGAATAATCAAATTCATAGAAGGACAAAGTATATTAAAGGTTAACAGGGGATGGGAGAAGGTGAGAACAGAGAGTTATTGCTTAATGGTTTCAGAGTTTCTGTTTAGAGTGATGAAAAATTTTGGAAATAGTAGTTAAGGTTGCAAAACATAGACATAACAAATACTACTGAATCTGTACACTCAGAAATGATGAAAATGAAAAAATTTTATGTTAAGTATACCTTTACCACAGTTTAAAAGTATTAATAATGTAAAATACAAAAAAATTGAATGGGTAAATTGTACAGTGTGTGAATTATATCTTTTAAAGCTGTTATAAAAGAAAAACAATATTGCTGCTGAACTAGCAACAGTGAATTTGATGATGATGATGAAAGACAATTATTCTAACAAAAACAACAGCTACCATTTGGCAAGCATCATGCTAGGAGGTTTACACAACTTTACCTCACAATAATTTCTTAAGTTAAACATAACTGTATTGTCTCACTTTTCCATGAGGTGCAAGGAGCTCAGGTAGCTCACGCAATTTGTGTAGGATCACAAAACTAATAAATGGTGAGTTGAAGTGTGTCTGAATCCAAAACGAATGCTCAAACTACCTCTCTAGACCTATATCCCTTGAAATTTGGAGTATTTGCTGAAGTGCGAGCCTATAACTCCATTTGGGGTAAGGGGGAAAGAAGGAGTCCTACTCTTTCACTTTAATAAAAGAAATCTAATGCCTTCATGTGAGCATCTCAAGTTCCAGAGCGATGCTAGTCTTGAGCCAAATATACCTCTATGAGATAAAATCTGAGTTGGAATAAAAGATATGGGGATGACTAAAAGTATGGCAGCCAGATAGGGACTAATTAGGGAGACAGAATGTTGTTGAATTAAGAACTTGGTTTCTGTTGACAGATCAACTTGAATTTCAATCAATCTGCCACTTTCTCTCTGTGTCATTTTGTGCAAGTCACAAAATCTCTCTAAGACCCACTTATCTCATCTATAAGATGAAACTAATACTTTTACTAAATAAGTCTGAAGTGAGGATTAAGGGCAATAATGCTTGTAAAGCATCTGGAACAGCTCCTGGCATAGAATCAACACTCAATACATGGCACCTTTTATTGTTACAGTGTAGAACTGGATGGTAACTTTAGCAAAATAGAGTAAAGAGGCAGAAACTATACTAGTGAGGTAAGATATAGAAATCACAAGATGAGGCGAGGTCAATATAAGGGAAAGAAACAACTGTGTTTGTCTTGTGTTTTGCTCTCCACAACAGAAGGAAATTAAACATCTTCTCCAGAGATGTACAAGACTGGGTGAATCTGAAGGGACTTGGGGGAGGAGGAAAAGGGCAGAGCTAACTTTCTGTGGACTCTTAGGACTTTATGGAATCAGTACAAAATTATTTTATCCCAGCCTCTACACTCAGTGTATATTGAAGATAATTTTATAACTATCCCACTCCCTTCCTCTCTCTTTTAAGCAATGAACTGTATGTGGATGCCATCTCAGACATTACATACATAACTAAGAGATAAGTAAGAGGTTACAAATATTGTTACCATTAATAGTAGGGAGCACCCAGATTCCACAGATGACTCAGAGTTAAGACTGAACAATGTATATTGGGTCCTCCTCAAGTGGTTCTCTTGTCTCCTAATAATCTGAGGATGAAATGAAAGGGTTCGGTAAAGACTCCCATTCTGCCTCACTTTTTAAAATTATAAATATAATATTTACATATAGGAATAAAAATTAAAGCTGTACAGAGGTAAATAAAAGGAAAGCCTAAAATGCTTCTCCTTCCCACCTTTGTTCCACCTCTAATCCTAATTTCCAATTGTAACAGGCAGTTTTTATATTTAATTTTTCTGGTGGTTACTTCCATTACTATAAATTAGTGGTTCTCAAATTTCTGTGTACATAAGAATTACCTGCAAAGCTTGCTGCTTGCTTAGAAAGCAGATTACTGGGCATCACTCCAAAAACATATGGGGTGTAGCCAAGGGATCTGAATTTTTTAAAGCTACAGTGGGTAATTTTGATTCAGGTAGTTTATGGAATGAACTTTGTAAGATGCTATTATAAATTATAAGTTATACATTTGTATCTCTATATTTTAACCAAACAACTTATTAGCAGTGACTTTTCAATACTGAAGATGGGAAATTTTAGCACACAATTTGCTCTCCCTTTCAACATTTTGTAATTTTAGTTTTGATTTCTGTATTGGTTGCCATTTTAATTTTATAATGCAACTAAACTTTCACTTATTGATACTTTATGTGGTTCAGTTCAGTTCAGTCACTCAGTCATGTCCAACTCTTTACAACCCCATGGACTGCAGCACGCCAGGCCTCCCTGTCCACCACCAACTCCCGGAGTTTACTCAAACTCAAGTCTATTGAGTTGGTGATGCCATCCAACCATCTCATCCTCTGCCATCCCCTTCTCCTTCACCTTCAATCTTTCCCAGCATCAGGGTCTTTTCCAAGGAGTCAGTTCTTCACATCACATGGCCAAAGTATTCAAATTTCAGCTTCAACATCAGTCCTTCCAATGAATATTCAGGACTGATCTCCTTTAGGATGGACTGGTTGGATCTCCTTGCAGTCCAAGGGACTCTCAAGAGTCTTCTCCAACACCACAGTTCAAAAGCATCAACTCTTTGGTGCTCAGCTTTCTTTATAGTCCAACTCTCACATCCATACATGACTACTGGAAAAACCATAGCCTTGACTAGACGGACCTTTGTTTACAAAGTAATGTCTCTGCTTTTAATATGCTGTCTATGTTGTTCATAACTTTATGTGGTATATATTAACTTTCACAGTATAGAGTAAGAAATTTAACCTTTCTTACTCTTACCTACCTTTCATCCTTCCTCCACCTCCCAGACCTCTGTCAACTTTGTGCTCTGTGCTCTGTCACTCAGTCGTGTCCAACTCTTTGTGACCCTTTGGACTGTAGCCCATCAGGCTCCTCTGTCCATGGGATTTCCCAGGCAAGAATACTGGAGCGGGTTGCCATGTCCTCCTCCAGGGGATCTTCCTGACCCAGGGATCGAACCTGAGTCTCCTGTGTCTCCTGCATTGCTAGGGAAATCTTTATTGCTGAACCATTGGAGAAAGCCAGCTTTACCTTTACTATAATCAAATTTACTATGAAATGATTCTGCAACCAAAAGTCATAAACATATCTATACTGCTATGATTAATGTAAACTTTTATTTCCTTGTGAATCAAGGTGCATTTTTGTACAATAAAGACATATAAATATATGTCACAAAACCTTCAGCACTAAGAACCTGTGCTACTGCTCCAATTTTCTTACACTTTATCAATTGCTTAAAATCAAACCAGTTTGCTCCATATTTGAGTTGTGACTTTCTTGTATATATTTTTCTTTCTGGAGAACTTCTTTTATCGTAACCAGAAAATATATACTTTTATTACTATATCACTAAGATCATACAATTTCTTAGTCATACCACTACTTTCTGGGTTGGCTGAATCCTGGGAGCTTATAATATAGTATAACACTATATTATTCTATTGCTTATTAGAAGCACCCTCTCCTCAACTTCATGTTACTTCAAAGTGAACTCAAATTTCCAGAATGGAAAATTATCTGAATCTTAGCACATCTGAAAATATCTTTATTTTGCCTTCATAAATGATTGCTAGTTTAGGTGCATGTAGAATTCTTGGTTGAAAATAATTTTCTAGGACTACTTGAAAATTTAAAACTTTTCTGCATCGAAGGACACAATCAGCCAAGTGTAAAGGCAACCTGTGGAACAGGAGAAAATATTTTCAAATCATATACATGACAGGGAGTTGATATCTAGAATATATAAAAAGCTCCTACAACTCAACAACAACAAAATAACTCAAAAGATGAGTAGGGAGTTTTCCTTGTGGTCTAGTGGTTAGGATTCAGCACTTTCACTGCCACGGCCCAGGCTAAATTCCTGGTCAGGGAACTAGATCCCACAAGCCAAAATGGGGGAAAAAAAGATGAACAAAAGACTTGAATAGACTTTTATCCAAAGAAGAAACACCAATGGTCTATAAGCATGTGAAAAGATTCAACACCACTAGTCATTTGGGAAATGCAAATCAAAACCACAATGAGAAATCACCATGTACCTGTTAGAATGACTAATATAAAAAAAAGAAAGAAAATAACAATTGTTGGTGAAGATGTAGATAAATTGGAATCTTTGTACACTGTTGGTGGGAATGTAATAAAATGGTGCAGCCACCATGGAAAACAGTATGGTGTTTCCTCAAAAAGTTAAAAACAAAACTGCCACATGATCTAGTAATTTCACTTCTGGATATATCACCAAAAGAACTGAAAGCAAGGCCTCTCTATTCACCCATGTTCATAACAGCATTGTTCACAATAGCCAGAAGGTAGAAACAACCCAACTGTTCATCAATGGACAAATCAGTAAACAAAATGTCATATATATGGAATATTACAATGGAATATTATTTAGCCTTTAAAAGGAAGGAAATTCTGATGTAGGCTTCAACATGGATGAAACTTGAAGATATTTTATTAAGTGAAATAAGTCAGTCATAAAGATAAATGCTAGGGACTTCCCTGGTGGTCCAGTGGATAAGAATCCTCCTTGCAGTGCAGGGGATGATGGTTTGATCCCTGGTTGGGGAACTGAGATTGCACATGCTGCAGAGCAGCCAAGGCTGCATGCCACAACTAGAGAGTCCATATGCTGCAATGACTTCAGGTGCCACAACTAAGATCCCACAAAGTCAAACAAATAAATAAATATTTTTTTAAAAAGACAAAGCTGTATGATTCCTTTTATATTCAGTGCCTAGATGAGTTGGATCCACAGAGACAGAAAGTAGAACAGTCTTTGCCAGGAGCTAAGGTAGGGGGAATAGGGAGTTATTGTTTAATGGGTATAGAGTTTCAGTGCTTCAAGATGAAAAAGTTCTGGAATTTTGTTGGATAACAATGTGAATGTACTTAACATCACTGATCCGTACACTTAAAAATGGTAAGTTTTTAAGATGGTAAATTTTGTGCTATGTGCATTTTATACAATTTGAATTTTTTAATGCTAAAAATAATAGTAATAATTTTCTATTAGAAATATGAAGGTATTGTTGTATTGCCTCCTGATAATTGTCTAATACAATTTTATTGTGATTCTTTTGTAGCTAAGATGTTTTTTCCTCTCTAAAATACTTTATGTTCTTTTCTTCATCTTTGACATTCTGAAATTTCATAAGAATATGTCTAATTTGTCTTGCTGGACATTAGAAAGGTTTCTTTCAATCTGAACATTACAATTTTTCTTCAGTTCTTAGAAATATTATATTATTTTCCATAATTTTATCCCCTCATTACTGCTGTCTTATTTTTAGGAATTTAGCACGGATCCATCTTCTTAATCTTTCTTCTTATATTTTTACATTCTTCATCTTTGTCTTCTATCACAGATTTCTTTGATTACTTTATTCATGTTTTTTTATTCAGTTTATATTTTGGCAATAATAATAATGTTGCTCTTATTTGTACTCTGATAATTCTTTTTTCTTAGCAGATTAATTTTGTTTTGTATACAAGCTCAAATATCTCTGGTGATACTCATTAAATTTTTTTTTCAAACTTTTCTTCTCTGAATTATCTGATTCCACTACAGACTTATTTGCTCTATTTATTCACTTTTGTGCTATTGGCTTTTCTCAAATGTAGGATGGTCCTTGGTTGTCCCCTTATTGTTCTCTAAAGTCACTTCTCTGAATAATCAAAGAGCTACCTAACAATCTTTAGTTGTGGCTAGGACACCATTAAATGGCAGCTCCCCTTTAAGTAACAGAAGCAAAGTAGCATTCAGGCAGGATGGCTGCAAACAACCTTTGCTTTACCAAACCTCCTTATACACACTATACATTCCCAGCTACCATTAGATAATATCTCAAGGAACACAATATAGCTAAGTCATGCTTCATCATCAGATAGGATGTACCTAAATCTGTATTTGAAATAGTTTATCAAAGGATTTTATGGGTTGGCTTTGGCTGAAACTGATTAAATTATCATTGTATTCTTTTTTTTTTTTCCTTTGACTGCACCACGGGGCATGCAGTATCTTTGTTCCCCAGCCAGGGACTGAACCCATACTCCTGCAGTGGAAGTACAGCATCCTAACCTCTGGACCAACAGGGAACTCCCTGTATTTAATTCTTAAAGAGCACTTCAATTTTCTGTTTATTCATTTCTGCTTGAATTATTGTTGTTGTTGTTGTTGTTGTTATTATTCACAGAAATCTTTTAGGCTATTTGTCAATTTTGTGACAAATAGTCAATCATCTTGACTATAATTAGATTAATATAATAGCAATTATGATTCAGTTCAGTTCAGTCTCTCAGTCCTGTCCGACTCTTTGTGACCCCATGAACCGCAGCACGCCAGGCCTCCCTGTCCATCACCAACCCCCAGAGTTCACCCAAACCCATGTACATTGAGTTGGTGATGCCATCCAACCATCTCATCCTCTGTTGTCCCCTTCTCCTCCTGCCCTCAATCTTTCCCAGCATCAGGGTCTTTAAATGAGTCAGCTCTTTGCATTCGGTGGCCAAAGTATTGGAGTTTCAGCTTCAGCATCAGTTCCTCCAAAGAATATTCAGGACTGATTTCCTTTAGGATGGACTGGTTGGATCTCTTTGCAGTCCAAGGGTCTCTCAAGAGTCTTCTCCAACACCACAGTTCAAAAGCATCAATTCTTCGGCGCTCAGCTTTCTTTAGAGTCCAACTCTCACATCCATACATGATCACTGGAAAAAATATGATTAGAGCACACAAAGGCAACCCACTCCAGGACTCTTGCCTGGAAAGTCCCGTGGACAGAGGAGCTTGGTAGGCTGCAGTCCATGGGGTCACTAAGAGTCGTACATGACTGAGCGGCTTCACTTTCAATTTTCACTTTCATGCATTGGAGAAGGAAATGGCAACCCACTCCAGTGTTCTTGCATTAAGAATCCCAGGGACGGGGGAGCCTGGTGGGCTGCTGTGTATGGGGTCGCACAGAGTCAGACACGACTGAAGTGACTTAGCAGCAGCAGCAGAGCAATTATGATTAGAGCACATTTAAAGTACAAGATAACACAATATACTGAAAATGAACAGATGAGTGAAGGTCTTAGTTTTGGTTCCCTCAGAAGCAGAGCCTGAGTAGAGGATTTGAGTGTAAGTAGTTTATTTGAGAACTGACTCTAGGAAGCTCCAGGAAGAGAGAGGGGAGACAAGAAACAGAAGAAGGCTAATGAAGAATACATTATTGAGCAAATGACCATGGTGGATGACTGGGACAGAATCCTGCTGGCAATTTGTGGGAGATCATATAAATTATCCTGTAGAGTTATACACTACATACTTCATAGTGCCTGCCCACCAGTTTTCCGTTTTCCTTTCATTTTTGACTCCTAAAGGTTTCCTACTTACTTGCAAGCTCAGCTGTGACTCTAATAATTTTCATAATAGTTGTATTTTCTAACTATTTCTGTATTTTCTAACTACTACATTGTAGGAGAGTTTTCAGTTTAATTTACCATATTATCCAGTTCCCCACAAATATAAATGTTAAGACTAAAGAAAGACCAAACAAAGTCAATAAAATTATAAGATGTAAATATCTTAGAAAAATGCCTAGCACCCTATGAGAGCTCATTAAATGTTGTCATTTGCTAATAATGAGATGATAGTAATAGAAATCATAGATGTAGGTGCAGTATTGAAAGAAAAAGAGTGAAAAGTTGATAGGGTTACTCTTGGTGTTCCTGAAAGGAAGAACAAGAAGAGTGTCCCAACTGTGTTCTATTTCTATTACTCCCACTAAAGTCCCATTTTCTGAACATGTGTCAGTTTGCATACTTGAATTTGCACAACATATATGAATTATGTGAGAAAACATTTCATTTTATTAGCAGGTGGTATAAGAACATTTTTGTAGGGAAAGAACAGTTTTATTAAAAAGGGCTTTGATAAGCTCACTATGGGGTAGAAATAATTCTCAGATTGCTGAAGTTTCATCAGAAATGAGAGAGGGTCACAGCCTATTTAATAATAACAAGTTTGGGAGTTTCCTGGGGGAAGGATCAAGGAGATGAGGCCCCTAACTGTTGGAGTGCCTGAAGAAAGATTTAGAGGAAGAATCAAAGTATTGAATGGAGACATTTCAATACTGCTGTGTGTTGTGAACTAAAGCTTCTCTCCTGTAAGTCCCCTTTGAAATCCTTGATACAACTTTCACTATTCACTAATCATTTTAAGTGAATGGAGTTTCAGTTTGGAGGAGCCCAAAAAGACCTGAGTGACATGGAATTCCCTGGTGGTCCATTGATTGGGATGCCGCTCTTTCACTGCTGAGGGTGCAGGTTCAATCCCCTGTTGGGGAACTAAGATCCCACAATGCTCAACACACAGCCAAAAAAATAAAAAAGACCTGAGTGACAATAGCAATACTCCTCCCCCTTGAGAGTGGGAGCAGTGAGATATTCTATGAACTGCCCCTCCAACTAAAGGATTGAATGGAGAAAAGAAGGGCCTTCTGAAGAGAAGGAGCAACATGGAGCATCTTCTTGGAAATGAAAGCATATCAATGATGATACATACCAGAGTACTGGGTGGTAATGAGGCAAGAGGTTTGACCAGAAAAGGCAGGGAACTATGAAGAGCCTTCAGTGCTGATCCAAGGGCATATAATTTTTAATATAGATGATAAGGATCATTGAACAGTTTTCAAGCCAGGTATGTCTTCCCATTTAATAGGTAATTATTGAGAGTTTGAGATAATGCTTTGTAGAGAAGTAAGACCAAAGGCAGGCCAGGAAACTAATTTAGGACTGTTGTAGAGTCTCAGCCTAAGGAGAGTGAGAACACAAATAAAAGAAAGGACAGCTGGCCTGGAGGTGATGGCAAAAATTCGATAACTATAAGATAGAACTGACCAGCATTGTACTAGTAAGGTAGGCTAAGCTGCAGTAAAAAATACACCTAAATATATACAATGGTATAAACAATATAAAAGTTTATTTCTTGTTTATTCTCCAAGAAAGATGTTCCTTGTCAGCTGGAGACTCTCCTTCATTTGATGATTCAAGAATCCAGTCTCCTTCCATCTTCTGATTCCAATATCCATTAGAACTTCATGATAGTCAGCAAAAGGGGAGGGAGAATGTGAAGGGGGCACACCCTCATTTGAAAATCTTTGGCCAAGAAATGGTTCACAACACTTCCACACACATTCCACTCACTAGTACTCAGTACCATGGCCATATCTTACTGAAGTTTGAGAAATGTAGTCTAGCTGCATGCCAACAAAGAAAGAAAAACAGATTTTGGAAAACATCTAGAATTCTCAACATGATCATTGAGGAAAAGAAAAAACCTTAGAGTAACTCCCAGAATTCAGATTAAATAACTAGATGACTGGAATACAGGTTTGATTGGAGGGAGGTAGGATAATGAGTTCAGTTAACATACTGAGTTAGAGATGCTCATGAAATATTAGGTTGGTGCAACAGTAATTGCGGTTTTTTCATTGTTTAAATTTGCCTTTGATATAGAAATACATTCTTAAATAAATGTGGTTATGTTATACACCATTTTAATGAGCATTTCTCAATTTACGATTTTTTTTGCTAATGACTTACTTGCTGTTATACTTATTTTAGACTATGGAAATTATGCTAGACAAAAAGCAAATTTGAGTGATTTTCTTATTTGAATTCAAAAAAGCAACAGGGACAACTTGCAACATCAACAATCCATTTGGCCCAGGAACTGCTAACGAATGTACAGAGCAGTGGTTCAAGAAGTTTTACAAAGGAGATTTGAAAGCTTTAAATGTGTATGCAACATGTAGATTTATTTGAATCAAATCTCTGAAATCTGGGAAACCTCTTGAAAATGAGGAGTGCGTGGCCAGCCATCAGAAGTTGACAACAATTGAGAACCATCATCAAAGCTGATCCTCTTACAACTGCATGAGAAGTTGCTGAAGAACTCAACGTCAACCATTCTACAGTCATTCAGTGCGTGAAGCAAATTGGAAAGGTGAAAAAGCTAGATAAGTGGGTGCCTCATGAACTGAACGCAAATCAAAAAAATCATCATTTTGAAGTGTTGTTGTCTCTTATTCTATGCAACAATAACGAACCATTTCTCGATTGGATTGTGACATGTGATGGAAAGTGGATTTTATATGACAACTGGTGACAACCAGCTAAAGTGGCTAGTCCGAGAAGAAGTTCCAAACTACTTTCTAAAGCCAAACTTGCACCAAAAAAAGGTCACTGTTACTGTTTGGTGGTCTGCTGCCCATCTGATCCACTACAGCTTTCTGAATCCCAGCGAAACCATTACGTCTGAGAAGTATGCTCAGCAAATCAACAAGATGCACTGAAAACTGCAGTGCCAGCAGCCTGCACTGGTCAACAGAAAGAGCCCAATTCTTCTCCATGACTACACCCAACTGCATGTTGCCCAACCAATGCTTCAAAAGTTGAACGAGTTGGGCTATGACGTTTTGCTTCATCTGCCATATTCACCTGACCTCTCGCCAAATGACAACCACTTCTTCAAGCATCTTGACAACATTTTGCAGGGAAAACACTTCTACAACCTGCAGGATGCAGAAAATGTTTTTCAAGAGTTTGTCAAATCCCGAAGCACAGATTTTTATGCTACAGGAATAAGCTAACTTATTTCTCATTGGCAAAAATGTGTTAATTATGATGGTTCCTATTTTGATTAATAAAGATATATTTGAGCCTAGTTGTTGTTGTTCTTGTTGTTATTGTTCAGTCACCAAGTTGTGTCCAACTCTTCATGATCCCATGGACTGAAGCACACCAGGCTTTCATGTCCCTCACCATCTCCCGGAGTTTGGTCAAGTTCATGTCCATTGCATCGGTGATGCCCTCCAACTATCTCATCCTCTGTTGCCCTATTCTCGTTCTGCCCTCAATCTTTCCCAGCATCAGGGCCTTTGCCAATGAGCTGGCTGTTCGCATGAGGTGGCCAAAATATTGGAGTTTCAGTTTCAGCATCAGTCCTTCCAATGTGTATTCAGGGTTGATTTCCTTTAAGATTGACTGGTTTTGTCTCCTAGTTATAATGATTTAAAATTCAAGGTCTGAAACTTCAATTACATTTGTACCAATCTACCTGTGGGAAATATCCACTATATCAGTCTATGAACATCTTTAAGGATTGGAGACACACAACTTTGGCTATTATGTTCCCCTGGAGCTTCCTGGGTGGCTCAGTGGTAAAGAATTTGCCTGCCAAACAGGAGATGCAGGAGATGCGAGTTCAATCCCTGGGTTGGGAAGATCCCCTGGAGGAGGAAATGGCAACTCACTCCAGTATTCTTGCCTGGACAATCTCATGAACAGAGGAGCCTGGTGGGCTACAGACCATGGGATTGCAAAGAATCAGACACGACTGAGCACACATGCACTAAATCTTGTATAAGCTTTAATTGTGTATGCAACATGTAGATTTATTTGAATCAAATCTCTGAAAACTTTTCCATTGAATCCTCCATTGGTCTGTGCTCATAGGCACAGATGGGGAAAATACAACTTAATATTAATATTATTCCAAAGCAGGAAGCAAACTGATTTCCCACGAAAGCTAAACGATATGTTCTATTCAAAACAGAATTATTACACAGTGCACAGCCATCCACAATGGAAAGAGATTGTGAGCATTATCCTGGCATGGCTATGCTTGATTTCAAATCATGGGACTGGCAGAGGCGGGATTCTTTGCTTGTTTATTTTTCAGAGATCTCCTTTTAAAAATATACTCTATGCACTTGAGGAAGGTGAAAAGGAGCTGTTAAAGTATCTGATGCTTTGAGAGGAGGCTCACTTCAGTTCTGTTTCTCTCAAAGTAAATTGCTTCAACATGAAATCAACTCTCAAATTCTAAGGTACCATCTTCTCACTGTCTGTAAACCAATCATTAAGACAAATTTGAGTGTTGTTAAGTTCACTTGGTAAGTCAACAAGACTTCAGTGTCTTTGATGATTATCTTGGGGCCTGAAAGTGTCTTGTCACCTGTAAGACAGGTTTTTCACTTGAATGATCCAGGTGACTGGATAAATTTAAATAGTTCCATCTATTTTTACTTTCAAGAAAATAATAAAGTATGTATCTTCATTATTAATAAACCCATATAGTAACACTTAAATTAGGATTTTCTGAACCTTTTATGTGTCAAACTTTGTTTCATTATTAATTGTGTGATATTGGTACAGGATAACTTCCTCACTTGGTATCATCACAAAACAGGCAGTTTGGTGAGCCTACATATTTTAACATTCAGTCAAAGTCAGCTGAGATAATATAATTCAATAATAAATGGCTATAAAATATGCTTAAGGGTTGTCCAAAATATTATCATGTGAAATATAGGAAAACAGGAGAAAAAAATGAACTAGAAAATAAAAACATTATGGAAACCTATAAATCACAAATATACCCAAGTAGTTCAAGAAAGAGAGGGAGAGAGACACACAGAGAGAATGTGTACACTGCTTTTTGCCTTTGGAGGAAAAAGACTCTGGCCGTATAAAAGTTTGAGTGTTAGAAAAGACCCGAGCACAAAATGCCAAAATGACATAAATGAAAAAGGCTCTCTTGCTTTCCTTCACAGAACAAATATTTTTCTACTCATACCAATGAAAAACCCAGATACTACACAGCCAGCCAATCTGTGTTTACTTCTCCCTGTTATGTAATCTGTCTTTCCCCTAACTCTCATACTCCACAGGGAAGTCAGAGTTCTACAAACAACCTGAGATGAAATCATCATTATTATGGCTTTTGCATGCCGTGTTATGACCTAGTCCCATAATTCTAAGGGCTAAGCCCATAGAGATGAAAAAGATTAGCAAAGGCTCTTTGCCACTCTGGCTGCAGGAGTCCACGTGGAGGGCTTCTCCACTGACTAACCCCCATGGAAATCCAGTGCCGGATTCTGTATCACTACAAAACACAAGGCTGCATTATACACCTCTTTACGTGGATGCCAGATGGAGCTGCCAGTAGGAGAAAATGACTAGGTCTTGAGTCTATATTTCTTCCAGGGTTTGAGGGAAAAAGGAAAATCTGTCACATGTCAATTGATAACATGTCTTTGTCAGTCTTTGTCCTTCTCCCTCACTGGGAGTTCATTGCTTCAATTAATTTCTACCTTAATTAATATTCATCAAGTGTCCACAGTAAGTTAGGCCCAGCTGGGGGTAGGGGACCAAATAAGGACAGTCACACTCTCTGCCCATATTACTAGTGTGGAATGTATTCATCAATATGGAAATTTCCAGCACCCCCACTGACCTTGAATTGCTGGTCTACATGAACTCTTCAGAAGTAATTATTAAGCCATCTGCCTTATGTAGACATATACGACCCTAGAGGAATTCCAGTGCAAGTAAGAGGTACATCTGTCTGATCTGCCTTTCCCTGTGCCAAGGACCTTTTTATACAACTCCCTGTAATAAGATGTTTAGCAGATGTCAACAAACCACAATCCCAACTATAGAAAAATATGCACATTTATTTTTCTCTGCAAAAAACAAAATGGAGAGTAATAATGTTGACACTTAGAATGTATTTGGCAGCTAGTTTCAGATGAATCTGGTTACAAAAAGGAAGGCATAAAGAGATAACCCAGTGTTCTCTCAGCTCTCTGTGGAACAAAGCTGAGTTAAAAGATTTCCACATGTGAAGTGATGACAATTTTCTAAGTTTCCTTTGCTCTAAAATTTATTGCTTAATATTTCTCAGTGGCAGGCACAGTCAGTGGTAGTCCTCTGTATACTTTTCAGGATAAAAGAGCAAACCTGAATTGTCCTAGTCTATTAGCTTTAGAGCTACCTATAAATGCAAATAAACTCTTACCTGCATTTTCTATATTTGAAAACTTGCACACTGATAGGTAGACATGAATATTTTTATACAAGTCCACACCAAGGTTGAGGCATTTTTAAGATTATTTTGAACCATTCTAAATTATTGATTCTGTCTTAAGGGGAGTAATGAAAATTATTCTCTTTCCACAGGAAATTAATTTTGTTACCTTTCTTGGTAATAAAGGCAAAGCTATCTGGATCCAGTGTTTCACTAGTACCTTCAAAAATGTCCACTATTTATTCTGCTTGTTTTAAATGGAAGGTTTTTAAATGTTTGCATTATCAACAGATCTTCTTCACAATTAATGGGCACCTCAATTTGTCTTAAATGACATGCAACAATATTCTATATTGCAGCAATGCCCACCTTTGCATAATACTCCAGTTTTCACACTTGGGCTATACCTAATTCATATACTGATAGCTGGGGCTTAGAAAGTCAAATGTCCCTTTCTATCAATTTAGCTTATAGAGAGCATAATAGAGTAAAAGGTCAATGGTCTGACATAATCTTATAGTCTACTATGGTGTAGTATCCCAGGTTCCTGCAGAAAGAGATGGCACACTCAACTGGATAATTGAGGAGGATTTAAGGACTGGACCATTTACAAAGGTGTGGGAATCTGAAGGCTGAAGAAACAAGAGGAGGGTGTCATTACTAGAAGCTGGAGAGAGTATCTATAAGGAGACAGTTATGACCTTCAATAAGAGGAAAGCAGTGAGCTTCCAGTGACTAGGCAGAGATGGAGCCAGGGGTAAATATTTTCATTCTTCTCACTTTCCTATTTCTTTCAGGTGCCTCATATTGGCCAAATGGGAAGTCAAATGGCAAGGGAACTTACTGAGGCAGTCTGCAGAGGTCAATGTTCCTGAGCACAGAGTAGCAAGCAGAGTAATACAAGGATATTGGACATAAAAGGGCACATGTAAGACATTCAGCCAAGAAGCCCTGCCTCATCATTGGGTGTTTTTGGACATTAATGATAATGCCAAGACCTCTTCATGTCACAAGGTGAAAGGCAAGATTAATACAGCATGTACTGAACCATAAATATAATAATTTAATAAACTATATAATAAATGGGGCTTAATAAATAATAATAAATAGTACACTGTATTGTAAATGTGGTAGTCTTTCCAGCTGGCACAGTGGTAAAGAATTTGCCTGGCAACACAGGAGACTCAAGACACGCAGCTTCGATCCCTGGGTCGGTGAGATCCCTTGGAGTAGGAAATGGCAAACCCCTCCAGCATTCTTGCATGGAAAATTCCATGGACAGAGGAGCTTGGAGGGTTACAATTCACAGGGTCACAAAGAGTTGGAGATAGTGACTGAACCATAAATATAATAATTTAAGGAAACTATGTAAGAAATAGTACATTGTATTGTAAATGTGGTGGCCTATATTTATGATACACTGATAAACTGTTATCTGAAAATTCAGCATCCCAGAGCTATACTGGCTTAATAGATCATAGATATTTAGCAACAACATATCAGAGCTTCATGAAGTGAAATAATCTGTTGCAGGAGATTAATGTGCAGTTCTGAGTCTGCATTAACACATTTTGAAAAACTTTACAATATTTGTAACTTAATCTTTCATTTCTTTTTATGTTTTCCCAAATGTCACTGTATATATAGTAATTACAGCTTTAATTTAATAGATTGTTCATGTTAACACAACTGGTTTAGTCTTGAATACAAAATGTCAATAATTTGACAAAAAATGTGCACTTAACTCAAGATCATGAAGTTACTTGAATAATCAAATAAATACTCCATTGGAGTGGTGGGTAGAAATGCTTCCAAACACTATCCAGATGCATTATTTCTGCTGCATTAATGACTTTTAGACTCAACATATTCAACCATGTCATCAAGTTTGGGTTAATCTACTTCTGGACTTTTGTCTCTTCCATTGCTTAAGCATTTCTGGATGAATAATAGTTTGAATAACTCATTCACCAGTTGGCTATTCTACTACTGTAATGCTTTCATTAGTATCAGTTGATTCTCATTTCCTCTTGTAGAACTGGATTAAGGGACTCCATCTATAAAAGCTCAGTCATCCCTTGAAATCTGGTTCCTTATATTAAATCCTTCAGGCTCCTCTGAAGAGTGCTAACTCTTCAAGTACTCCTCAAACAGAATATTTGGCTGCTTGGCTGCTACTGTGACACTACCCAAGGAGTCTTTAATGGCCAGGCAGAGAGCTGGCCCTCCTAAATGACTCATTCTGCCTATCCACCACTGAAACTCCTCATAGTAATCTGTGTACTGAGACAAAGCCTAGGTGCTAGATGGCCAGGACTTTATAGGGTCCTTAAAAGTGCTTCTCAACTTTCTTTTAATTTTTTTGGTAGGTCAATTGAACTTTTTAATTAATTAATCTTTTTATTAAAGGATAATTGCTTTACAGAATTTCATTGTTTTCCATCAAACCTCAACATGATTCAGCCATAGGTATACATATATCCTCTTCCTGTTGAATCTCCCTCCCCATCCCAACCCTCTAGGTTGATACAGAGCCCCTGTTTGAGTTTCCTGAGCCATACAGCAAATTCCCATTGGCTATCTATTTTACATATGGTAATGAAAGTTTCCATGTTACTCTTCCCATACATCTCACCCTCTCCTCCCCTCTCCCCATGTCCATAAGTCTATTCTCTATGTCTCCTTCTCCACTGCTGTCCTGTAAATAAGTTCTTCAGTACCATTCTTCTAGATTCCATATATATGCATTAAGTATGATATTTATCTTTCTCTTTCTGACTTACTCCACTCTGTATAATAGGTTCTAGGTTCATCCACCTCATTGGAACTGACTCAAATGCATTCCTTTTTATGGCTGAGTAATATTCCATTGTGTATATGTACCACAACTTCTTTATCCACTCATCTGTCAATGGACATCTAAGTCGCTTCCATGTTCTAGCTATTGTAAATAGTGCTGCAACGAACAATGGGATACATGTGTCTTTTTCAATTTTGGTTTTCTCAGGGTATATGCCTAGGAATGGGATTGCTGGGTTCTCAGTTCAGTTCAGTTCAGTTCAGTTCAGTCGCTCAGTCGTGTCTGACTCTTTGCGACCCCATGAATTGCAGCACGCCAGGCCTCCCTGTCCATCACCAACTCCCGGAGTCCACTCAAACTCATGTCATTTGGTGGCTTTATACCTAGTTTTTTAAGGAATCTCTATACTGTCTTCCACAGTGGCTGTATCAATTTACATTCCCACCAACAGTGCAAGAGTGTTCCCTTTTCTCCACACCCTCTCTGGCATTTGTTGTTTGTAGACATTTTGACGATGGCCATTCTGACTGGTATGAGGTGATATCTCATTGTAGTTTTGATTTGCATTTCTCTAGTAATGAGCAATGTTGAGTGTCTTTTCATGTGTTTGTTAGCCATCTGTATGTCTTCTCTGGAGAAATGTCTGTTTAAGTCCTTTTCCCACCTTTTGATTGTATTGTTTGTTTTTCCGGTATTGAGTTGTATGAGCTGCTTGTATATTTTGGCAATTAATCTTTTGTCAGTTGTTTCATTTGCTATTATTTTCTACCATTCTGAGGGTTGTCTTTTTACCTTGCTTATAGTTTCCTTTGCTGTGTGAAAGCTTTCAAGTTTAATCAGGTCCCACTTGTTTACATTTGTTTTTATTTCTGTTACTCTAGGAGATGGGTCATAGAGGATCTTGCTTTGATTTATGTCATTGAGTGTTCTGTCTATGTTTTCCTCTAAGAGTTTTATAGCTTCTAGTCTTACATTTAGGTATTTAATCCATTTTGAGTTTATCTTTGTGTATGGTGTTAGGAAGTGTTCTAATTTCATTCTTGTACATGTAGCTGTCCAGTTTTCCCAACACCACTTATTGAAGAGGCTGTCTTTGCCCCATTGTATATTCTTGCCTCCTTTGTCAAAAATAAGGTACCCATAGGTGCATGGGTTTATTTCTGGGCTTTCTATGTTGTTCCATTGGTCTATATTTCTGTTTTTGTGCCAGTACTATACTGTCTTGATGACTGTAGCTTTGTAGTATAGGCTGAAGTCAGGAAGGTTGATTCCTCCCCCTCCATTCTTCTTACTCAAGACTGCTTTGGCTATTCAGGGTCTTTTGTGTTTCCATATGAATTGTGAAGTTATTTGTTCTAATTCTGTGAAAAATGTCATTGGTAATTTGATAGGGATTACATTGAATCTGTAGATTGCATTTGGTAGTATAGTCATTTTCACAATATTGATTCTTCCTACCCAGGGACATGGAATATCTCTCCATCAGTTTATGTCATCTTTGATTTCTTTCATTAGTGTCTTATAATTTTCTGTGTACAGTTCTTTTGTCTCCTTAGGTAAGTTTATTCCTAGATATTTAATGCTTTTGGTTGCAATGGTGAATGGGTTTGATTCTTTAATTTCTCTTTCTGATTTTTCTTTGTTAGTATATAGAAATGCAAGTGATTTCTGTGTATTGATTTGGTATCCTGCAACTTTGCTAAATTCACTGATTAGCTGTAGTAATTTTCTGATACTATCGTTAGGGTTTTCTATGTACAGTATTATGTCATCTGCAAACAGTGAGAGCTTTACATCTTCTTTTCCAATCTGGATTCCTTTGATTTCTTTTTCTTCTCTGATTGCTGTAGCCAGGACTTCAAAAACTTTGTTGAATAATAGTGGTGAAAGTGGATACCTTTGTCTTGTTCCTGATCTTAGGGGGAATGCTTGCAGATTTTCCGCCATTGAGAATAATGTTTGCTGTAGGCTTATCAAGCTGTTACTGTGTTGAAGTAGGTTCCTTCTATGCCCATTTCTTGAAGAGTTTTCATCATAAATGGGTGCTGAATTTTGTCAAAGGCCTTTTTGGCATCTATTAAGATTATCATATGGTTTTTACCTTTCAATTTGTTAATATGGTGTATCACATCGATTGATTTGCATATATTGAAGAATTCTTGCATCCCTGGAATAAATCCAACTTGATCATGGTGTATGAGCTTTTGATATATTACTGAATTCTGTTTGCTAAAATTTTGTTGAGGAGTTTCGCATCTATGTTCATCAGTGATATTGGCTTGTAGTTTTCTTTTTCTGTGTTGTCTTTGTCTTGTTTTGGTATCAGGGTGATGGTGGCCTCATAGAATGAGTTTGGAAGTGTTCTTTCCTCTGCAATTTTTTGAAAGAGTTTTAAAAGGATAGGCATTAGCTCTTCTCTAAATGTTTGATAGAATTCTCCTGTGAAGCCATCTGGTCCTGGACTTTTGTCTTTTGGGAGATTTTTATCACAGCTTCAATATCAGTGCTTGTAATTGGGTTGTTCATAACTTCTATTTCTTCCTGGTTCATTCTTGGAAGATTGAACTTTTCTAAGAATCTGTCCATTTCTTTCAGGTTATCTATTTTATTGCCATATAGTTGTTCATAATAGTTTCTTATAATCCTTTGTGTGTCTGCATTGTCTGTTGTAACCTCTCCTTTTCCTTTTTAATTTTGTTGATTTGATTCTTCTCTTTTTTTCTTGATGAGTCTGGCTAAAGGTTTGTCAGTTGTGTTTATCTTCTCAAAGAACCAGCTTTTAATTTCATTAATCTTTCTTTACTATTGTTTCTTTCATTTCTTTTTCATTTATAGCTATTCAGATCTTTATGATTTCTTTCCTTCTACTTCTTGGCTTCTCTGGTGGCTTAGATGGTAAAGCATCTGCCCACAGTGCGGGAGATCCAGGTTTGATCCCTGGGTCGGGAAGATCCCCTGGAGAAGGAAATGGCAGCCCATTCGAGTACTCTCGCCTGGAAAATCCCATGGATGGAGGAGCCTGGTAGGCTACAGTCCATGGGATCACACAGAGTCAGACACAACTGAGCAACTTTCCTTTCCTTTTCCTTTCCTTCTACTAATTTTGGTTTGTTTTTTTTTTTCTTCTCTTTCATATTGTTTTAGGTGTAATGTTAGGTTGTCTATTCAATGTTTTTCTTCTTTCTTGAGGGTGTCCACTTTCACCACTATTATTCAACATAATGCTTGAAGTCCTAGCTACAGATTATACTGGTATAAACTTCCCTCTTAGAACTGCTTTTGCTGCATCTCATAGGTTTTCAGTTGTGTTTTCATTGTAATTTGTTTCTAGAAATTTTTGAGTTCCCTTTTGATTTCTTCAGTAACCTGTTGGTTATTTAGAAATGTGTTGTTTAATCTCCATGTGTTTGTATTTCTTACAGCTTTTTCTTGTAATTGATATCTAGTCTCATAGTGTTGTGTTAGGAGAAGCTGCTTGATACGATTTCAATTTTCTTAAATTTACTGAGGTTTGATTTGTGACTCAAGATGTGGTCTATCCTGGAGAATGTTCCATGTGCACATGAGAAGAAGGTGTATTCTTCTGCATTTGGATGGAATGTCCTGAAGATATCAATGAGATCCATCTCATCTAATGTATCATCTAAGACTTGTGTTTCCTTATTAATTTTCTGTTTTGATGATCTATTCATTGGTGTGAGTGAGGGTGTTGAAGTCTCCTACTATTATTGTGCTACTATCAATTTCTCTTTTATGTCTGTTAGTGTTTGTCTTATGTATTGAGGTGCTCCTATGTTGGGTGCATAGATACTTACAATTGTTATGTCTTCTTGGATTGATCCCTTGATCATTATGTAGTGTCCTTCCTTATCTCTTGTAATCTTCTTTATTTTAAGGTCTATTTTGTCTGATATGAGGATTGCTACTCCAGCTTTCTTTTGCTTTCCATTTGCAAGGAATATACTTTTCCATCCTCTCACTTTCAGTCTATCTGTGTCTTGAGGTCTGAGGTGGGTTTCTTGTAGACAACATATATATGGGTCTTGTTTTTGTATCCATTCAGCCAGTCTGTGTCTTTTTGTTGGAGCATCTAATCCATTTACATTTAAAGTAATTATTGATATATATGTTCCTATTTCCATTTTCTTAATTATTTGGGGTTGATTTTGTAGATATTTTTTCTTCTCTTGTATTTCTTGACTATATAAGTCCCTTTAACATTTGTTGTAAAGCTAGTTTGGTGGTACTGAATTCTCTCAACTTTTGCTTGTCTGAAAAGCTTTTTATTTCTCCATCGATTTTGAATGAGATCCTTGCCAGGTACAGTAACATTGGTTGTAGATTTTTCCCTTTCAGTACTTTAAACATATCCTGCCATTCCCTTCTGGCCTGAAGAGTTTCTGCTGAAAGATCAGCTGTTGCTTTTCCCTTGCTGCTTTTAATATTCTTTCTTTGTGTTTAGTCTCTGTTAGTTTGATTAGTATGTGTCTTGGCATGTTTCTCCTTGGGTTTATCTTGTATGGGACTCTTTGCACCTCTTGGACTTGATTGACTATTTCCTTTTCCATGTTGGGGAAATTTTCAACTATAACCTCCAAAAATTTTCTCATACCATTTCTTTTTCTCTTCTTCTTCTGGGATCCCTATAATTCAAATGTTGGTGTGTTTGATATTGTCCCAGAGGTCTCTGAAACTATCCTCAGTTCTTTTCATTCTTTTTACTTTATTCTGCTCTTCAGAAGTTTTTTCCACCATTTTATCTTCCAGCTCACTGATTCTTCTTCTGCTTCAGATATTCTGCTATTGATTCCTTTTAGAGCATTTTTCATTTCAGTAATTGTGTTGTTTGTCTCTATATGTTTATCCTTTAATTATTCTAGGTCTTTGTTAATTGATTCTTGCATGTTCTCCATTTTGTTTTGAAGGGTTTTGATCATCTTTACTCTCATTATCTGAATTCTTTTTCAGGTAGTTTGCCTATTTCCTCTTCATTTATTTGGACTTCTGTGTTTCTAGCTTGTTTCTTCATTTGTGTAGCATTTCTCTGACTTTTTATTATTTTTTTTAACTTATTGTGTTTGAGGTCTCCTTTTCCCAGGCTTCAAGGTTGAATTCTTTCTTCATTTTCATTTCTCCCCTCCTAAAGTTGGTCCAATGGTTTGTGTAAGCTTCATATAGGATGAGACTTTTGCTGAGTTTTTTGTTTGTTTGTTTTTTCTCTGATGGGCAAGGCTGAGTGAGTTGGTAATCCTGTCTGCTGATAATTGGGTCTGTATTTTTGTTTTGTTTGTTGTTTAGATGAGGCATCCTGCATAGGGTGCTACTGGTTGTTGGGTGATACCAGCTCTTGTATTCAAGTGGTTCCCTTTGCGTGAGTTCTCACTAATTGATACTCCCTAGGGTTACTTCTCTGGTAGTCTAGGTCTTGGAGTCAGTGTTCCCCCTCCAAAGGCTCCGGGCTTGATCTCTTTGCAGTACTAATCTCAAATCTTGAATGCAATGTTCTGGGCAACATTGGGGTTGAGATAATCTGCTCAGGCCACCAGCAGAGGGATGGTTTTTGTAACCTCCACACAGGTTTCAAGACAGCTTTTTCCAAGTCTCTGAGGACCGAGGTTTCTTCCAGGTCTGTGGAGAAGTTTGTGGTTGAGGGGCAGAAGGCTTCTGCATCTTACTGGGGACTCTCTTCACCCTGAAATTCAGCATCCTAATTGTTTGCATGCCTTCTGATTATTTTTATCTTTCTTGATTTGGTACTGAACTACTAGCTCTGATACGGTTGTCCAGTGGCTAATTATAACCAACCTGCATATGGACACTGCCCCACAGGAGACCTCAGCAGACCCCCGTGTGTGTGGAATCCATGAAACACCTTGGTGTCTCACTCTTCTCAACCTTTTTTGATTATTACTCCCCACCTAAGGAGACTTTTTAAGACATATTTGCCCCAGTAATTTCTCAACACCATGAAATTTTAATACCAGGTCACTTCGCACCTGTTTATGTACTATGTGGCCCTCTGGAGGCATTATAATATCTAAGATATTTTTGGCTCTACCAAGAACCAGTTTGCTCCCTTGGAGGTCATATCACCTCCATTGAGAAGGCACGTCTTACTTGGAGGAGTTGAAGGACTACTTGGAGGCCTCCAAAATTACAGGATACTGGTTCACTTAATTTCCATTTTATCTGGAGGAGAAGGAAGAAGAGTGAAGGGTAATGGCAGAAAGGAGAT
This sequence comes from Cervus canadensis, assembly GCF_019320065.1. NCBI lineage: Eukaryota > Metazoa > Chordata > Mammalia > Artiodactyla > Cervidae > Cervus > Cervus canadensis. The sequence goes on from NC_057419.1 coordinate 24,168,039, forward strand.
AAAAATAACACTAACATGACTTTGACCTGAGGTCCTAATCAATGAGTCAATCAACAAGTGAGTTATTGCTTTCTGACTGTGCTGTGTAAGCATGCAGATACAAAAGATATAGGGTACAGTGTTTAAAATAAAAAAATGGCTCCATTCTGTAAATATCCACTTCATATGCACAGGCCCTCTTCTGATGTGCCCCAGGTTTGTGCCATAAATTTCAAGCATAATTATATTAAGACTTTACTCTGTGGAAGGCACTCCTGAAAAATACTTTCCTATGTACAGGTATGCTTACAGGATGTGAAAATTCACAAAACTGCAGTGGAAACTCAGGCTTAGTCATTTTGCTATAGAGTCAGGGGGAAGAATATATGATCTGCTTTCTAAACAGGAGCTTCCAAGTTTGATGCCAGTCCAGGAAAGAGTAATTGTTATGCAAGTAATGTAATTCCTTTCATTTCCAATCTTAGTAATATAAATATTCCTATTAATGCCTGCTCTGTCACCATAGTAACAATGAAGTCTTCCTGGACCTGAATTTAAAATAAGTACCTAAGAGCACTTGGGCACAGAGCTATGTCTTGGGAAAGTGATTCCTAGACACAGGTTAGTTGATCTCTCACATCAGAATCACCTGTGGAGCTTGTCAAATGTACAGACCCATACATTACAGCCAGACTTAGTGGAGAAGAATTAGCAGAAGTAAGGTCTAGGGATCAGCAATGTATTTTTTCAAAAGCTTTCCAGTGATTCTGATTCACAGCCACATTAGGAAGGCACTGTGGGACAGTCGAGGGTATCTGTTATAGAAGCAGAAAGGAAATGGCTAAATAGAATTCTGATTCAGATTTTGCTAATCACTGAGTTTGTGACCTTGGGCCAAGTATTTAAAATTACGTTGACTTCACTCTCTCTTCTGTATGTTTTCTAGTTCCTCCTCATTCCTAGCTTCCTCTCATCCATGAATCTCTTACAGTCCAAGTTGTCTCAGGGCCTCTCTTACCAGCTTCTCTTTGTATTTCTTTCAACTTCTGCTGCTACTAACAATTTCCTTGTTCTTTCCTTCTGTTTCTACTCCAACTAACTGAAGGCAATTAAATTGATTCAATTCATCACCATCATCCTTGATAGACAATTTTCTCACAGGCCACTGGGACTACTAGGACCACTAGGCCAGTAAATCACTCGATAGCCTATAGTTTGGCTGCTTTAGAGTTGGATGGTCTCCCCATTCCAGACAGCTGAGACCAAGCATATGGCACACAACAAGGTCATCTGAGCATCTGAAACTGCCAAGACCATTTTCCTTAGTAAACCTTATGCTTATAGTCATAGCTGCCTAAAATAGTCCCTTTCATCTTTAAAATTCTATATTTTTATTAGTATCCCAGCCAAGCATGTGGACAATGACAAGTGTATGCTTGATGCAGTATTACAGTTCTAAATAAGTCACCTACTTCTTAAATGAGCTTAAGGAACCATGAAGCAGCCATATTGGTTTCTTGTTAGTTTAAGGTCATCCTTGATGTGTGGATGTATGATGTATGGATGACCTTATTAGCTTAAGGTCATCCTTACTCATTCCTTAATAAATACAGGGTTATTGTGGTATCATTCATGAATATTTAAAGCAATTATATTTCCCTTTTTTATTTTGCTTTTGGAGAAGGGGGTTACCATTAAAACCTAGCTCCTACATATATGCCATGGATTCCATTGCCTCCCATCAGCTTCAGGAGCAGAACTTATGGATTATCCTTAACTGTCTTTATCTTCAACTTTCCTTTTCCCCCAGCTCCTTCCTCTCAGTCTATACCCATGTTCACTTCATTGCCATCTTCAAAAGAAAACTTTCCTCAGACCAAAATCTCAATACAAGTGATGAGCTCATAGTTTCTTCCTCCACAATTCAGGGGGGAAAAAAAGTGATTAGCTCTCATATGTCTTCCCAGCTTTACTCTCACACTTTAGTCTATTGCAATCTGACTTTTGCCCCAGTGGTTCATCTGAAATGATTTTGTCCAAAGTGACCAGTACCAGCCTACTTTCTGAGCCCTTTAATTGGTGTGTGTGTGGGGGGTGGTTCTTACTTGAAATTTGATACTGCTGAACATTCTTTCCTTCTTAAAACTATCTCTTACCTTGGCTTTCATGACATAATTCTTTAGTGGTTCTCCTCTTCCATTTCTAATGAATTACTTTTACAGACCATTCATATACAAGGCACCACACTTTAATTACCATCTCTACTCATTTCATGGTCTGAACACTAGTCTTTCCCTAAGGTATTTCCAACTATTTCTTCTAATATTTTTTCAACTTATAACTATGTCTTGAGAGCATTTAAAGATTCCACTTCGAAAGAATGTAGTCAGGTGCAGCAAAGATTTCTTTGCTTCCCCTTTCCTCTCAAGCATTTGCTCACAGGCCAAATGTATCAGTCAGATTTGGCACAAATTTTAAGATATGTCCTTGGATCCATTCTGGGTATAGTAGATACTGTGTTGTGCCATCTAGATCCTTCTTCATTCTCTCAGCTTCTGGTAATAGAACCAAGAGACAGTCTTCAGCTGTCGACCCTCTCCAAAAACTGCAGTTAGAAAGAGCTGGTTCGCTTAAGGTCATGTGTCTTTCCCAGGAGCAACTTGCATCCCATGAACATAATGGAGAATTATATACACATAGCCCCTTTGTTGTAATGTGGGGCAACCCTTCAGGATGCAGCTCTGCCTGTGGGATTGGTTAAAGTCTCTTTTAAGACTATTAACACCCAAATTCTTCCTCTGCCCAGTACACTTCCTTCCCTTCTCCTCTCGGTTTTGGTCTGTAAAGCACTCCCCAATAAACCTTCTGCAAGCTAATTTCTCTCTCAGAGTCTGCTTCCCAGTGAGCCCACCTGTAACTCTGAGTCACATAGGCAGTCAACCTGATTATTCACTATGTCCAGCTTATCACCACCACATGTATGCACACACTTTGCATTTCAACATTCTCTATGTTGCCAGACCTCATGGAAGCCCACCTCTCACTCGGTTCCCAGCAATTAAAAAGGTGGCTAATAATATTCAGTGCAGGGGGTAATGCATGTGAAACACTTTGAAAAGGCATGAAAAAAACTTGAAAATGTTCTCTTAAGTTGATCAGGAAAGCAAACAAATCAAAGAGAAGAAAGCCATAGTGGCATAAAGTTCTGAATTAAGGTAAGTTTTAGAAAGAAATAGTCCTCTGCAATGTCCTAGAACTAGGATAAGCACACAGTGAATTTCCTGGGACAATTCTCCATACTAAAAAAGTATGAGATGGAAAAGTGTGGACAGAAGAATCAACCTGATTATTCATTCTACCTCAAACAAACTTTTAAGTGTGTGAAATCTAGCACTGGATGAGCTCAAAGAAAGCCTAGCATGACTCTGAGAGCCAGGAGAGCGAGACTTGCCCTTTAAGATTTAATCCCTAGCCTTACAAAACACTTAGTGCCAAATCTAAGAGGATGAAGAGATGGACAAATGCTAAAGTAGTTTCCAAATTCCCCTTGTTTGTTTTCTCTCTGTAGTCTGTGACCCAACCCTACTCACTCTCCAGATCCATCTATTTTCCCAACTCTTAACTGTGGCCCTTGATTTCACAGACTCTGAAGTTCCTCCTCATAGCCTACTGTCACTGAAAACTAGTATTCCTGTGACAGATACTTTGTGACCCAGTTCTCAGAATCTCCCTCATACTTGTATAATCCTTCAAGAACAGTTTTGACTTGTTTTAGGCTGTGCTCTTGTTTAATCGGTTACAAAGAAAAAATAAAGTGTGGATAAAGTTATAGAGGAGAAAGAAATGGCAACCCACTCCAACATTCTTGCCTAGAGAATCCCAGGGACAGAGGAGCCTGTGGGGCTACAGTCCATGGGGTCACAAAGAGTCGGACACAACTGAGTGACTAAACAACAACAAAGTTATAGAGAGAACCACTCTACTAATGAAATATGCATGATGCTATGTTAATAGTCAAAGTACTGGTTCAAGCAGTGATATCTGTCTCTTCATGCTCATATGCATGAGTATTGAAAAAAAAATCACCATCATATTGCCAAAATCCAAATGTGAAATGGCTCTTTGATTTGCAACTGTGACCACTGTATGAAGAGTCACTTGGTTCTCTACCCTGCCTCTCAGAGACACTGTTGTCCTCAAGCTATTGTTCTAACTGGGCTCTCCTGCATCCTTCAGATTTTTGCCAGCACTGTCCAACAGCTGCTAGTGTTTTCCAGCCATGCCCAGCAATGTTGTCCTCTTCTTATAGCTATGATAAAAATGGTTTTTAAAAGGTTCCTTTTTTGCTTTCTCAGTTTATGGTTACTTCAGTTCTCCATTTGATAGGGATTTGAGTGTTTGTTGCCTACCATTGTATAGTAGGACTAGATTAGTCCAAGCATTTCATCAATGCAGACAAACTGATAATGTTTAATAGCCCTCTGTCTAATTTAATTGTTTATGTAAGTTCTGGTTGTCCATTACTGCATAACAACAGCTCCACACTTAGTGGTATAAACCAGCAACAGTCACCTATTATTATTACTGTTATTATTTCACATTTCTGAGGTTGACTGGATTCAACTAGGTACTCCTTGCTCATGGTTTCTTGTTCAGCTACATGCAGGAAGTTGGACTCATCTCAAAGTTTTCCTCACTCCCATGTCTGCTGGTGGTGCTGGCAGTCGACTAGGACCTCAGTTGGCTGGGATTGTTGGCCAGACCATGAACATATGACCCCCCTATGTTGCCTAGACTCCGTCACAGCATGGCAGTTAGGTTCGAAGAGCAAGCATCCCAGAGAGAAAAAGCCAGATGAAAGCTTTACCACCTTTTATAACCTAATCTTGGAAGTAACATGGCTTAACTTCTGCTATATTCTACTGATCCAAATAGCCATAGAAGTTCACCTGGTTCCAGGAAGGAATATAGACCACCTCTCTATGAGAGAATGGCAAAGTACATTTTAAGAAAAGAATGTAGAATGAGAGAGATTGTTATGGCCATCATTAGAAAATACAGTCTCCGACAATATACATTTTTAAAATTGCACAAAAATTGCACAAATTCGGTGCTGAAAAGTTTGAATACATATAGGTAGTAATTCTTTTTTTTTTTTTTTTAACAATAAACAGGACTTACAATCTGCTAAGGAAAACAGAAGCACAGTCAACTTTGGGGTGTTTCATACCTATATGAAAATCATATTTTCCAATCCCAGTGTTAAGATTCTTTGATGTTTGTGCTGCTTCCAGATATAAAAAGCAGTCTGAGAGATAGTTTGAGTGCTTAAATACTGCGAATTTTGAACATTTGATGATTAATGGGGGGTTAGCAAGACAAAGTATATAAAGACAAAGTCATCTCAGAAAGCTCAGTGGATGTTTATCCCACTTACAGAATATTATAGAGAACTATTCCTTTTTAAAACCTCACTTAATTTGGAGCTTTATTCCACTTTGCCTTTCTTACCTTTGATATGTTTACTTTCCTGATTCAATTATAAGAATATTTTCAGAATTGCTTTCATGCCTTTTCAAAGTGTTCCACGTGTATTACCCCCATTTGATCCTCTGTAGTGCTGTCAGTCATTTGTAATGCAACTAGGACAATTAAGTAACAACTTTGTATTGTCATTTAAAATACTCATTTACACAGTAGAGCCTGAGAAAATAAAAGATGGTAAATCAATGTCATAGCAAATCACAAGGCCACTAAAACAGTATCTAAGAATATATATTGTAAGGGGAAATGTGCATAATATATTAATTTTAATATCAAAACTGTATGTATATACATTGCAATATCTGTTGTTTCAATTACATGTGTGTATATGAAGAAAATGGCAAGAGGATAGTGAGATTATAGATAATTTCATTTGCTTCTTTATGTTATTTTGTATTTTCCAAGTTTTCTATAGTGAACATGTATTAGGATTTTAACTCAAAACTAAAAGTTTATACATTGAAAAGCAAAGTCAAAAGAGAATAGTAAGAGAAAAAATCCTCAACACCATCCCTGATGAGGTTTGTATACATCTTTAATTTACCTAATTTACATTATATTGCTGTGCATCCAACCATTTAACCAATCATGAAAAGTAGAGTAACTTCCACTTCATATCTTTTGAGAGGTACATTTCAATTGACACAGTTATACTACCTGGATAGATCTCATTGAAACATAATGATACTTACAAGAGAAACACAAAGCAAAGTGTTATCAACAAATTCTACTTGTAAAATTATAATGGTGGAACTGTATTACCAGTCTAAACTACTAAGAGTTGTGAATTTACACTTGATTCTACAGTTATATTTGTCATCAATATAAGAGTGTAATGGAGTTCTTTTTGAGATGGCTTAACCTTTTAAATTCATATTCCCACTTCAAATGACTCATTTGGTGAGAGCAACAATGTCACATGTGAATATGAATAGAGAAGAGGGAGCAAACATAAGAATGGAGGATACAGAAGCAGCATTTTATAATTTATCAATATATGAAAGCTTACAATTAGTTTTTATTTAAAAAATAAGTACTGGAAGTATAAGTGGATGTTGTGAACATGTGGCAACAGACGGTACGATGATGGGTCCATGAACTGTAATGATGAATCAATCATTTGAGCTCTGAGTCAAAGTATAGCACATCTACTGCTATGTGTGAGTAGAAAAATAATCCTTGTGGTTTCATTCTTGTCTTGCATTGCACTCATTTAACAGGTTTACCAAGTATTACAAAGGTAAATTGATATATTTTAACCAAATAAATGCAAATAATTATAAATTCCAAAGGATAATTTCCAAGGATTTGTGGGGGACATTTATTCAATCATCATATTACACATTTGCTATAACTCATCGAGAGAGTACCTCTTGGTTTTCCTTCTACCTATCCGGCAACTCTTCAATCTACCTTATGAGTGCCTCCTCCTCTCCCCTCCCTTTTTGATTTTGCTGCTGCCACAAATCCACATTCTTTTCTTTTCACACTGGATAATCTTTTGGGGAGGTTCTACCTTCAGCCATGGCTTCCACCAATGACAAATGACTAACATCTATGTCACCAATCAGAATATCTCTTCTGTGTTTCAGACCCATAAATCCAACAACTTCTAGACACCTCATCTGAAAGTGCCAGAAGGACTTCAAACTCACAGAGTCTAAAACTGATCTCATGATTTTCCCAATCAAACATGGCATAAGTTCAGCATCAGGCCTTCATTTTTTCTTCTGATTATAGAAAAAAACATCCAAACTACTCTCCTACTTCCAATTGGGAAACTTTCAAATATTCAATTCAGCACTTGAGAATTTGGAGGGAATCATTCCATGTTTAAAATTCTTCATTATCTCCTTATTATTTTCAAGACTGTTATTCTAACTGCCTAGGTCTCCAGTCTTAACTCTTATCTCTCACTTCAGTCCCTTACTGAACTACTTGCAATTCCTTGGACACAGGCGAAATTAGACCCTTTAAATTACAGGAAACAGAGACTAATTCTATCCACCTAAGGTATTTGTAGTTGTTGCAAAACTTTTATTGCAGCAGAAAAGAATCTCACACAAAACTAGGAGTAGTTGCCACTCAGGATCTAAGGTATCAAGACACTTGGTCAACCCTTAAGCAGCAAGATTCTATGGAACTTTGCAATAGTGTTCTACCACTATTCCTTTCACTCCATGCTATCTTTATCTTTCTATATTATCTTATGCCTCTTTCTACTAGCAATTATTTGATACTTTCCATACTTTGTTCAGATGCCAAAGGTACATTCAGTTATTGACATAATTAATTGTCATTACTTTTCTAGGCACAGTTTTGGGCCACAAATTTCCTCATATATTAGGAGCCAGCCAACCAGGGTTGGCAGCTCTTGAGCCATTTCTAGCTATTAACTGACTAATGTTCAACAAGATGCGTTTCCTCAGTCTGGAAGATTGAGTCAGGCGATTCTCCTCAAAAAGAGATAATGGGCTTTCTGCTGTAGGCCCGAGTGGTTGCTGCCAAAGTGGACAAGTTCATGAAACTTGGGAAGGTGATGCACAGTCAGACAGTTCAGTCACTCAGTCCAGTCCAACTATTTGCAACCCCATGGACTGCAGCACACCGGGCCACTCTGTCCATCACCAACTCCTGGAACTTACTCAAACTCATGTCCATTGAGGTGGTGATGACATCTAACCATTTCACCCTATGTTGTCCCCTTCTCCTCCTGCCTTCAATATTTCCCAGGATCAGGGTCTTTTCCAATGAGTCAGCTCTTCACATCAAAGTATTGGAGTTTTAGCTTCAACATCAGTCCTTCCAATGAATATTCAGGACTGATTTCCTTTAGGATGGACTGGTTGGATCTCCTTGCAGTCCAACAGACTCTCAAGAGTCTTCTCCAACACCAGAATTCAAAGGCATCAACGTTTCAGTGCTCAGCTTTCTTTATAGTCCAACTCTCACATGCATACATGACTACTGGACAAACCATAGTCTTGACTAGATGGACTTCCATTGGCAAAGTAATGTCTCTGCATTTTAATATGCTGTTTAGGTGGGTCATAACTTTTCTTCCAAGGAGCAAGTGTCTTTTAATTTCATGGCTGCAGTCACCATCTACAGTGATTTTGGAGCCCCCAAATTAAAGCTTACCACTGTTTCAACTGTTTACCCATCTATTTGCCATGAAATGATGGGACCAGATGCCATGATCTTAGTTTTCTGAATGTTGAGCTTTAAGCCATTTACTCTCCTCTTTCACTTTCATCAAAAGGCTCTTTAGTTCTTCTTCACTTTCTGCCATAAGGGTGGTGTCATCTGTGTATCTGAAGTTATTGATATTTCTCCTGGCAATCTTGATTCCAGCTTGTGCTTCATCCAGCCCAGCATTTCTCATGATGCACTCTGCATATAAGTTAAATAAGCAGGATGACCATATACAGCCTTGACATACTCCTTTCCCTAATTGGAACCTGTCTGTCGCTCCATGTACAGTTTTAACTGTTTCTTCCTGACCTGCATATAGATTTCTCAAGAGGCAGGTCAGGTGGTCTGGTATTCTTATCTCTTTCAGAATTTTCCAGTTTGCTGTGATCCACACAGTCAAAGGCTTTGACATAATAAAGAAGAAGTAGATGTTTTTCTGGAACTCTCTTGATTTTTCGATGATCCAGTGGATGCTGGCAATTTGATCTCTGGTTCCCCTGCCTTTTCTAAATACAGGTTGAACCTCTGGAAGTTCATGTATTATTGAAGACTGGCTTGGAGAATTCTGAGCATTACTTTACTAGCATGTGAGATGAGTGCAATTGTGCGGTAGTTTGAGCATTCTTTGGCATTGCCTTTCTTTGGGATTGGAATGAAAACTTAACTTTTCTAGTCCTATGGCCACTACAGAGTTTTCCAAATTTGCTGGCATATTGAGTACAGCACTTTCAAGGCATCATCTTTTAGGATTTGAAATAGCTCAACTGGAATTCCGTCACCTCCACTAGCTTTATTCTTAGTGATGCTTCCTAAGGCCACTAGAATTTGCATTCCAGGATGTCTGGCTCTAGGTGAGTGATCACACCATTGTGATTATCTGGGTGGTGAAGATCTTTTTTGTATAGTTCTTCTGCATATTGTTGCCACCTCTTCTTAATATCTTCTGCTTCTGTTAGGTCCATACCATTTCTGTCCTTTATTGTGCCCATCTTTGTATGAAATATTCCTTTGGTATCTCTAATTTTCTTGAAGAGATCACTAGTCTTTCCCATTCTATTGTTTTCCTCTATTTCTTTGCACTGATCACTGAGGAAGGCTTTCTTATCTCTCCTTGCTATTCTTTGGAACTCTGCATTCAAATGGGTATATCTTTCCTTTTCTCCTTTGCTTTTCACTTCTCTTCTTTTCACAGCTATTTGTAAGGCCTCCTCAGACAGCCATTTTGCTTTTTTGCATTTCCTTTTCTTGGGGAAGGTCTTGATTCCTGTCTCCTATACAATGTCACAAACCTCCATCCATAGTTCATCAGGCACTCTGTCCATCAGATCTAGTCCCTTAAATCTATTTCTCACTTCCACTGAGTAATCCTAAGGGATTTGATTTAGGTCATACCTGAATGGTCTAGTGGTTTTCCCTACTTTCTTCAATTTAAGTCTGAATTTGGCAATGAGTTCATGATCTGAGCCACAGTCAGCTCCTGGTCTTGTTTTTGCTGACTATATAGAGCTTCTCCATCTTTGGCTGCAAAGAATATAATCAATCTGATTTCGGTGTTGACCATCTGGTGATGTCCATGTGTAGAGTCTTCTCTTGTGTTGTTGGAAGAGGGTGTTTGTTATGACCAGTGTGTTCTCTTGGCAAAACTCTATTAGCCTTTGCCCTGCTTCATTCTGTACTCCAAGGCCAAATTTGCCTGTTACTCCAGGTGTTTCTTGACTTCCTACTTTTGCATTCCAGTCCCCTATAATGAAAAGGACATCTTTTTGGGGTGTTAGTTCTAAAATGTCTTGTAGGTCTTCATAGAACCGTTCAACTTCAGCTTTTCAGCATTACTGGTCGAAGCATAGACTTGGATTACTGTGATATTGAATGGTTTGCCTTGGAAACGAACAGAGATCATTCTGTCATTTTTGAAATTGCATCCAAGTACCGCATTTCAGACTCTTTTTGTTGACTATGATGGCTACTTCATTTCTTCTAAAGGATTCTTGCCCACAGTAGTAAATATAGTGGTCATCTGAGTTAAATTCACCCATTCCAGTCCATTTTAGTTCACTGATTCCTAAAATGTCAACATTCGCTCTTGCGATCTCCTGTTTGACCCCTTCCAACTTGCCTTGATTCATGGACCTAACATTCCAGGTTCCTATGTAATCCTGCTCTTTACAGCATCGGACCTTGCTTTCATCACCAGTTACATCCAGTGGAGTTATTTCTCCACTGATCTCCAGTAGCATATTGGGCACCTACCGACCTGGGGAGTTCCTCTTTCAGTATCCTATCATTTTGCCTTTTCATACTGTTCATGGGGTTCTCAAGGCAAGAATACTGAAGTGGTTTGCCATTCCCTTCTCCAGTGGACCACATTTTGTCAGGACTCACCATCATGACCCGTCCGTCTTGGGTGGCCCTACATGGCATGGCTCATAGTTTCATTGAGTTAGACAAGGCTGTGGTCCATGTGATTAGATTGGTTAGAGTTTTCCATAATTATGGTTTTCAGTCTGTCTGCCATCTGATGGAGAAGGATAAGAGGCTTATGGAAGCTCCCTGATGGGAGAGACTGACTGAGGGGGAGACTGAGTCTTGTTCTGATGGGGGGGTGCATGCTCAGTAAATCTTTAATCCAATTTTCTGTTGATGGGTGGAGCTGTGTTCCCTCCCTGCTATTTACCTGGGGCCAAACTATGGTGGAGGTAATGAACATAATGGTGACCTCCTTCAAAAGATCCCATGCATGTACTGCTACACTCAGTGCCCCCAACCCTGCAGCAGGCCACCACCAACCCACGCCTCTGCTAGAGACTCCTGGACACTCACAGGCAAGTCTGGGTCAGTCTCTTGTGGGGTCACTGCTCCTTTCTCCTGGGTCTTGGTGCACAAGGTTAAATTTGTACCCTCCAAGAGTCTATTTCCCAGTCCTGTGTAAGCTCTACTGTGGGGTTAATGGTGACCTCCTCTAAGAGGGCTTATGTCATACCCAAGTCTGCTGCACCCAGAGTCCCTGTCCCTGTGGCAGTCCACTGCTGACCTATACCTTCACAGGAGATGCTCAAGCACAGTTCTGTCTGAATCTCTGTGGGGTCCCTGAGTCCTGGTGTGCACAATGTTTGTTTGAGCCCTCTGAGCGTCTCTGGTGGGAATGGGGTTTGATTCTAAACATGAATTCGCCCCTCCTACCATCTTGCTGGGGCTTCTCCTTTGCCCTTGGACAAGGGGTATCTCTTCAAAGCCACTCCAGCGCCTACCGTCTTACTGGGGTTTCTCTGACCCCAGGTGATACTGGTGATGCTAGTCCTAGCCAGTTGCTATTCTGGACACAAAGTGATCATTGTGAAGAACATTGATGACGGCATCTCAGATTGACCCTACAGCCATGCTCTGGTAGCTAGAATTGATTGCTATCCCTACAAAGTGCCATGGGCAAGAAGAAAATCGCCAAGAGATCAAAGATCAAGTCTTTTGTGAAACTTTATCATCACCTCATGCCCACAAGGTTTTCTGTCAATAGCCCATGGACAAAACTGTTGTCAACAGGGATGTCTTCAGAGACTCTGCTTTCAAACTGCAAGGCTTGATGAGAGGCCAAGGTCAAGTTCGAGGAGAGATATAAGACTGGCAAGAATAAATGGTTCTCCCAGAAGCTGTGGTTTTAGGTCTATTTCAGTCATTAAAAATACAAAAATAAATAAATAAAGGAGAGAGAGAGATAGTGGGCTTGTCAGTGACAACTAGCACATACAGTGGATAAAACAGTTACAGACTATGAACTGAGGTAGGCAAAAATATAAATTTTATTTCTCCATAACTGAACTAAATCCCTATTTTGAAACTTTATTCTAGTGATAGCAAAAATGTCAGAGTTTGTTAATTTAAGGTAAGTCACTCAATTCAGGGTTTTCTAGGTCAAATAAGAGTTCTTCCCTTACCACTTTTTCACATTTCTTAGTTTGGGTGACCCTAAAAGCAACATCTGAGATGAAGATTAAGATTCTAGTAGTTTATATGAGTTGTATCTTTGGAAACTAACAATGAGAGAGCAAAAAGACTGAGACATGGGAGAAGAAAAAAACAGTACAGATTTTTTTTATTGGGCTGTTGGCAATTGGGGTTCTATCCCACTATGCCCCCTTAAGAGCTGGTTAGAATGCAACCCATAATTGCCTCTGGAAAATAGAGTGTTGGAACACTTATCTTTCAATGCTCACTCCTCGTTGGTTTAAAATTTTTCCTGGAGGCATAAATTGCCCTGTACTTCTGCACTACCTTGCACACAGGTTGAGAAAACGCCCATATCTTCAGAAAATGTCCTAAGACAATAAAGTATAAATTTTGTGTGCATGCTTGGGGTAGTTTGCTGAGCATACAAGAATGATCCACTGGAGTTGCAATTAATATCTGAGGATTGCCAAAAGAATGTGATATGGGACACCAAAATGTTCTACCACAGTCCAGGAGAAGACATGGTGACCATTATGTGAGTGATATCCAGGTGTCAGAATCTATCCATGCTGGAATCTACTGCAACTATTAAGGCTCCATTTATCTAGTCTTTATCTTCTAGCTCTGCTCAGATTCTGAGGCATCCTCTTTTACTTCTAGTCTCCAATTGTCAAGGAAATGCAGGGAACTCTGTGCCCTCCTTCCTATGACCATACAGCCCCATACATCCTTTACCCTGTCTACACTCAGCTCCTTCTTCTTTCCTCACAGGGAGAGGTCTGGGATGGGGGCTCGAGGAGCAGTTTTCAGAAATGAGACCTGAGGACCCATTGTCAGGGACACACACCAAAATCTATATCAGTAATTGCTTCTCCTTCTGAATAACCAACAATTCACAGAAGAAATCAAAAAAGAAATCAAAATATGCATAGAAACAAGTGAAAATGAAAAGACAACAATCCAAAACCTATGGGATTCAGTAAAAGCAGTGCTAAGGGGAGGGTTCATAGCAATACAAGGCTACCTCAAGAAACAGGAGAGAAATCAAATAAATAACCTAACTCTACACCTAAAGCAACTAGAAAAAGAAGAAATGAAGCACCCCAGGGTTAGTAGAAGGAAAGAAATCATAAAAATTAGGGCAGAAAAAAAATGCAAAAGAAACAAAGGAAACCATAGCCAAAATCAACAAAGCCAAAAGCTGGTTATTTGAGAAGATAAATATAATAGACAAACCATTAGCCAGACTCATCAAGAAGAAAACGGAGAAGAATCAAATCAACAATATTAGAAATGAAAATGGAGAAATCACACAGACAACACAGAAATACAGAGGATCATAAGAGACTACTATCAGCAGCTCTATGCCAATGAAATGGACAACTTGGATGAAATGGACAAATTCTTAGAAAAGTATAACTTTAAAAAGCTGAACCATGGAGAAATAGAAAATCTTAACAGATCCATCACAAGCACAGAAATAGAAACTATAATCAGAAATCTTCCAACAAACAAAATCCCAGGACCAGATGGCTTCACAGCTGAATTCTACCAAAAATTTAGAGAAGAGCTAACACCTATCCTACTCAAACTATTCCAGAAAATTGCAGAAGAAGGTAAACTTCCAAACTCATTCTATGAGGCCACCATCACCCTAATACCAAAACCAGACAAAGATGCCACAAAAAAAGAAACCTACAGGCCAATATCACTGATGAATACAGATGCAAAAATCCTTAACAAAATTCTAGCAAACAGAATCCAACAAGATATTTGAAAGATCATACATCATGACCGAGTGGGCTTTATCCTAGGGATACAAGGATTCTTCAGTATTTGCAAATCAATCAATGTGATACACCATATTAACAAATTGAAAGACAAAAACCATATGATTATCTCAATAGATGCAGAAAAAGCCTTTGACAAAATTCAACATCCATTTATGATAAAAAACCCTCCAGAAAGCCGGCATAGAAGGAACATACCTCAACATAATAAAGGCCATATATGATAAACCCACAGCAAACATTAACCTCAATGGTGAAAAATTGAAAGCATTTCCCCTAAAGTCAGGAACAAGACAAGGATGCCCACTCTCACCACTACTATTCAACATAGTTTTGGAAGTTTTAGCCACAGTAATCAGAGAAGAAAAAGAAATAAAAGGAATCCAGATTGGAAAAGAAGAAGTAAAACTCTCACTGTTTGCAGATGACATGATTTTCTACATAGAAAACCCTAAAGACTCCACCAAAAAATTACTAGAGCTAATCAATGAATATAGTAAAGTTGCAGGATATAAAATTAACACAGAGATATCCCTTGCATTCCTATACACTAACAATGAGAAAACAGAAAGAGAAATTAAGGAAACAATACCATTCACCATTGCAACAAAAAGAATAAAATATTTAGGAATAAATCTACCTAAAGAAACTCTACACACACACACACACACACACACATAAAACTATAAAACACTGATGAAAGAAATCAAAGATGACACAAATAGATGGAGAAATATACCATGTTCATGGATTGGAAGAATCAAAATAGTGAAAATGAGTATATTATGCAAAGTAATCTATAGATTCAATGCAATCCCTATCAAGCTACCAACGGTATTTTTCAGAGAACTAGAACAAATAATTTCACAATTTGTATGGAAATACAAAAAACCTCAAATAGCCAAAGCAATCTTGATAAAGAAGAATGGAACTGGAGGAATCAACCTGCCTGACTTCAGACTATACTACAAAGCTACAGTCATCAAGACAGTATGGTACTGGCACAAAGACAGAAATATACATCAATGGAACAAAATAGAAAGCCCAGAGCTAAATCCACACACCTATGGACACCTAATCTTTGACAAAGGAGGCAAGAATATACAATGGAGAAAAGATAATCTCTTTAACAAGTGGTGCTGGGAAAACTGGTCAACCACTTGTAAAAGAATGAAACTAGAACACTTTCTAATGCCATACACAAAAATAAACTAAACATGGATTAAAGATCTAAATGTAAGACCAGAAGATATAAAACTCCTAGAGGTAAAACACTATCTGACGTAAGTCATAGCAGGATCCTCTATGACCCACCTCCCAGAATAATGGAAATAAAAGCAAAAATAAACAAATGGGACTTAATTAAACTTAAAAGCTTTTGCACAACAAAGGAAACTATAAGCAAGGTGAAAATACAGCCTTCAGAATGGGAGAAAATAATAGCAAACAAAGCAACTGACAAAGAATTAATCTCAAAAATATGCAAGCAGATCATGTAGCTCAATTCCAGAAAAAAAAAAAAAAACGGCCCAATCAAAAAATGGGCCAAAGAACTAAACAGACATTCCTCCAAAGAAGACATACAGATGGCTAACAAACACATGAAAAGATGCTCAACATCATTCATTATCAGAGAAATGCAAATCAAAAGCACAAGGAGGTACCATCTCACACTGGTCAGAATGGCTGCTATCCAAAAGTCTACAAACAATAAATGCTGGAGAGGGTGTGGAGAAAAAGGAACCCTCTAACACTGTTGGTTGGAATGCAAACTAGTACAGCCACTATGGAGAACAGTGTGGAGATTCCTTAAAAAACTGGAATTAGAACTGCCACATGACCCAGCAATCCCACTGCTGGGCATACACACTGAGGAAACAAGAATTGAAAGAGACACGTGTACCCCAGTATTCATCGCAGTACTGTTTACAACAACCAGGACATGGAAGCAACCTAGATGTCCATTGGCAGACAAATGGATAAGAGAGCGGTGGCACATATACACAATGGAATATTACTCAGCTGTTAAAAAGAATACATTTGAATCAGTTCTAATGAGGTGGATGAAACTGTAGCCTATTATATAGAGTGAAGTAAGCCAGAAAGAAAAACACCAATTCACTATATAAACGCACATACGGAGTTTAGAAAGATGGTAACGATGACCCTATATGCGAGACAGCAAAAGAGACAGAGATGTAAAGAACAGACTTTTGGACTCTGTGGGAGAAGGCAAGGATGGGATGATTTGAGAGAATAGCATTGAAACATGTATATTATCATATGTGAAATAGATTGCCAGTCAAGGTGCAATGCATGAGACAGGGTGCTCAGGGCTGGTACACTGGGATGACCCTGAGGGATGGCATGGGGAGGGAGGTGGGAGGGAGAGTCAGGATGGGGAACACATGTACACCCATGGCTGATTCATGTGAATGTATGGCAAAAACTACCACAATATTGTAAAGTAATTAGCCTCCAATTAAAATAATTTTTTTTAAAAAATTGTGTTTCCTGACCCTCTACTCCTTGACACCAGTCTGTGAGAATCCTACCTAATTTAAACAGGTGGGGAAAACTGACATGACTTATTTTGCATTTTTCATGTCTTCTATTTCTGTCATAAACTTTGTCTCCTGAACTCTCTGAGGCTCTGACTCTTCAACTCAAAACTTTTTACTCTCAACATTATCATCTCTTTTGGGAGCTTCAAAGGGCTGTTTTGAGCCTAAAAAGCTGAGCATTGACTCTTTTCTTTGCCCTTTGTATTTCTTTTGAAATAACTGTACCCTGATAAGCAATAAGCATAGAATATTCTTTCATGCCGGGTCTCCAAGAGCAGATCATGAGATGAGGATTTGTGTGAAAGTAATTTATTAGGACATGTTATCATAAAAAATCAGTAGAGGGATATGAAGTTGGAATACGGAAAGGAAGGAGGCCAAGCAAGGGTGTAATATTAAGCTAAGTCCTATAAGAGGGTAACTTTGGCTCTATCCCAGAGTCTATCCCCAGAGACAATGGAGGTCACTCCTAAAAGTGTTCCCCTTCATGGGACAAGGGAGTTGGAATATTTATCCTCTCATCCCATCAGTAACTGGTTAAGAGTTGCCTTCTGGGAGAGGAGAAAAGGAGGGAGAGAATGTGGAGACTGTGGCATAAAATCCCAGTCTGCAAATTCTGTTCTGTCAGCATCTGTTAGGACTATGTTTACCATTTTCTGAATGAATGATCAGTTTGAGAAACAGGAAATAATAGGGAAAGAAACACAGGACAATGTTTCAGAATATAATGTTACCCTGCATATTTGGTAGGTTTAACTCCTGTGCCCTCTTGCATCACCATGAATTTTATAGGAGCATATTAAGTTTGTGTACTCTTCTTTGCCTTCAGGTCAATTGCTCTTTCTGCAAACCTTAGTCTCCCCAGTCACAAGTTCTCTTTCTCTCTGCTCTCATTATATCCTCTGAGAATAAGTCTGTCAATGTTGGGTTTCCCCTATTAGAATTTGTAGTCCTTAAGAGCAGAGACCAGCTTGTTCTTTTCAGCGTACTCATGTCCAAATGTTCTGTGAATGCTTATGAAAGAATGGGCTTCCCTGGTGGCTCAGATGATAAAGAATCCACCTACAATGCAGGAGACCCAGGTTCAATCCCTGGGTTGGGAAGATACCCTGGAGAAGGGAATGGGAATCACTACACACTCCAATATTCTTGCCTGGAGCAATATTCTTGCTCCATGGAAAGAGGAGCCTGGTGGGCTACAGTCCATGGGGTTGCAAAGAGTTAGACATGACTGAGCAAATAAGCATACACACATGAAAGAATAGATGAAGGTGGACAGTTCATTCAGTTCAGTTCAGTTCAGTTGTTCAGTCATGTCCAACTATTTGCGACCCCATGGACTGCAGCATGCCAGGCCTCCCTGTCCATCACCAACTCCCGGAGTTTACTCAAACTCCTGTCCATTGAGTCAGTGATGCCATCCAACCATCTCATCCTATGTCGTCCCCTTCTCCTCCCGCCTTCAATCTTTCCCAGCATCAAGGTCTTTTCAAATTAGTCAGCTCCTTGCATCAGGTGGCCAAAATATTGGAGTTTCAGCTTCAACATCAGTCCTTCCCATGAATATTCAGGACTGATTTCCTTTGGGATGGACTGGTTGGATCTCCTTGCAGTCCAAGGGACTCTCAAGAGTCTTCTCCAACATCACAGTTCAAAAGCATCAATTCTTCAGTGCTCAGCTTTCTTTATAGTCCAACTCTCACATCCATACATGACTACTGGGAAAACCATAGCCTTGACTAGATGGATCTTTGTTGGCAAAGTAATGTCTCCTCATTTTAATATGCTGTCTAGGTTGGTCATAACTTTTCTTACACAGACTAAACGTCTTTTAATTTCATGGCTGCAGTCACCATCCACAGTGATTTTGGAGCCCCGAAAAATAAGGTCTCTCACTGTTTCCACTGTTACCCATCTATTTGCGATGAAGTGATGGGACCAGATGCCATGGTCTTAGTTTTCTGAATGTTGAGCTTTAAGCCAGCTTTTTTACTCTCTTCTTTCACTTTCATCAAGAGGCTCTTTAGTTCTTCACTTTCTGCCATAAGGGTGTTGTCATCTGCATATCTGAGGTTATTGATATTTCTCCTGGCAATCTCAATTCCAGCTTGTGCTTCCTCCAGCCCAGTGTTTCTCATGATGTACTCTGCATTTAAGTTAAATAAGCAGGGAGACAATATATAGCCTTGACATACTCCTTTCCCTATTTGGAACCAGTCTGTTGTTCCATGTCCAGTTCTAACTGTTTCTTCTTCACCTGCATACAGATTTCTCAAGAGGTAGGTTAGGTGGTGTGGTATTCCCATCTCTTGAAGAATTTCCCACAGTGTGTTGTGATCCACATAGTCAAAGGCTTTGGCATAGTCAATAAAGCAGAAGTAGACGTTTTTCTGGAACTCGCTTGCTTTTTCAATAATCCCACTGGAAAACCCTGCCTTGTGCCTCCATTTCTTGCATTTTTATTCAGATCAAATCAATTTACAATGAACATCAAGGGAAATCATTAAGGGGATAACATGTCAAAAATGGTGACATGTGATTTCAAGAATGCATATGAAAGGGAAGAAACTGGCTTAGCCCAGTTTGCTTTGATGATGAAAAGGCTGGTGGATTGAAGGTGGTTTGTTTATGAGCACAAATGTGATTTTTAGCACAGACCAGGAAGGCCACCTCCTTGATCTACCCTGAAAAATGGGGGTCTGCCCAAAAAATGTCAGGTTGTTCTCCTAGATTTGCTACAGCCTGAGGAAAGCTCTCCATGTACATGTGTAATTGATGAAGATTAATGATGATATGAATAGATGGGCTGATATGATAAGTGGATGGGTGGATGATGTGTAGGTACATTTGACTAGACTACCAAACTTTAATAGAAATAAGGCATTATTAACTAGGAAGAGGGTTACTTTCAGGACAGAAACTTAAAAACATGTCAAAATAATATTTTAGAGCTTAAAATGTATTCATAGACTAGATTATGATAAGGCATTTATAAGAGGAAAAATGAGAAAGCTGAGCATGAAGTGAGAAATCTGATTTATTTAATAAATAGAGGGTAATTATTGGTACTGAATGATTTTCAAAGCAAGCAAATCCTATAGTTGTCTATATTAAACCTGACAAGAACATAATAACATGTAGTTATTTTAGTGGGCTGGAAATAAAACTGCCTAGCTGGACCCTTCATCTAATTCTTAGGATTGATGACATCTATGCCAGCTTAATGGAGGGACATGTTCAGTGAGTGTTCCCCACATACCAAAATGTAGAACTCATGCATTTTTTATCCACACAGAATTTTGCTGCCTGTTCAACTGTGAGGAATTTACTGATCTGTATTATATTCTGAACTACACAAAAAGAGATTTTTGTATAGGAATTTTGTTTGTAAACATGAACATTGAGATGCACTCCCCTCTACATGCACTCCTCCAGGCCAGACTATATCTCTACATTTCAGTCCTTTCATTGCACTCTGTGCTTCTAGAATAGTAGGACTGCATAGCACGGTTTACATCTATGTCTGTTTCTTTTGTTAGGTTAAGACTTCCCCCAAAGTATCTAGAATTGTACCCAGCATGTAGTCTCTGTCTCTTCTTTTCTGTGTAGGAATCCCTTACTGATCTTTAAAGACTTAGCTCAGAAGTCAACCGTCATGCTCCTCAAGAACAGTTACTTGCTTCCTATTCTGAGCTCCCACCACACTTCATTCATAATGCTATTAAAGTGCTTACCTCATATACTATCATTTATATAGGTAAATGTTTCTCCTATTGAACTATGAACACCTAAAGGGAAAAAATGCTGCATTTTCACCATCTTTGCCTTGTGCCTAACATATTGTCTGCCACACATTAGATACTAAATATGTATCTGTTGAATTAAACTGTAGTGAATAGTTTTTCTAACAATATATAACAAACTAAAAACAAAACTCCTTGAAATAGAATTGCAGTTCAAATTAGTAAATGTGAGTAAATCCCAACTCTCAGAATAATGATTAGGGATGAAGAAGAAATGCTCTTGGGCTTGATAAAAGATCAAGTAGGTATTTGCACTAGAAAATTATTATATGTGTTTTCATTTCTAGTCCTTTGCTGGGAGGTGGTCACTAGGTTAACATCATTTTGTATTATAAATACTGTAGGAATAAGTTCTTAATAGGGTCACCAGAAAATTACATCACTCAGCACATATAAAACTCTAAAGTCTAAATTAAAAGGGGGGCTTCCTAGGTGATGCTAGTGGTAAAGAACCTGCCTGCCAATTCAAGAGATGTAAGAGACATGGATTTGATCCCTGGGTCAGGAAGATTGCCTGGAGAAGGAAATGGCAACCCACTCCAGTATTCTTGCCTGGAGAATCCCATGGACAGAGGAGCCTGGCAGGCTACAGTCCTCAGGGTCACCAACAGTCAGACATAATTGAAGCAACTTGATCCACACTTGCAGAAAAAATCCATGTTACTCCTCTTTATTCTCTAAAACTAACATGTCAACAAGAATAGTTCAAATAACCAAGAACTACTCACACTTTTTAAATTAGACATCTACAGCAGATTTGGATTTTTATATAACTCAAGAAGGCATTGATAGGACTCTTTGTTAGAAACATTTCACATATAAAATTTAAAACTTGGAAGAAGAGAATTTAAAAAGAAAGGAGTTAACATGAATCTAATCATGATGAGATAGTTGGCAAATTAAAACTAAGGAATAATCTACAAACTAGTGGCTACAGTCCATAGGGTCGCAAAGAGTCGGACACAGCTGAGTGACTGAGCATGCATGCAAGTACTATAAGCCAAATGACCTCTATTCTTCCAAAAGATCAACATAGTAAGGGTAAAATTCAGTCCGAAATAGTGTTCTTAATTAAAGAAGACTAAAAAAATTGGGCAAATAAATGCAACCAGTGACCTTGGATAAAAATAAAAAGCATTAAAGGACATAGATAAAACAATTCAAGAAATTTGAATGACTATGTTATATATGATAATGCTATCGTATCAGTGATAAATGTCCAAAATTGGATAATTGTATCATGGTTATTTAAAAGAATGCATTATTCCTGGGAAACACATGCTGAAGTATTTTTAAGTCAAGAGATATCATGTCTATAATTTCTTGCCAAATGATTCTGTGAAAAATAACAACTATGAATACAGATTAATTTATTCTTACAATTTCCCCATAGGTTTGAAAATTTTTAACATAAAAAATAAAAATAAATAAAGGGACTAATCTAGAGAAACTCTTGTACATGTGTATCAGGAGACATGTATAAGTTTATAGCAGCACGTGCATGCTCATATCATCAAAAAGTTAAACAACCCCAAAGTTATTCACTAATAATGGGTAAATAAATTACAATATATGTATACAATGTAATACTACAGAGCAGTAAAATGAATCAGCTAGAGTTACACAGCACAACATGGGTGAATTCTTAACGATAAAAATCAGAGAATGAAGTTGGAAAAGACATCATGTTGCATGACTCCATTTATTTAAAGTTCAAAATAGGCAAAAGTAAAGATAACTATAAGGTAAAATTCTAAGATAATCAAGGGTAAAAAGTCATTATTATAAAACCATTTATTATCTGAAAAAAATAATAGCTTTATTTGTACTGAATACCTTGCTGCCTTTTACTAGTTGTGCCCTTCTCTTGCTCCCCGTCACCCTCCTGGTCTTATTACCTGTTTATGGAACTGTGCTCAGGAAGGTTCAAAAACTGTGGTCTCATCATCACCTGTGGGAGGTCAGTTGAGCGTTTCTGTTTGTTTGTTTCATATTTACAGTCATTCTAATGAGTATCATAATTCATGAAAGAGGCTGGTGACAGAGAAACCACAAACTATCCTGTTGACATCCCTGCCATATATCTGTATATCTCTATCTATCTATATATATATATTTTTTTTTTTTATCTCAGCCCTGGAAATAGGATATTATATTAGAAATTTGTTCCTAGGATCCTTAGTCCTTTTTCCACTCATCTTCTCCATTAAGTGCCACTTTCTTTTCTTCTATCATTGTGAAGTTACAGTGTAAAATATCTACCATTTCTTCTCAAAATAGCACCTCCCCCAGCAAAGGACAGAAATAGCAGTCTACTCATAGTCACAGCTAACACAGCCATTAATAATGCTTGGAGACACACTTTGAGCTTGGAGATAGAAATAAATAGACTGGATATTTAGATACCCAAAGCCATACAGCATGGCAAACATTTTAAAGAATTTGGTTATTAAGCTCTGGAGAAGAACATGGGGGCAAGGGAAACACTTTTGATGACTGAATTCAGGTAGCCAAGGAAGTGTCACATGCAAGCTGGATGTGATTTGTTCTTTATGACCACAAGGGACAGAACTTGGATCAATGGGTGAAAGCTTCAGGAAGACAGATCTGAATCAACATAAGGGAGAGCCATGAAGAAGTATGATAGCATCATAGGGAAGTGAATTGCATATTTCAAGAAGCATTAGAAAAAAGGTTAGCCAAGTAATGGGATGGGACTGAAGTGTAAAATAATTAACTTTTTAGGGTTCTAAGTTTCTAGGTTCTGTGCAGTTTCTAGGTATGAAAGAGGATGCTGAACTAGCGGTGAAGAGTCCAGAGCATTGCCCTTCAGTTCAGTTGCTCAGTCATGTGCGACTCTTTGCAACCCCATGAACCACAGTACGCCAGGCCTCCCTGTCCATCACCAACTCCCGGAGTCCACTCAAACCCATGTCCATTGAGTCGGTGATGCCATCCAGCCATCTCATCCTCTGTCATCCCCTTCTCCTCCTGCCCTCAATCTTTCCCAGCATCAGGGTCTTTACAAATGAGTCAGCTCTTTGCATCAGGTGGCCAAAGCATTGGAGTTTCAGCTTCAATATCAGTCCTTCCAATGAACAACCAGGACTGATCTCCTTTAGGATGGACTGGTTGGATCTCCTTGCAGTCCAAGGGACTCTCAAGAGTCTTCTCCAACACCACAGTTCAAAAGCATCAATTCTTCGGTGCTCAGCTTTCTTTATAGTCCAACTCTCACATCCATACATGACCACTGGAAAAACTATAGCCTTGACTAGATGGACCTTTTTTGGCAAAGTAATGTCTCTGTTTTTTAATATGCTGTCTCAGTTGGTCATAACTTTCCTTCCAAGTAGGAAGTGTCTTTTGATTTCATGGTGGCAGTCACCATCTGTGGTGATTTTGGAGCCCAGAAAAATGTCAGCCACTGTTTCCACTGTTTCCCCATCTATTTGCCATGAAGTGATGGGACCAGATGCCATGATCTTAGTTTTCTGAATGTTGAGCTTTAAGCCAACTTTTTCACTCTCCTCCTTCACTTTCATCAAGAGGCTCTTTAGTTCTTCTTCACTTTCTGCCATAAGGGTGGTGTCATCTGCATATCTGAGGTTACTGATATTTCTTCCAGCAATCTTGATTCCAGCTGTGCTTCCTCCAGTCCAGCGTTTCTCATGATGCACTCTGAATTAAAGTTAAATAATCAGGGTGACAATATACAGCCTTGAGGTACTCCTTTTCCTATTTGGAACCAGTCTGTTGTTCCATGTCCAGTTCTAACTGTTGCTTCCTGACCTGCATACAGGTTTCTCAAGAGGCAGTTCAGGTGGTCTGTTATTCCCATCTCTTTCAGAATTTTCCACAGTTTATTGTGATCCACACAGTCAAAGGCTTTGATATAGTCAATAAAGCCGAAATAGATGTTTTTCTGGAACTCTCTTGCTTGTCCGATGACCCAGTGGATGTTGGCAATTTGATCTCTGGTTCCTCTGCTTTTTCTAAAACCAGCTTGAACTTTGGAAGTTCATGGTTCATGCATTACTGAAGCCTGGCTTGGACAATTTTGAGCATTACTTTACTAGCATGTGAGATGAGTGCAATTGTGCAGTAGTTTGAGCATTCTTTGGCATTGCCTTTCTTTGGGATTGGAATGAAAACTTAACTTTTCCAGTCCTGTGGCCACTGCTGAGTTTTCCAAATTTGCTGACATATTGAGTGCAGCACTTTCACAGCATCATCATTCAGGATTTTAAATAGCTCAACTGGAATGCCATCACCTCCACTAGCTTTGTGTGTAGTGATGCTTCCTAAGGCCCATGTGACTTCACATTCCAGGATGTCTGGCTCTAGGTGAGTGTGAATGATCACACCATCATGGTTATCTGGGTTGTGAAGATCTTTTTTGTACAGTTCTGTGTATTCTTGCCACCTCTTCTTAATATCTTCTGCTTCTGTTAGGTCCATACCATTTCTGTCCTTTATTGTGCCCATCTTTGCACGAACTGTTCCCTTTGTATTTCTAATTTTCTTGAAGAAATCTCTAGTCTTTCCCATTCTATTATTTTCCTCTATTTCTTTGCACTGATCACTGAGGAAGGCTTTCTTATCTCTCCTTGCTATTCTTTGGAACTCTGCATTCAAATAGGTATATCTTTCCTTTTCTCCTTTGCTTTTCACTTCTCTTCTTTTCACAGCTATTTGTAAGGCCTCCTCAGACAGCCATTTTGCTTTTTTGCATTTCTTTTTCTTGGGGATGGTCTTAATCCCTGCCTCCTATGCAATGTAACAAACTTCTGTCCATAGTTCATCAGGCACTCTGTCTATCGGATCTAGTCCCTTAAATCTATATCTCACTTCCACTGTATAGTCATAAGAGATTTGATTTAGGTCATACCTGAATGGTCTAGTGGTTTTCCCCACTTTCTTCAATTTAAGTCTGAATTTGGCAATAAGGAGTTCATGATCTGAGCCACAGTCAGCTCCTGGTCTTGTTTTTGCCGACTGTATAGAGTTTCTCCATCTTTGGCTGCAAAGAATGTAATCAGTCTGATTTCAGTGTTGACCATCTGGTGATGTCCATGTGTAGAGTCTTCTCATTTTCAAAAAGAATCAATTTGCCTTTGAGAGAAATTACCCTCCAAGAGTTGTTTTGGTTTTGGCTTCTATGAAATATCAGTACATTACCTGGAATTAAGTATCACAGTTTCTTTTTCATTATTTTATTTTGTTACTAAGTAATACACAGGAGCAAAATCAATTGGTCACATATTGCTCACATTTTAAGTCTTTATAGTATGTATGAATAGCTTATAGCATCCTTGATACCCCAGGAACCAGAGAGTCAGCTGTGTTTGTGTTTCATTATAAATTTTACAAAGGAGAGAAAACCCTTTATCTTGGCACTAAGATTCAGGATTATGGACAGGAAAAAAGCCTTATTTCCTTTCCTACTATTCCAATCTCTATACAAGGAATTCATATCTACCCTTCAACTGCACTATAGTTTTTAGCAATTTCTAATAGAGAAGTATATCAGTCAGGGTTCTGGCAGGAAATAGAATTCTATTGGGTGACTCAATGAGGCAATTTTAATAAAGGACTACATTCAAATATGTGAATGGGGTTTAGGAAAACAACAAGGAAGGGTGAGGCATCCAAGCATGAGTCATAACTGGAAGCCATTACCAACCCTAGGATTGAAGAGGTAACGGGAGGAAATAATATCACATAAACCACTGAGAGCTGAAACCATGGAGGAGACACAGAGCAGAAGCTGTACTCATGGAGAGATTTGACCACAACCAGAACCAAGGCACAGAGATGAGTGGAATAGGGAAGAGATATCCCAACTTTTCTATCTTCTGTGGTCTCACGCTGGTGCCTCCATTTAGCTGAGTCAATGAAGCAAACTCAGAAACAGTACAAGCTCATAAATGCTTGTCTCTTAACTCCCATTTCAGATTTCTTCCCATGACAGCATACTTTCATGGGGACATGGTCTAGAAATAATGATGACACACACCTGTAAGTAATTCAGCCCATATGCCACTTGGAGAGAAAAATTATGCACAGGGTCACATTTATTGAAATTTCATCTTCATCTAAAAATTAATTCAGAAACTATACGGTGCTAGAGACAGAAATTATCTCAGACCTCATAATCCTGTGCAAATATAAAAGTATCTGGAGATATTCTCAGCAAAAAGAAGAAGGGATATAGATGCTACAGGCAAAAATAAATGTTTGGCTATACAGATATATGTTATCTGGGGTATATTGTGTAGATGTCTGTGTGTGTGTGCCTTTAGTGAGTATGCACACATCTGTGTATGTATACTGAATATCCTCCATTTCCCTTCTTCATATCCCTCCCCAGATCTACTCTCCACTCTTCTCTACCTACTTTGTATTCTGGGAACCTGAGCTATGCAAATTATGTCAATAGGTTTACTCACCCTCTGGTTTCCTGTTCAGACTATGGGAGGAGCAATAGCTGAGGATCAGAAGGCAGTAAAAAAGGAAGGTCCGAATATTTATTCCTCTGACTCTCCTTATTCCCCTGATTCTCTTTGCAGTATCAGTATGGCTGGCTACCTCCTGAACTGAAAATCAGTTTCTATCATGTAATCTGTCTTTCTTTACAGGTTCCCTTGTTTCTTCTTCTCTTGTCCCTTCAGCGTTGATGGTACCTTGCTGTTACCATCTTCTGTAACTCTGGTTTCCCTGAACCCTGCTCACTTCTTGTAAATAGTACCTTTATTAAAGTCCTCTCAGAATACCCAAATTGAGTGTGCCATCTGTTTCCAGCAGAAACTCTGACCAATACAATATGACCTAACAACTTATAAGGATCAATAGTGTTTTTCCAGTCTACTGTAACTTTCCATGTTTTAAAAAATTATATTTGCTTGGTAATAATCTGGGTCTGTTAGACTGTGAGGTCTTCAACAGATCCTTCAGCAAGGATCATATCATATACATGGTTGTAACATTCAGTTCAGTTCAGTTCAGTCACTCAGTCATGTTCAACTCTTTGCGACCCCATGAATTGCAGCATGCCAGGCCTCCCTGTCCATCACCAACTCCCAGAGTTTACTCAAACTCATGCCCATCGAATCAGTGATGCCATCCAGCCATCTCATCCTCTGTCGTCCCCTTCTTCTCCTGCCCTCAATCCCTCCCAGCATCAGGGTCTTTTCCAATGAGTCAACTCTTCGCATGAGGTGGCCAAAGTACTGGAGTTTCAGCTTCAGCATCAGTCCTTCCAATGAACACCCAGGACTGATCTCCTTTAGGATGGACTGGTTGGATCTCCTTGCAGTCCCAACATTAGCAGGCCTAAATAGCTCCTGACCATGGCTGGCAGTGAACAGTTATTCTGAGGAATTGAATTTAACTGAAATACAACAGCTATTCCTAGACTATGATCTTGAATGAACAAGATAAATATTATCTTAATATGAAATAAAAAGTCACATGATCCTAAAGAATTTGGGGATGTTAACTTGCTGAACATAATACCCATTTTAATGTCTTCTTCATGCAGAAATAAATGGTATTTAAGGGTATTATAGAGCTTGCTGTATAATTACATTAATCAGAGAGTGCCTCTTCTGTTGGTTCCTTTGCTGTTGCCATGGTAGCAACTACATGTTTGCAAGTAAAGAGCACATGTAGAACCCATTCTTAATTACACGTGTAGCACTACATTTCAGAGAACACAATAAATATGGAGGTCATGGAGAGCATAGAAAAGAGATATGATGAAAAGAGATTTGCTCTCCAGCTTTTCTATCTCTTGGTTATTCCCAAACCCTTTATTAATATGTTCTGACTCCCTATTACCCTTTTTCTTTCACTGCAGTAAAAAGGCCTCTGCAGACACCCACCAAATTATAATCCTCTGTTCCTGAAATGATCCAGAATTGTTCCTGAAAAAAAATGTCAGTAGGAAATTAAGTCCTGTCATAACAAAAATACAGTGGAAGACAATTGTCCAGTGCCAATTTTCTAAGAAAACAGACACTACCTTCCATCTTCTCTGATATCATGGCAAAGCATCAAGGCCTTCCTTCTTTGTATTACTAAGAATTCTTATTTGTGTTTAAATACCTTGCTTGGCTGTGCATTGTGGGTAATAGCTCTTGCCATTCACAAGGATATTGTCAAGATTAGCTAATTACTGTATACTAAAAAATAAATAAACCAAAAGGCATAATGTAAAGGCTAGAAAGAATTTTCCAATCAAAGGTTTCTCATTAAATCAAGGATAAATAATACTTTTTCTTTCTTTCTCCCTACTTTTCAGATATTGCTTAAGGAAGATAACATATTCTTTGAAGAAATAAGAGATGGTCTTTCCATAATTCTAATTAAGCTTCTCTAAAGAAGAACCATATGCCAACTCAATCTAGTTGAAAAATTTCTATCTATTTTAAATAGTCTAACAGTTTAATCACATAATTTAGCATTCCTTTTTTCCAATAAAAATAATCTTACATTGGCAATAAATTATTATGCAGTAACACATTTGTTTTGCTTCTTTTTGGTCTTCAACTCATCAATGTTGATCATTTGTTTATTTATCCTTTCTATTAGCATTTTGCCAACTACTTATTATGTACTTGACATTTTCCCAGACTCAGAGAATACTGAAATGAATAGTTGTAACTCTCCAAAAGCTTATATCTACTGGAAGAGATAGACACAACTATTTATGGTCTATGAAAATCTTAGTGGGAACCACTTATATTTGCTTACTGAGTATGCTCATCCTCCAGCAGCCTAGCCCAAGATAGTTCTCATGGAAAGGGGAAGGGAAAAAATAACAAGAAGTGCATAAGGGCTCCTGAGTCTTAAGCTTGAAACTGCACCACTGTCATTCCCACTTTATCCTATTGGTCAAGTAAAGTCACAAGGCCAACCCAGATTTATGGGGTAATTATATGGGCTCTACCTCCAGATAGAAGAAGCAGCAAAATATCAGTGCAAAAGGAGTGGATGTAGGGAGGCACGGAGGACTGGGGCCATTTTTGCAATCTCTACAGCATCAAATATGGGCTTCCCTGGTGGCTCAGTGGTAAAGAATCTGCCTGCCAATAAAGGAAACATGGGTTCCATCCCTGGATTGGGACGATCCCCTAGAGGGGGAAATGGCAACCCACTCCAGTATTCTTGCCAGGGAAATCCCATGGAAAGAGGAGCCTGGCAGGCTAAAATCCATGGTCACAAAAGAGGACACAACTTAGCAATTCAACAACAACAATAGTATCAAATGTACAGTAATCAACTGAGTGAGAATCAGAAAAGGCTGAATACAGTCTTGAAAGATGAGTAGAATTTTCCATAATGATATGTTTTAAAAGATAAATAAATACTTAAATTGACAGTATAAAACAGAGTCCAAAACATATAATTGAATAATATCCTGGAGAAATGTGTCCCATTGCTATGTTTCTCACTTAGCTATACCTCTGAAAAGTAAAGTAAGACTTTTTTTTCTGAGCTTTAGCTAAATTTAAACTCTGATTAAAGTTAATTAAGATCTTACATTCCTACAATCACTTCAATTGTGGGATTGCAATGTTTCAGAATACTTAAGAACTCTTAGCTGCCAACAACCAGAGAATCACAAAAATTCGAGATACTAGCCTATAATAAGTGCTCCATAAGTATTTCTTTGCTGAAAAAATTAACAAATGAGTAAATGAAAGGATGAATAAAGTAACTTTAAAAGAATAAAGTAACTTTAAAAGACAGGGATGATTTGAGAGAATGACATTGAAACATATACATTACTATATGCAAAATAGATAGCCTGAGCAATGTATGACACATGGCACCCAAAACTGGTGCTCTGTGACAACCTGGAGAGATAGGGTGGGGAGGGATGTGGGAGGAAGGTTCAGGATGGAGGGGACACATGTATACCCACGGCCAACTCATATTTATGTGTGGCAAAAAATCATCACAATATTATAAAGTAATTATCCTCCAATGAAAATAAATTTATTAATTTTTTAAGATTGACTTAAAAAAAAAAAAAAGTCAGGTAGTACCAAGGGAGGTGCTGCCACACAAAGCAGTCCAATCTGAGAAGCCTATTTATCCCCACAAGCTTGAGACAGATTCTCTTCTCCCATCAAAAGAAACTGGACATCCCAACCTGGAGAAACTCTTTCCACATCCTCAGATAACACCAGCAGAGGCCAGTGGGAATTCCAGTGGCACCAGATAAATTGAACAGACCAAATTAATGTAAGAACTCTGAAAATTGAACTGCCATTGGAACTAGAGCCCACAAAAGTAGACTAAGGCCTTCTTGCTAAACCTAAAATGGGTGAAAGCCTACTTAAAGAAAAGATTTAAGTAAGACTCTGAGTCACCTAACATAATAGCAAAATATTTTGCTACCTTATTTAAAAATCACCCCTAATTCCAAGAAGCAAGAAAATCACAACTTCACTGAGAAAAAAACAATCACCTGATAACAACATCAGGACAAGTCAGATTTTGGAATTATCAGAGAAAGATTTTAAAGCAGCCATCATAAAAAAAGAAAATGTTTCAGCACCAATTACAAACTCTCTTTTAACAAATGAAAAAATAGAAAATCTCAGCAAAGAACCAAAAGCTATAAAAGAACCAAATGGCTCTTTTTCGTGGCACCTCGGAGGCTGTCAGCCACTTCAGAATGAAGCTGAACATCTCTTTCCTGGCCACTGGCTGCCAGAAGCTCATTGAAGTGGACAATGAATGAAAACTTCGTACCTTCTACGAGAAGTGTATGGCCACAGAAGTTGCTGCTGACGCTCTGGGTGAAGAATGGAAGGGTTATGTGGTCCGAATCAGTGGCGGGAATGATAAGCAGGGTTTCCCTATGAAGCAGGGTGTCTTGACCCATGGCCGAGTTCGCCTGCTACTGAGTAAGGGGCATTCCTGTTACAGACCAAGGAGGACTGGAGAGAGAAAGCGCAAATCTGTACGGGGTTGCATTGTGGATGCCAATCTGAGTGTTCTCAACTTGGTCTTCGTGAAAAAAGGGGAGAAGGACATTCCTGGACTCACTGATACTACAGTGCCTCGTCACCTAGGTCCCAAAAGAGCTAGCAGAATCCGCAAACTTTTCAATCTCTCTAAAGAAGATGATGTCCGCCAGTATGTTGTGCGAAAGCCCCCGAAGAAGGTAAGAAACCTAGGACTAAAGCACCCAAGATTCAGCGTCTCGTGACTCCATGAGTTCTGCAACACAAACGCCAGCGTATTGCTCTGAAGAAACAGCGTACTAAGAAAAACAAAGAAGAGGCTGCAGAATATGCTCAACTTTTGGCCAAGAGAATGAAGGAAGCCAAAGAAAAACGGCAGGAACAGATTGCCAAGAGACTGAGGCTGTCCTTTCGGGGCTTCTACTTCTAAGTCTGAGTCCAGTCAAAAATGAGATGTTCTAAGAGTAACAAATAAGTAAGATCAGACATAAAAAAAAGAACGAAATGGAAATATAAAACTTAAAAATACGATAAGAGATTAACAAAATACCTTGCTGGATGGGTCAATAGTAAAGTTAAGATGATATGAAATAGAATCAGAGAACTTGAGGATATATTAACAGATTTACCTAACCTGAAAACAGAGATAAAAATAGACTGAAAAGAAAAACAAACAGAACCTTAAAGACTTGTGAGAGAATGGCAAAGGATTGAAGTTTCCTATCATCAAAGTTATTTTTAAAAAAAGGAGGAACTAAAGAATGGGGCTGAAAAGTATAAGAAGAAATAACAGCTGAAAACTCACCAAATTTGGCACAAACCTACAGACTTCAGAAGCTGATTGATACTCAAGCAGGATAAATCCAAATACATTCACATGAAGACACATCATATTTAAATGTCTGGAAAACAAAGACAAAGGAAAAGTCTCTTTAAAACTCAGCAAGAGAAACACCAAATTACCTACAGAGGAACAACTATTAAAATGATATCTGAAACCATGAAGGCCAGAAAGAAGTGGAAAACTTTTTCAAGCACTGAAAGAAAAGAACTATGAACTTCAAATTCTGTATCTGGTGAAACTATCTTTCAATATATAATGAAAGGGAAATAAAAATATTTTCAAATTCAGGAAAACTAAAAGGATTTCTCACTAGCAAATATAGCCTTAAAGATTGCTTAAAGAAATTTCTTCAGATGAAAACAAAATAATAAAAGAAGGAATCTCAATCATCAGAAAGAAAGAAAGAATAATGGAAAGAACAAAAACATTAGTATATAAAATAGATTATCATCTATATGAATTGTCCAAGTAAAATTATAATACTATCTGATACTAAAGAAAATGATATTTAAAGGTGGGGAGTGTAAATGAAATGGTAAATGAAATACAAATGGTAGTAGAAAATGGTAAATGGAAGTATGGTTTCATATTTCACGAAGTTCAGTTCAGTCCCTCAGTTGTGTGTAATTCTTTGTGACCCCATGGACTGAAGCACGCCAGGCTTCCCTGTCCATCACTAATCCTAGAGCTTGCTCAAACTCATGTCCATCGAGTCGGTGATGCCATCCAATCATCTCATGCTCTGTCATCCCCGTCTCCTCTCACCTTCAATCTTTCCCAGCACCAGGGTCTCTTCCAATGAGTCAGTTCTTCCCATCAGGTGGCCAAAGTATTGGAGTTTCAGCTTCAGCATCAGTCATTCCAATGAATATTCAGGACTGATTTCCTTTAGGAGGGACTGGTTGGATCTCCTTGCAGTCCAAGGGACTCTCAAGAGTCTTCTCCGACATCACAGTTCAAAAGCATCAACTCCTTGGTGCTCAGCTTTCTTTATAGTCCAACTCTCACATCCATACATGACTACTGGGAAAACCATAGCTTTGACTAGATGGACCTTTGTTGGCAAAGTAATGTCTCTGCTTTTTAATATGATGTCTAGGTTGGTGATAGCTTTTCTTCCAAGGAGCAAGTGTCTTTTAATTTCATGGTTGCAGTCACCATTCACAGTGATTTTGGAGCCCAAAAAAAGAAAGTCTCTCACTGTTTCCAGTTTCCCCATCTATCTGCCATGAAGTGATGGGACCAGATGCCACGATCTTAGTTTTCTGAATGTTGAGTTTTAAGCCAGCTTTTTCACTCTCCTACTTCACCTTCATCAAGAGGCTCTTTAGTTCTTCATCACTTTCTGCCATAAGGGTGGTGTCATCTGCATATCTGAGGTTATTGATATTCCCCCCGGCAGTCTTGATTCCAGCTTGTGCTTCATCAAGCCTAGAGTTTCTCATGATGCACTCTGCATATAAGTTAAATAAGCAGGGTGACAATATACAGCCTTGACATACTCCTTTCCTGATTTGGAACCAGTCTGTTGTTCCATGTCCAGTTCTAACTGTTGCTTCTTGATCTGCATACAGATTTCTCAGGAGGCAGGTCAGGTGGTCTGGTATGCCCATCTCTTTCAGATTTTTCCACAGTTTTTTGTGATCCACACAGTCAAAGGCTTTGGCATAGTCAATAAAGCAGAAGTAGATATTTTTCTGGAACTCTTCTTGCTTTTTTGATGATCCAGTGGGTGTTGGCAATTTGATCTCTGGTTCCTCTGCCTTCTCTAAAACCAGCTTGAACATCTGGAAGTTCATGGTTCATGTACTGCTGAAGCCTGGCTTGGAGAATTTTGAGCATTACTTTGCTAGCATGTGAGATGAGTGCAATTGTGTAGTAGTTTGAACAATCTTTGATACTGCCTTTCTTTGGGATTGAAATGAAAACTGACTTTTTCCAGTTCTGTGGCCACGAATGAGTTTTCCAAATTTGCCGGCATATTGAGTGCAACACTTTCACAATATTATCTTTTCAGATTTGAAATAGCTCTGCTGGAATTCCATCACCTCCACTAGCTTTGTGTGTAGTGATGCTTCTTAAGGCCCACTTGACTTCACATTCCAGGATGTCTAGGTCTAGGTCAGTGATCACACCATCGTGGTTATCTGGGTCATGAAGGTCTTTTTTGTATAGTTCTTCTGCATATTTTTACCACCTCTTCTTATTATCTTTTGCTTCTGTTAGGTCCATGCCATTACTGTCCTTTATTGTGTCCATCTTTGCATGAAATGTTCCCTTGGTATCACTAATTTTCTTGAAGAGATCACTAGTCTTTCCCATTCTATTGTTTTCCTCTATTTCTTTGCACTGATCACTGAGGAAGGCTTTCTTATCTCTCCTTGCTATTCTTTGGAACTCTGCATTCAAATGGGTATATCTTTCCTTTTCTCCTTTGCCTATTACTTCTCTTCTTTTCCCAGCTATTTGTAAGGCCCCCTCAGACAACCATTTTGCCTTTTTGCATTTCTTTTTCTTGGGGATGGTCTTGATCAGTCTTCTGTACAATGTCATGAACCTCCGTCCATAGTTCTTCAGGCACTCTGTCTATCATATCTAAACCATTGAATCTACTTCTCACTTCCTCTGTATAATCATAAGGGATTTGATTTAGGTCATACCTGAATGGTCTAGTGGTTTTCCCTACTTTCTTCAATTTAAGTCTGAAGATGGCAATAAGGAGTTCATGATCTGTGCCACAGTCAGCTCCCGGTCTTGTTTTTGCTGACTGTATAGAGCTTCTCCATCTTTGGCTGCAAAGTCTGACTTTGTTATTTACCATCTGGTGATGTCCATGTGTAGAGTCTTCTCTTGTGTTGTTGGAAGAGGGTTTTTGCTATGAAAAGTGCATTCTCTTGGCAAAACTCTGTTAGCCTTTGCCCTGCTTCATTCTGTACTCCAAAGCCAAATTTGCCTCTTACTCCAGGTATCTCTTGACTTCCTATTTTTGCATTCCAGTCCCCTGTATTGAAAAGGACATCTTTTGGGGGTGTTAGTTCTAGAAGGTCTTGTAGGTTTTCATAGAACCGTTCAACTTCAGCTTCTTCAGCATTACTCATTGGGCACAGACTTGGATTAGAAGTGGTAAAATGACAATATCAGTAGATATCATAGATAGATTAAGGTGGATTCTAATCCTATTTTGGACTTTCCTGGTGGCTCAAGTCTGATTACAATACGGGAGGCCCAGGTTATATCCCTGGACTGGGAAGATTCCCTGGAGAAGGAAATGGCAACCCAGTCCAGTTCTTGCTTGGAGAATCCCATGGACAGAGAAGCCTGGCAGGCTATAGTCCATGGGGTCGCAAAGAGTCGGACATGCCTGAACAACTAACATACTAATCCAATATCACTGGTGTCATTTTTAAAAGAAGAAATTTGGACAGAGAGTTAGACATGTATAGAGGGAGAATGATGTGAAGGGATACAAGGAGAAAACCATGTGGAGATGGAAGCGAAGACTGGAATTATGCTGACACAAGCCAAGGAATAACTGGGGCTGCTAGAAACTGGAAGAGTCAAAGAAAGATCCTTCCCCTATAAGTCTCAGAGGGAGCATGGCCCTGACAACATCTTGAGCCTCCAGTAAGAGACAACAAATTTCTATTGTTCTAAGTAATTCAGTTTGTGATATTTTTTATGGCAGCTATTAGGAAATAAATACAAATATGAAGAACTATATTCTCATAAATTGTGAGGGGTTTGATTTAGGTCATACCTTAATGGTCTAGTGGTTTTCCCTACTTTCTTCAATTTAATTCTGAACTTTGAAATAAGGAGTTCATGATCTGAGCCACAGACAGCTCCCATTGGATCATCAAAAAAGCAAGAGAGTTCCAGAAAAACATCTACTTCTGCTTTATTGACTATGCCAAAGCCTTTGACTGTGTGGATCACAATAAACTGTGGAAAAATCTGAAAGAGATGGGCATACCAGACCACCTGACCTGCCTCCTGAGAAATCTGTATGCAGATCAAGAAGCAACAGTTAGAACTGGACATGGAACAACAGACTGGTTCCAAATAGGAAAAGGAGTACGTTAAGGCTGTATACTGTCACCCTGCTTATTCAACTTATATGCAGAGTACATCATGAGAATTGCCAGGCTTAATGAAGCACAAGCTGGAATCAAGATTGCCGGGGGAAATATCAATAACTACAGATATGCTGATGACACCACCCTTATGGCAGAAAGTGAAGAACTAAAGAGCCTCTTGATGAAGGTGAAGTAGGAGAGTGAAAAAGCTGGCTTAAAACTCAACATTCAGAAAACTAAGATCATGGCATCTGGTCCTGTCACTTCATGGCAAATAGATGGGGAAACAATGGAGACAGTGAGCGACCTTATTTTGGGGGGCTCCAAAATCACTGCAGATGGTACCGGCAGCCATCAAATTAAAAGACACTTGCTCCTTGGAAGAAAAGGTATGACCAACCTAGACAACATATTAAAAAAGCAGAGACATTACTATGCCAACAAAGGTCCATCTAGTCAAAGCTATGTTTTTCCCAGTAGTCATGTATGGATGTGAGAGTTGGACTATAAAGAAAGCTGAGTGCCGTAGAATTGATGCTTTTGAACTGTGATGTTGGAGAAGACTCTTGAGAGTCCCTTGGACTGCAAGGAGATCCAACCAGTCCCTCCTAAAGGAAATCAGTCCTGAATATTCATTGGAATGACTGATGCTGAAGCTGAAACTCCAATACTTTGGCCACCTGATATGAAGAGCTGACTCATTGGAAAAGACCTTGATGCTGGAAAAGAGTGAAGGTGGGAGGATAAGGGAACGACAGAGCATGAGATGATTGGATGGCATCACCAACTCAATGGACATGAGTTTGAGCAAGCTCCAGGACTGGTGATGGACAAGGAAGCCTGGTGCGTTGCAATCCATGGGGTCAGAAAGAGTCGGACACAACTGAGCAACTGAACTGAACTGAACTGATGCTCATAAATATGACAACTTAAAAGAAATGGACCAATTTCTACCAAACTCAACCAAAATGAAATAGATCATCTGAATTGTCCTATTCAGGAAATTGAATCTATAATTTAAAAGCTACTGAAAAATAAATTACAGATAGTTGCACACCACTTGGGGAAATTAGGATCTCTGTGCTAGTCTTAGAACTGCATGTGATCTACAATTTTCTCAAAAGTTTCCAATTTAAAACAGGTTACACAGAACTTATTGAGAGCAATAGGGATATAATCTAAGCATTCTTTATCTTCCCTTAAACAGAGACCTATATTTCTGTTGGGATATGTCTTTAGGACTTTAAAATCCTCTCATGTTGCCACCTGTCTTGTGAGCTCCTCCTCTATGAAGTGAATTTACATAAGGCTTTGAAGTACTAGAATTTGCAAGTAATAGTAGCAGAAAGGAAAATACTTTCAAATACCTTGTCAGAGTAGAAAGTAAAGAAGCTAAGGATCTAAACCAATTACACATATATACTCTCTCAGCATAATATCAAACTTTCAAGAAACAGACTAGGTAGCAGTTTTCAGAGAATTTTTTTTCTTCTTATTTCTCTTTATTTCCTAGGATAATTTGATTCTATGATTAAAATCTAGAATGAAAAAGACAAAGAACAAAAGATGGAAAGAGGCAGTAGACTCAGGATCCTGGACTCTAGTGCCAAATTTGCTACTATCTATCTGTGTGAGATTAGGCAAAACTACTCAATTTTTTTGCATCTCAATTTCCCGGTAAAAATAAAAGCATTAGGTGAAGCCCCAAGATCCCTTCCAGCTTGAAAATATTCTATGATCCTATGAAATTTAAAATGTGGATGCAAATATAGTTGATGATGTTTTATCCCGTTCCTTCATTAGGCTTAATTTAATAAAGTTCTCCACAGTAACTTCAATTGGCAATCCAAGTATTCGTTTCTGCTGTGTAAATGATGCCCCTCATTCCAGCATAACTGTTCAGGTTTCATTATCAAGTCTCTAAGTGCTAATTAACTTTGAAGCAGCTCTCCAATATCGGCTCCATTACAAT
This sequence comes from Cervus canadensis, assembly GCF_019320065.1. NCBI lineage: Eukaryota > Metazoa > Chordata > Mammalia > Artiodactyla > Cervidae > Cervus > Cervus canadensis. The sequence goes on from NC_057419.1 coordinate 24,206,730, forward strand.
TCACACCAAACTGCTTCTATCTGCTTCAGATTTTTCTCCTCAAATTTTTTTCAGACACATGGAGTGTGTCATTTACTGCTATTCTAAACCAATTCCTTTGAAGTTCCTCTTTTTCATTCATTCCTTTGACTGAAATAATTTTAATGTATGAAGAGACTGAAACGGACATCAATCACATAGCAGCTTTAAGATTTCTAATGCTTTGGGAGGGATCTTGCCCAACAGGCTTCTGGGGCTCAGATATCACCATTTCTCAAAATAAGAGCTACCCTTGATACAGTGCAAATTTTTCTTTTTTCATTCGACTATTGCTTTATTAGATCGTCCAGTCCCTCAAGAAAATCTTGGGTAGGAAAGCTATCTGTAGTACTCATCTCCTCTTACTAGCTGATCCTCACTCCCTACCAAAAAACCTTAAACATCAGAGCTGCTTTTTCAAGAGCAAACCTGGCTGTTGACCACAACTTAACGTATGGTGTCTTCCTTCATGATGTTCTGAGGTGCCTATTATGAAACTTTTTTGCCTTTTCATATTGTTGATGGGGTTCTTGTGGAAAGGAGTAGGACAAGGCTGTATATTGTCACCCTGTTTATTTCACTTATATGCAGAGTACATTATGTGAAATGCTGCATTGGATGAATCACAAGCTGGAATCAAGATTTCCAGGAGAAATATCAACAACCTTAGATATGCAAATGATACCACTCTAGCAGCAGAAAGTGAAGAGGAACTAAAGAGCCTCCTGATGAGGATGAAAGAAGAGAGTAATAAAGCTGGCTTAAAACTCAACATTCAAAAATTAAGATCATGGTCGATTGTTCGTTGCAGCACTATGTACAATAGTTAGAACATCTAGCAACCTAGATGTCCATTGACAGATGAATGGATAAAGAATTTGTGGTACATATACACAATGGAATATTACTCAGCCATGAAAAGGAATGCATTTAAGTCAGTTCTGATGAGGTGGATGAACCTAGAACCTATTATACAGAGTGAAGTGAGTCAGAAAGAGAAAGATAAATACTGTATTCTAAAATATATATGGAATCTAGAAGAATGGTGCTGAAGAACTTATTTACAGGGCAGCAATGGAGAAACAAATATAGAGAATAGACTTATGGACATGGGGAGAGGGGAGGAGAGGGTGAGATATATGGGAAGAGTAACATGGAAACTTACATCACCATATGTAAAATAGATAGTCAACGGGAATTTGCTGTATGGCTCAGGAAACTCAAACAGGGGCTCTGTATCAATCTAGGGAGGTGGGATAGGGAGGGACATGGGAGGGAGGTTCAAAAGGAAGGGGATATATGTATACCTATGGCTGATTCATGTTGAGGTTTGACAGAAAACAACCAAATTCTATAAAGCAATTATCCTTCAATAAAAAAATACATTAAAAAAATTAAGATCATGGAATCCAATCCCATCACTTCATGGCCAGTAGAAATGGAAACAGTGACAGATTTTATTTTCTTGGGCTCCAAAATCACTGTGGATGGTGACAGCAGCCATGAAATTAAAAGATGCTTCCTCCTTGGAAGGAAAGCTATGACCAACCTAAACAGCATATTAAAAAGCAGAGACATCACTTTACCAACAAAGATCCATATAGTCAAAAATATGGTTTTTTCAGTAGTCATATATGGATGTGAGAGTTAGACCATAAAGAAGGCTGAGCACCAAAGAACTGATGCTTTCAAATTGTGGTGCTGGAGAAGACACTTGAGATTCCCTTGGACAGCAAGGAGATCAAACAAGTCAACCCGAAAGGACTGAATATTCATTGGAAAGACTGTTGCTGAAGGTGAAGCTCTAATAGTTTGGCCACCTGATGCGAATAGCCGACTCATTGGAAAAGACTCTGATGCTGGAAAAGACTGAAGGCAAAAAGAGAAGGGGGAGGCAGAGGATGAGATGCTTAGATAGCATCACCATCTCAATGAACACGAATCTGAGCCAACTCTGGGAGACAGTGAAGGACGGGGAAGTCTGACATGCTGCAGTTTGTGGGGTCACAAGTAGTTGGACAGCACTTAGCAACTGAACAACAACAATACTATGAAACTAGACTGCTGTATTACTCAGGCTTTTTACATTAATGCTGCTTAACAAAGACTTCCCCCTGGCTGTCCCCTCTCCAGTTCTCAGTGGCTTACAACCACAAATATGCATTTCTATAGTGCAGTTCTACAGTAAGGTCAGCTGTTGGTCAAATGGACTTGACTGAGTTTACATGGCCTGGCTCCTGGCTAAGAATGACTGTATGTCTATTTTACACATCTCTTCATTCTAGAACCAGCATCTTTTCAAAAATTCTTTTCATGGCAATGGATAGGTTTGCAAGGCAGCTAAGAGAAACTTTCCATGTTTTTCTGAGGCCTGTAACTGAAAACTGCCATACTCTTAATTCTACCTACATTAAATTGACTAAAACAAATCATATGACTAAGTCAAACATTAGTGGATTGAGGGAGCATTGGATTGGCCAAAAAGTTTGTCTGGATTTTTCTGTAACATCTAATAGAAAACCTGAACGTACTTTTTGGCCAACCCAATACAATCTATACATGGTGAATCCATGGCAAGGGCGGGGAGGGAAAGACTTCTAAACAAATAATACTATCTATCAATTCTGCTTACTACTACAAAGAGAAATAAGAACGTGCAGCTGGCACTACTCCGATATGTTGAAGGCATTTTACTTTTTCACCTTCCTATTGGAGAGTGAGAATCTGAGTTTTGGAAATGTGCTCTCAACTCCAATGATATCTACATTATTTCTACTTGACTAGACTCAGAGGGCCTGTACTGACATCAACAGTGCTTACAAGGAATAAGGTGGGAAACAGGCTCTGATTTGGAGGTCCAGTAAGAATCCTTAAAGTTTGGGGCAGAGTTTGGGAATCAAGTAGTGTGTTTTCCTAGTTTTGATTTTCTCAAAACACTGAGTGGTCTAATAAAGCAAGAGTCAACAAAAACATCAAAGAAAATTCTGAACTATTGAACAATATATCAAGGGTAACTTTTATCTTAAGAACAGTGAGGTCTGAGCCCCAAAAGATTATTCGACAAGATCCCCCCAAATCACCTGCAGCTAAGAGCTTGAAACTGCTATACGACTGGAGAAAGAGTCTCCACTTTAAAAAGCAAAATAGCCTTTCTGCACCCTTAGTTTTATTTCCACCCCTTGCCCTATTCTCTTAACTGAGATTCGAAGAGATGTGATTTGCCCAAGGGCAGAGAATGCTAGTGTCAGAGGTAAAACAAATCTTTGGTTGAAGTATGTGGCTGATCCTCAATAATCATCAGGTTAAGAACTGCCAATACTGAGCATCTTGGAAGATTGAGGGGGAATTTTTAATTTTCCCACTGGCATTTGGTGGGCCTGGGACGATAGATGTCTTACAATGAGCAGGACACAGACATAAAACAAATGACTGGACTACACTCTATAAGAGTTTCTAATGTCTTACCAGATGGTCACAGAGATGAAAATCCCATTTATAAGTATCTACACTTAGAACCTAACTCCTGTCACATAAAGTGTTTTTTTGCAAAGCATTAATTTGCTGAATTTTCCAGAAATGCAGCCACTGCATAAACCAAAGGAAGACTATATTTTGTTTCATGAGTTTTCTTTGGAACTTTACCAGGTTTTCTTCATTTGTGCTTCAGGAAAATCATATCCCTGAGGCAATGCTGTGTATGTATTTGAGTTACCAGTACAACATACCTGGATTGGTCTGCAGCTGTAGCTGTAGCTGTTGTATTCACACTGATTATAATAATACATGGAATAATAGATGCCTAAACACATACTGAAACATATTATAAACTACATATTTTTGTGTGGTGTATTATATGTAACAAAATACAGTTGAAACAGGTTACATGTTATAAAACACATTGAAACCCACTTGTTATAAATTACTTTCCTTTTATTTCTCTTTATATTACAATTGGTATGTCTACTGCTTTTTAAAAACTTATTTGTGTGAGGACAAGATTAAGATAACAGAGTAAGAGAACACAGGGTTCACCTCCCTCTATGAACACAGCAACAACAAAAACTTACATATGGAGCAATTCTCTCTGAAAACAAACTGAAGACTCACAGGAAGACTCTTATAGAATCAAGGCTGTGGGAAAGATCCACACAGAATGAGGTAGGAAGGGAAGAGAAGCAATCAGGTAGGGACCTGTACCCTCAGGAGGGGATACAGAAGAAGAGAGGGATTACACAGGCTTGGAAATCATCCAAGGATATATTGTAGAGCAATGGGAATATAGTCGATATTTTTAAATAACTTTAAATGGACTATAATCTATAAAAATATTAAATCACTATGTTGTATACCAGAAACTAATATATTGTAGATCAACTATACTTCACTAGAAACAAAAATGAAAAGAATCATATTCTTTCTCTGTAATAACTGATTATGACAGTTGTGATACTCAGTTATAGTCTTTTGTCTGGGTTGGTGTTGAAATAACTAATAATAAACTTCTAATTCTTATAAAAATTCATCTGCAAAGTGGGTTATATTATATATGAATTTCATCTCATGGTAATAAAGTACAGTTCGGTTCAGTCACTCTGTCATGTCCAACTCCTTGCGACTCCATGGACTGCAGCACACCAGGCCTCCTTGTCCATCACCAACTCCAGGAGTTGACTCAAGCTCATGTCCATTAAGTCAGTGATGCCATCCAACCATCTCATCCTCTGTCGTCCCCTTCTCCTCCTGTCTTCAATATTTCGCAGCATCATGGTCATTTCAAATGAGTCAGTTCTTCGCATCAGGTGGCCAAAGTATTGGAGATTCAGCTTCAGCAATAGTTGTTCCAGTGAATATTCAGGACTGATTTCCTTTAGGATGGACCGGTTGGATCTCCTTGCAGTCCAAGGGGCTCTCAAGAGTCTCCTCCAACACCACAGCTCAAAAACATCAATTCTTTGGCACTCAGCTTTCTTTACAGTCCAACACTCACATTCATACATGACTACTGGAAAAATCATAGCTTTGACAAGACGGACTTTTGTTAGTAAAGTAATGTCTCTGCTTTTTAATATGCTGTCTAGGTGGGTCATAACTTTTCTTCCAAGGAGCAAGCATCTTTTAATTTCAAGCCTGCAGTTATCATCTGCAGTGATTTTGGAGACCCCGAAAAAAAATGTCTCTCACTGTTTCCATTGTTTCCCCATCTATTTGCCATGAAGTGATGGGACCAGATGCCATGATATTAGTTTTCTGAATGTTGCATTTTAAACCAACTTTTTCACTCTCCTCTTTCACTTTCATCAAGAGACTCTTTAGTTCTCTTCCTGCCATAATGGTGGTGTCAACTGCATATCTGAGATTATTGATATTTTTCCCAGCAATATTGATTCCAACTTGTGCTTCATCCAGCCCAGCATTTCTCATGATGTACTCTGCATATAAGTTAAATAAGCAGGGTGACAATATAGAGCCTTGATATTCTACTTTCCTGATTTGGAACCAGTCTGTTGCTCCATGTCCAGTTCTAACTGGTGTTTCCTGACCTGCATACAGATTTCTCAGGAGGCAGGGCACGTGGTATTCCCATCTCTAAGAATTTTCCACAGTTTGTTGTGATCCACACAGTCAAAGGCTTTGGCATAGTCAATAAAGCAGAAGTAGACATTTTTCTGGAACTCTCTTTCTTTTTCAATGATCCAACGGATGATGGCAATTTGATCTCTGGTTCCTCTTCCTTTTGTAAATCCAGCTTGAACATCTGGAAGTTCAAGGTTCATGTACTGTTGAAGCCTGGCTTGGAGAATTTTGAGCATTAGTTTGTTAGAGTGTGAGATGAGTGCAATTGTGTGGTAGTTTGAACCTTCTTTGGCATTGCCTTTCTTTGGGATTGGAATGAAAACTGACTTTTTCCAGTTCTGTGCCCATGAATGAGTTTTCCTAATTTGCTGGCATAGTGAGTGCAGCACTTTAACAGCATCATCTTTTAGGATTTGAAATAGTCAACTGGAATTCCATTACCTCCACTAGCTTTGTTCGTAGTGTTGCTTCCTAAGGCCCACTTAACTTCGCATTCCAGGATGTCTGGCTCTAGGTGAGTGATCATGATTATCTGGGTCATGAAGATTATCTGGGTCATGAAGATCTTTTTTGTACAGCTCTTCTGCGTATTGTTGCCACCTCTTTTTAATATTGTCTGCTTCTGTTAGGTCCATACCATGTCTGTCCTTTATTGTGCCCATCTTTGCATGAAATGTTCCTTTGGTATCTCTTATAGGGGACTGGAATGCAAAAGTAGGAAGTCAAGAAATACCTGGCTATGCTAAGTCGCTTCAGTCGTGTCCTACTCTGTGCGACCCTATGGACAGCAGCCCACCAGGCTCCTCTGTCCACAGGATTCTTCAGGCAAGAACACTGGAGTGGGTTGCCATTTCCTTCTCCAATGCATGAAAGTGAAAAGCGAAAGTGAAGTCACTCAGTCGTGTCCAACTCCTAGCGACCCCATGGGCCGCAGCCTACCAGGCTCCTCCATCCATGGGATTCTCCAGGCAAGAGTGCTGGAGTGGGATGCCATTGCTAACTGGAGTAACAGAAAAATTTGGCCTTGGAGTACATAACGAAGCAAGGCAAAGGCTAATATGTTTTGCCAAGAGAATGCACTGGTCATAGCAAACACCCTCTTTCAACAACACAAGAGAAGACTCTATACATGGACATCACCAGATGGTCAGTACCAAAATCAGATTGATTATATTCTTTGAAGCCAAAGATGGAGATGCTCTATACAGTCAGCAAAAACAAGACCAGGAGCTTAATGTGGCTCAGATCATGATCTCCTTATTGCAAAATTCAGACTTAAATTCAAGAAAGTAGGGAAAACCACTAGACCATTCAGGTATGACCTAAATCAAATCCCTTACTGCAGAAGTCACAAACAGATTCAAGGGATTAGATCTGATAGACAGATTGCCTAAGGAACTATGGATGGAGGTTTATGACATTTTACAGGAGGCAAGGATCAAGACCATCCCCAAGAAGAAGAAATGTAAAAAGGCAAAGTGGTTGTCTGAGGAGGCCTTACAAATAGCAAGAATATTTTTCTTGCCTGAGAAAAGAAGAGAAGCAAAAGGCAAAGGAGAAAAGGAAAGATACACCCATTTGAATGCAGAGTTCCAAAGAATAGCAAGGAGAGATAAGAAAGTCTTCCTCAGTGATCAGTGCAAAGAAATAGAGGAAAACAATAGATTGGAAAAGACTAGAGATCTCTTCAAGAACATTAGAGATGATAGTAAAGACAACCTACAAAATTATGTTATAAAAAGGGAACACTGAACTTGACAGGTTTGATAACCCCCTCTCTGTCTTCCTGCTGTTTCTTTTCCCCCTACCTCCTTAATTCTTGATAAATAATTTATAATTGTGAATTAGTGAAATCAAATTCAGTGAAGCAACTCTGATAAGAGTCTAGTTTATCCACAAATTAAATGTCAATAATTTTTTCTCTTAAAAATGTTTTTTACAAATGCTTTTTTGACCCCATTCCTTTTCTGCATCTTTTCCCTTCTCTATTCCATTATTATCTTACTCACTTCTTAGCCCTAATCATGTGTTATAAATATCTTTCAGAAAAACAAGAACTAAACCAATAGAAAGGGGCTTCCGGGTGGTGCTAGTGGTAAAGAAACCACCTGTCAATGCAAGAGACATACGAGACATGGGTTCAATCCTTGGATCAGGAAGATTCCTTGGAGAAGGAAATGGCAACCCACTCCAGTATTCTTGCCTGGAGAATTCCATGGACAGAGGAGCCTTGCGAGCTATAGTCCAGAGCATTGCAAAGAGTTGGATATAACTGAAAATGTGCATGCATGCACACAGACCAATAGATAACTCATTCTATAAAAGTATGAGTGTTTAACAGAGTCAGACTTTCTGGTTTCTTATTTTATTCCTTCTATTAATCTGTTTGGAGTAGGAAATGACAACCCACTCCAGTATTCTTGCCTGAAAAATCTGATGGACAGAGGAGCCTGATGGGCTACCATCCATGGGGTCACAAAGAGTTGGACACAACTGAGTGATTGAGCATTAATCTGTTATTGAACATTATATTTGATTTATTTTCTCTGACTCTGAAGTGATCCTATTTCTTTCTTACTAAATGTTAAAGTTTTCTGATTCTGTGAATTAAGACAATAGATTTAGAAATAAAGCACTCTACCTGATTTACCTATATAGGTCTCTACTCAAATTATGTTCTTCTACATTAGCCAAATTTATTACTTGTGTTAGGTCATCGTAAGCACTGGATGAGAGGAGAATGAAAAATTAATAATTTCCACTTGGGTTTTCAGGAGCTTACCCTCCAATTACATCAGTTGGCTCCATTTCTTAACCAGAAGCAGAAAGAAGACAACAATATATGTACACATAGCAATGTCATTAAAAGCCCACACACCAACACATCAGTTTCTCACACATTCTTTCCAGTTCTTAGTACCATGGTATGACATTTTCAGAAACTAAGTAGAACCTTAAAAAATATATAGGACTAAATAGTATCTCTAAGTGTCCAAGCCCAGCACTTTGAACATGGAACTACATGCCATAAAGATACAGTTAATGAGTTGAACTGCTTTCATTGTCTTTCAAATTGCAATTGCTTTGTTTTTCTGCTTACTTGCTGTTCTGTGATTATATATGAATTCAGGCCAAAGACATAAGGTTCAAATAATAATTATTTCCTAAAGGATCTCAGTCTGTCATATAATAAATAATGGGTTTATAAAGACTACCCATGTATTTATATGTCTTTGTCTGGAATTTTTGCCTTAGTCCAATTTATAAGCAAGAATTATGCCATTTTAACAGATGGTCGTACATGTAAATAACCAGACGAACAGGAAGAATTGGAAGAGTGATAATGGCATGCTCAGAAAGAAAAAGAAACAATTATGTAAAACAGAGAATGAGAAAAGCATCATTACCCTGAATGTACATGGGGATCACCTGGGGAGTTTAAAAATTCTATACAGTGATTCAAATTTAGACAATCTGGGTCTAAACCTGAGTATTGAGACTTTTTGAAAGCTCACCAGGTGATTCTAAGATAAAGCCAAAGTTGAGACCTACTGCTCTAAACAAAACCTACAACTCAGCTCTATTGCCAATCATATTTTACCAGATATTTAAAATAATTATATGATAGTTTTCTCAAAATGCAATTCTGTCAGCATAATAAAATATTCTTCACAGCTGTAGATGATAATGTACATTTTCTTTTGACTAACAGTAATGTTTGATAGTTTTTCCAGGATAATTTTACCATTTTACCAAGATAATTTAGGTCAGAGAACTATGATGTATAACATATTTCTATCTTAGTTTTCAAAATATCTGACATGGACATATTTAATTAAATGCAATAAAAACAGGTACTTCAAATTGCCAGTGAGTTGCTAAAACTCTATTATTATGCAATAACTCTAAGATTGCATGTTTCTAACTGCTAAAAATTTTATGGACATATTTCATGCTGAGAGTTTAGGAGAAATTAAACAGGATAGCAGATGGTATCATGGCTTTCCTCAAATTGTTTAGATTACTGACACAATAATAAAGCAATTTTTTGCTTTTCTCTCATTCAGTTCAGTTCAGTTCAGTCGCTCAGTTGTGTCCGACTCTTTGTGACCCCATGGATTGCAGCATACCAGGCTTCCCAGTCCATCACCAACTCCCAGAGCTTGCTCAAACTCATAATCCATTGAGTTGGTGATGCCATCCAACCATCTCATCCTCTGTCATCCCCTTCTCCTCCTGCCTTCAATCTTTCCCAACATCAGGGTCTTTCCCGAGGAGTCAGTTTGTCACATCATGTGGCCCAAGTACTGAAGTTTCAGCTTCACCATCAGTCTTTCCAATGAATATTCAGGACTGATTTCCTTTAGGATGGACTGATTGGATCTCCTTGCAGTCCAAGGGACTCTCAAGAGTCTTCTCCAACACCACAGTTCAAAAGCATCAATTCTTCAGCGCTCAGCTTTTTTATAGTCTGACTCTCACATCCATCATGACTACTGGAAAGACCATAGCTTTGACTAGATGGACCTTTGTTGGCAAAGTAACATCTCTGCTTTTTAATATGCTGTCTAGGTTGGTCATAGCTTTTCTTCCAAAGAGCAAGTGTCTTTTTTTTTTTTTTCATGGCTTCAGTCACCATCTGCAGTGATTTTGGAGTCCCCCAAAATAACGTCTGTCACCGTTTCCATTGTTTCCCCATCTATTTGTCATGAAGTGATGGGACTGGAGGCCACGATCTTAGTTTTCTGAATGTTGAATTTTAAGCCAACATTTTCACTCTCCTCTTTCACTTTCATCAAGAAGCTCTTTAGTTCTTCACTTTCTGCCATAAGGGTGGTGTCATCTGTGTATTTCTCTCATTACCCAAATCTATGTCAGTTTAAAGATTAGTCATGTTAATAGCTAAACAAAATATTCTTTATACAGGAAGTCTTAAACAAAGGTCAGTGCAGTTGAGACAGTGAAATAGGTATGATGTATGCAATTCTATTTCAGTTCACCCTGTATCGACTCACTGAAAGCTGCTGCTGCTGCTAAGTAGCTTTGGTCGTGTCCAACTCAGTGCAACCCCATAGATGGCAGCCCACCAGGCTCCCCTGTCCCTGGGATTCTCCAGGCAAGAACACTGGAGTGGGTTGTCATTTCCTTCTCCAATGCATGAAAGTGAAAAGTGAAAGTGAACTCGCTCAGTCATGTCCGACTCTTAGTGACCCCATGGACCGCAGCCCACCAGACTCCTCCATCCATGGGATTTTCCAGGCAAGAGTGCTGGAGTGGGTTGCCATTGCCTTCTCCGCACTGAAAGCTAATTCCCTATAAATCAATGATACTCATAATGTGGTCTAAAGCAAGCAATGCAGGCATCACTTGGGTGTTTGTTAGAAATGCAGACTCTCAGGTCCCAGCCAAACCTACAAACTCAGAATCTGCTTTTTAACAGATTCTCAAATAATGCACATTAAGGTTCACATAATCAGTGGCATGACCACTTCACCAAATTTTCCAAATTTATCAAGTTGTGAAAGAAAGTTTTAAGGAATAGTCTGGAATTTACCAGTTAATATATTCATTAATATATGCTTAGTAGCATTTTTAGGAATGTTCAGTTGGTCAAAAGCTAAGGGTTAGAGAATAGCATAGCCTTCTATGAATCTATCCTCTTTATCAACGTATTTATAATGAAGACATTGTGAATAATATGGAGTAATTTTTTTAATTCTCAAATGTAAATATATTAATAAAGGATATATAGATATATAAGTACACTCTAATGTATATTCTTAGTCTTTGAATACAAATTGTATTTTTTTATAAACTTATAAATTTGGTAAATTTGACAAATTGGCCATTTGAGGAAATGGTCATTTGACAAATTAGCTTTAGCTCAAATGGCATTTGGTAAATTGATTTTCAGGGATCAGCCTGCTTCCAATGGGTAAAACCCTGCATGGCAAATATATCCATATTTTGGCTATACTTTACTTTTCTCACTGTGGTTTTAAAACCTCAGAAATAGGCTGATTAATATTCAGGCAATATTAAGTAGTGTTAAAAGCAGACATGGGTTTGAGTACTAGAGTCACTACCTATATGATCTTCATTAAATTATTTAACTTTCTAAGACTGTTTCCTAGTTCACAGGGCTATTGTGATAATAATACACAAGTCCCTAGTACATATTAATCATGCACTAATCCTTGTTTTAGTCAGTTTATCTTGATTTTCATTTGTTTTCAGATGAAGAAAATAAAATGAGCAAAAGTCATGCTTCTACTCCATTTTATTTCATAGAGAAATGATTTAATCCAATTCTTCAGGAAAAAAAACATCTGCGAAGATGGTTGATGACCTGGGTCTTTTATCTTGTTTTTAATTTCCCTGGTTTGTATCTATGAATGCCTGCTCCAGATATAACATCATTTCTAGGAGACTGGCAGTCATTCTAGGGCACAGAGGATAGTGCTGTTTGCTTTAAGCACTCTCAGTACCCAATGACAAAATTTTCTACAGAATCTTTGCAAACCAGAGAATGGGCCAAATGAATAAATGGGTTTAAGGCCAATGGTGTGACTTAGGTATGATTGGAGTACCGAAAAAAATCTCAGAAAGTTTCAAAGTGTTTAATGAGAGATAACTTTGCCACCTCTCATGTATTTTAATAGGAAAGAATTCAAGTAGGTAAGACAACTCAAATTATCCATAACAATCTGTACTACAATCAATTCATTATCTATTATCTATGTTTTCTTAGATGGTGTTGGGTTGCACCTGGAAGGCCTGCAAGCCTTGTAGACCCAGCCTCAAGACAGAAGAAAGACCCCACAGACAGTGACAAAGACATCAGTGGTTTATGGGATAGGAAATCTTAAAAGTCAGAAACAAAAGGTCCTGAAGCAACATCCCACTGTGGAACATAGCTGGCAAGACATGGCAGCACTCTTTGCTACTGACAGGAAAAGAAAGAAAGAAAGAGAAGTCGCTCAGTCGTGTCCGACTCTTTGTGACCCCATGGTTCATGTGATTTTCCAGGCAAGAATACTGAAGTGGGTTGCCATTTGCTTCTCCAGGAGATCTTCCTGACCCAGGGATTGAACCTGGGTCTCCTGCATTGTAGGCAGACGCTTTACCATCTGAACCACCAGGGAAGTCCAGGGTCGGGGGGGAGGGGAAGAGACTACCATTTATAGGGATAATTGATGTCAAGTTCACTCATTAATTATCAGGGAAACCAGCAGCTGGGATAGGGAGCAAGCATGGAGGCAGTAACTGATTAAGCCCTATAATTGAGAGGATTGGATAGTCATCAGAGTGAAACAGGGACTAGTTGAGCAGGGGATGTTCAGAAAGCAAGAGAACAGCCATCTTGAGTGGCCTAACTGTACAGATGGGAAAACAGTGAAATTAAATTTCCTATCAAGGGGAAATAAAATTTTTACCTTCAGATAGCCAATAATATGGTAAGATCAGCACTGGTGCTTCCTTTAAATTAAAAGTAAATTATGTAGGCTCAGTGAACTGATACCCCTGTTTACATTTTTTTTTTTTTTTTACAATATTCTACATCAAAGGCAGAGGAGGGATTACCAATTCATGTTTACTCTTTGCTGGGTACATTACACAAGTCACATCCTTTACAATGGCCTTGTGAAACAGATGTATGCTACTGATGAGAAATTAAGGTTTGGGTTAAATGACTTGTCAAGGAACACACAACCAGAAAAAACTGAGCTCCAAACCCAGGTTTCTCTGCCTCTGAAGTCCATGCTCTTTGTAATGCCCTATGCAGCAATAGGGGTTTCCTGGTGGCTCAGCAGTAAGGAATCTGCCTGCCAATGCAGGAGATGCAGGTTCAGTCCCTGGGTCAGGAAGATCCCCTGGAGAAGGAAATGGCAACCCACTCTAGTATTCTGGCCTGGGAAATCCCATGGGCAGAGGAGTCCATAGGGTCACAAAGAGTTGGACATGACTCATCAACTAAGGGTTCCCTGATAGCTCAGTTGGTAAAGAATCCACCTGCAATGCAGGAGACCCTGGTTCAATTCCTGGGTTAGGAAGACCTGCTGGAGAAGGGATAGGCTACCCACCCCAGTATTCTTGGGCTTCCCTGGTCGCTCAGCTGGTAAAGAATCCGCCTGCAATGTGGGAGACCTGAGTTCGATCCCTGGGTTGAGAAGACCCCCTGGAGAAGAGAAAGGCTACCCACTCCAGTATTCTGGTCTGGGGAATTCCATGGACTGTATAATCCACGGGGTCACAAAGAGTCAGACATAACCGAGCAACTTTCACTTTTGCTTTTTAGCAACTAAACAACAACATGCAGCTCTCAGGGCCTAAGGTATATTGGAGAAAGCCCATCTGATTTGTCATGGAAACAAGGGAAATCATTAAGAGTTTTGGACCATCATCAGCTAAAATTGTGATCAAGCAAATTATTTTACCTGTATTTCCTCATCTACAAAATTAAGAACTAGATTACAAGATCTTTAAGGTATTCTGGCACTTCTAAAAGAATGTTACCTTAAGTAACCTGGTACATGGAATACATGTCTTACTCATTTATTTAATCACTGAATCATTCGTTTGTTTAAAAATTCATTAATTTATATAAAAATGAACTAAACAATTGTATTTATTAAATGCCCAGGTTGTTTTCCTATACTGTGTACATATGGATAACATCTGTGGTCAAAGGATGTTTTTTAAATGTTTGGGAAAATGCCAACATAGATGGAATCTATCCTTAATCTGTAGCTACCAAGTATACAAAGAGCTAGTTATGAGAAGTTGGGTTGCTTATTAATCCTATGGTACTAATGAAGCTGAGATTTCTACTCAGAATAATAATAGTAATAATAATATCAATAACTAACATTTATTCAAGGTCTCTTTGGTGGAAAATGCTTTGTGTTCATCATGTCATTTTAAGGCTTACCCATCAAATATTTTTTGTACTATTTTATAGATATTGATTGAGTACAGGAATCTGAAAAGGTAATAAGATACAGAAGGTAGAAAATATTAGTCTTAAAATGTGCAGCAGATTCTGTCTTGTTCAGTGCCAAGTCAAGGCAGAAGTATTAGCTGTATTATGATGACAAATGATGTATCTATTCAGCAGTGCTTTACCTCCTTTGACAATTGTCTTCTGATTCAACTGTAAAATGTTCATGTATTTAATATATGCATTTTGCTAGTGATATATAAAAACATTAATAATTGACTTAATCCCTTGCATGAGACAAGTGCTCGGGCCTGGTACACTGGGAAGACCCAGAGGAATCGAGTGGAGAGGGAGGTGGGAGGGGGGATCGGGATGGGGAATAAGTGTAAATCTATGGCTGATTCATATCAGTGTATGACAAAACCCACTGAAATGTTGTGAAGTAATTAGCCTCCAACTAATAAAAAAATTAAAAAAAAAAAAAATTGACTTAATCCCTGTTCAGCTGAACCCAAAAAACTACAGCCCTGAGTAAATTCATTTCTAAGGAACAGACAGCCTTGGAGTCAAAAGAAAAGAGTCACTCTTGTATTATGTCAAAATATTTAAAGCTTGAAGCTGCCACCACATTCCCTTGATGCAATAGCAGTCAGCCAGTTCCTGCCAAAAAGGAAAAAAAAATTAGTTGCACATAACAACTAACATAGCATTAAACATTGTACATTGTAGGACACATTAAATGTTGCACATTGCTACTCATGGAGTCAGCAGGATGAGCTGTGTACCTGGACTAACAAATTTCATGTTTTCAAAGTAATGATTAGAGTTGATTGAGTATAACAAAAATGCATAGTTTGGCTGTGAAACTGAAGGCAGCTACAACAGACTTTTACTTTATTTCCATTGGAAAAAACAATTTATGAAAAGTAGGACATAATGTAGAGAAGTTTCTTTTAGCAAAACCATGTATTTCTCTTCAACAGAAAAGACCCATAGTGTGCACTTTCAGACCTTAAACATGTTTATCCTTTGTTGTTTACCAAAATAATGGCCATATGTACAGGGCCAGCTTAATAGCTAAACAAAGTAGGCAAGCTCTCCATTAAAGACTGTGGCCTCCCTTTCCAAAACATTGCTCCCACCAACCTAGTGAAAGGGCTTGAATTGCACCAGTTTGCCCTTTGAGTTAAAAGAATTGATCTTCCATAGAGTGCCTATTAATATAACTCCAAAGGGTTAAAATGTTAAATCATTAATAGCCTTTATTCCATAAACTCAAATAAATTAATATGTCAAATTTAAAGTAAGACATAGAACATAAAACAGGTAAATTTAGACAAGAGAAGGGCAAACAAGGTAAGAGGCCAAGTTCAAATGCTGCTAGCCAAAACAGGATATGTAATTTAATGGAGATACTCTGGCAGACAAGGGAAAGCATGAGGACCTATGATCCCAGTGGCAAAAAAGAGGCATGAAACGGGAGAAAGAAGGAAAATGGAGATGAACTGTATCTATATTTCCAATTTTGCCTTAGAGAAGCACTGGCAATTCTGTTTGGATGCATCTATATCACTATATTTTGCTTTGCATATTTTTTAAAATTTAAACTGCCTCATTTGAAAACTCTGGCCTTTCTAATTTTTACATATGAGACACAGAATGAATAACTCATCATTATATTACAACATGGTTATGAAGGCACCTAAGGGAGCTGTTGGTTCAGAAGAAAGATAGCAAGTAAAATGGCATAGCTGCTGTTTTGGAAGAAGAGATGAGGATGCCCTTTGGCAGTAGAAGTCTATTTTCTGCTGTCATTCAAGGGCACAAAGTAAATGCTTCTTGCTCTTGAGAAAGCCTTGGGGCTCTCTGTCAGCAGTTTTCAGGGATATACCAATGGAAACCATGAAAGGGATATCAGATTCAGTCCCTACCTTAAAAAGTTCTTCCCACAGAGGACTCTGATACATCCTTAAAGACATGGAGTATTTGTCAGCTGATTAAAGTTATTTTAAACTCACCTAAAGGGTGTTGTTTGATTCTTACAGAAAGCTTTGTTTTGTGTGCTTGGTTTTGAGTAGTTTTCTATTATAAGTGAAACAGAAAATGACTTGTATTAATCATGGCCACCCTGGCAAAAAAACACAAGAAGTTGTGCTAGGGAAAAGTATTATGGGGAAAAGTATGAAGGGTGACAAGGAAAGGGCAGTCAGAAATGCACCATTTAAATGTGACTATCTTTTTTAAGAAACAAAAAATCCACAGGTCATGAAAATATGAGTTTTGCAGAATATCTCTTATACTGGGGAGCAGGTCAACAATTGTTAAGGCATTAATTTAAAAGGCACCCACTGAAAGTGAGTGAGGACCTAGTAGCTCAACTGTCAATAGCACAGAGTTTCTGGCCTCCAGAACAGAAGGTTCTCCACGGTGACCACCTCCCCTTTGCTTTCCTTTCCAAAGATATGAGTTTTATCAGGTGTACTTGAACTAAGGGTAGAGAATTCGTGAAACATATGGAATTGATAGCTCTATAGTTTTTCTGTTAATTGTTTTTCAATCTTCTTGAACTAAGAATGCTAGTAAGAAATTTCTACCATTTCTTTGTTCCGTGTAGAGTGGGAATTTAATATTAGCTACTAAGCGGGATATTGGCCTAGAGAGCCTTGTGAGAAGGGCATTCCAAGTACACTTTTTACCATATGTAATTTTTATCCATGTTTTAATTTAGATACCTTAAATCTTTCTGGAGCAAACCAGAGAAGGGAGGAATCGAGGAACAGAATGAAGGAGGAAGGGAGGAAAAAAGCAAGGAAGGAAAGGGAGAAGGGAGGAAGAGAGGAAAGAAGAAAGGAAAGAAGGAAGGGAGATGTGATCACAGGAAGAAGGAAGGCTAGGGTATCATAGGTTAACCATTTTACCTGTTTTTCAATCCAATAATTTAAATGGGAGGAAGAAGTTCCACACAAAGGAATAATTCCAATGATAAATAGCACCCTAAACCAAAAAAGGAAATTAGGATCTTATGCTCTAATGTTAAAAATAAATGCCCAGTTCCCTATTTGATTTCCAGTTGACGCATGTCTCAGATCAGGTTCATAGAAGCAGAGCCTGAGGCAGAAATTCTTGTGCAGGTGATTTGTAGAGGGAGTGCTCTCAGAAGAGTCCTGTAAAGAAGTGAAGGAATCAAGATAGGGCAGGGGAAAGCTAACCAAAGATGTGGTGGCAACAGGAGATTAACGTCTTCTTGATCCCCTGGGCAGTTCTAAGGGTTGAATTTCACCCGTAACAAGACGGTCAGGCTTTGATACCTCAGTTTCAGTCAGTCATTGACCTCAGGCTGTCCCCTGCCCCACAGGGAGGTATGCTGGTCTCCCAGGCAAGGCAGGTCTCCTCTGCCAGCATCAGTCCCTTCTAGAGAAGTGTACAGCTGTGAGCCTTTAGCAGGCAACATTCACAGCAGCTGGCAAATGATGCATCAGTTCAGTAAAGAGGATCTGAGTGAGGCAGCATCCACCAGAACCCCTTTAATACCAAACAGCTAGATGGGGCTAAGGGTCTAGAGCAGTTAAGGACAGCCTCATCACAGGAATCCTTTTGGAATAGTGCTGCTACCTAATTTCCAGGACTCTTATTTGAATCCTTATATGGGAAAATTTCTGACCAAATTATAGGAGCTATAGTATATAGTATGGCATTTTCCTATTAACCACCCTCCTACAGCTCATGCTATGGAAGAGGTCCCTAACTGCAATCCCACAGGCATAATCTTAACAATTACTTGCCATAAGCCCTATCAGAGGAAAGCTCAATAAGGATATGAGTATGCCTTGAGATGGGCTTCCCAGGTAGCTCAGTGGGTAAAGAATCCACCTGCGATGCAAGAGATGTGGGTTCAGTCCCCTGGTGGGGAAGATCTGGAGGAGGGCATGGTAACCCACTCCAGTGTTCTTGTCTGGAGAATCCCATGGGCAGAAGAGCCTAGAGAAGAGTCTGAAGTGACTGAGCGAGCGTGCATGCTTTGAGATCCCTTTTACCGTAACCAAGTTGTAAAAGCAAAGGTGTTTTGTTTTTGTTTTTTCCTAACAGACTTTATTTCTGGAATGAGGGCTAGCATTTACAATCCCTGGTTTATATTGTATCTTCAAAGTCTTTTTAAAAATGTTGAAACTAAGATTGTGATTTGATTTCTCTCCCTCAGGCCCCATATTCCCAATTCTGTGTCTTTCAGTGAGAGACTAATTCCCCCCACCCTTCTCAGTGGGCTGCTGCTGCTGCTGCTAAGTTGCTTCAGTCGTGTCCGACTCTGTGCGACCCCATAGACAGCAGCCCACCAGGCTCTGCCGTCCCTGGGATTCTCCAGGCAAGAACACTGTCTCAATAGGCAGATGTCATTAATTTTGTATCTTCTCTACCTTTGCTTTTTCTTATTTGCCATGTAAAATTTTAAAAAGAAATTTTTAGGTAACTGTGGAAAAGGCACGAGGAAGACTATCTTTGTTTAGTTAATCCACCTTCTCAATTCTTAACAGTCTCAGATACTTGTTGCCATGTTTTACTTATTCTTTAATTTACTCTATTTTTAAAAAAATGTTAACAGTATATTTTGGCCTGAAGTGGTCCCTTGGCTGAAATGCCAGCTGCTAGCTCTAATTCTGGCTTTAAAAACAAAGTCCTGAATATTTAATAACTAAAAACTAAAACCAGTTGCCATTCTACTCCAAACCAGCTAGCCTAAAGGAATAAGCCTTTCCATAAAAGAATGGTAAGCAACTTCTAAGATGGGCCCAAATCATCCGTGGCTCCTCATAGCCTGCAAGTTTCTGTAATCCACCCCCCCCCGCCCCGCCCAAGAGTGGGCTAGACCTAATGTCTAATGTCTAATGAACAGAATATAGAAAAAGGAATGGGATGTCACTTTTGAGACAAAATTTCACAAAAATTCTTGCTTCTGTCTTCTCTTCCTTTCTCATTCTCTCACTTGCTCTGAGAGAAGACTACTGCCATGCTATGAAATGCTCTATTGAGAAGGAAATTAGGAAAAATTAGTGAACTTGGAAAACAGGTAGTTCTCCCAGTCGAGCCTTGAGATGACTGCAGCCCCTGCCAATACCTTGATTACAGTCTTATGAGGAGCTATGAGCCAGAAAACCAAACCAAGTTATGCCTGGATTCCTGACCCATAGAAACTGTGATATAATAAATACTGTTTTAAGGGGTCAGTTTTTGGAGTGATTTGTTATGAAGCAAAATATAACTAATATTCAAGGCTTCGGTAATTTTTTTTCTGTTTAAATTTGTCCCAAACCTCTCTTCTATTCTTAAAATGAAGAAAATATGTACAACATAGGTATTTTTGGCAGGTGGTGATATAAATGTTGACAGTGATTGACTATCTGGATTTAAATTACCGTCACTATTTTCATAAGGCATATAGGAGTTTCATGTAAATGCATGAAGAAAGAGCCTAAATTTGATACAAAAAATTTCTAAAACATGAATTTGTGAGCCCTTTTGCCTAAAATACAGATTAAAGCAGTGCTTTTTTTATGCCATCTTAAATTTCAGTGACTTTGGTTTGTATTATTACAACCTTTGAGCATCAGTAATAATATATTCATTTTTTTCTCAAAGACATCCTGATGAAGCACTAGGCATTTTCACAATGGCAAAAAAAAAAAAAAAAATCAAATATTGCTGAAAAAGAAATCTAAGAGGTTAAAAAGAAGAGTAGTAAGTAGAGTAATTGCAAGTCTTACATACCAACTATCTTTATGTTGTCTATCACCATGTGGCAAAAAGATAGGTGTTCTTGTGATATTTTGGAAATTCTTTTTTGAGGGAATTTTAAATGCATGGTTCTTCAATGTTAGCTTGATTTTTAACAATAATGAGGAAAGGCTTGTTGAGTAATTTTGGAATTTCTCTAATCCTGGTTTCAGCCACTTAAGAATCAGATATGGATATAGTCAGTAATAGTCTCTAGCTACAGAACTCAGAGCTGGCTACCAGATTATTTAATCCCCTTCAATATACAGTTATTTCAAAATCAAACAAAAGAAAATTACTCCCTTTTCAGAAAAGGACTCCAAAAATGAAAGTGTTCATGCATAGGCTACCTCATCTTGGGTCTTTAGCTAATATATTCACTAGATGTCAACAAAGTAGACATAACTTAAAATTGTATGTGTAATAAAAAGAAACAAAAGCATGAAAAATTATTCATGCATTAATTCATTCAACAAATAGTTCTTATGCATTTCTATGTGTCAGTATTATACTCAATGATGATATAAAACACAAAATAATATACTATAGATTTCAAAATCCTAAGGAACTAACAGTGAGGATGAGAGGATGAGGAGTAGGGCAAGTAAATGTACAAATAAACATTAAAAAGGCAAAAAGAAGGCGTATACCACCTTAGTGGCTTTCAAATGGCAAGAAATAGGTTTTATTTAATAACTTCATGATTAATAATTTCTGACAAAATGTTCTGCCTTAAGATGAAATGATTAAACAGGTAAGTAAACTAGTATCAACTTGGAAATTTTCTACAAATAAAGTGGGTATATTCTGTTGAACACTATTATGTCTACGTACTAGAATTACAAAACATGAATAAGATATTTAAACAGAGACCTACAATTTTAAGTATGGACAGGTATGCACAAGTACTTATACAACACCAAAGAGGAAGTTTTACTGAATGGGAAGCAATTATCCAAGTAAATGCATATGTTGGTTAGGGTGGCAGGGTTGAGAGCATTCTAGAAAGAGTTGACAGCATGAGCTAAGCTTCAAAAGCAATAAATAGTACGTTATGTCCCAGGAATCTATGCCTGTCCAAAAAACACAAAATTCTCCAGTAACCCTGGCAAGTAATTTTCACCAGTTAACCAGGAGGAGTTAAAATTTTATTCTAAAACTTCTTTTAGTCCCACATAGCTGTTAGAGTTTATTGTTTATGTTGAAATTTATCATAGTGAAGAACTATACATAAATTTCATGCAACTCTGAGGGGTTCAATCATTTTCAACAACTCTTTTGTTATACCCATAAAGTCTTTAATTACAAAACAATTCCAAAATTGTAGATCACTATTTATACTGGGTCAACAACTCTCTTTGAATCTTAGAGGAGACAAACCAGGTAAATATCACCCATGGAGAATACTTCTTTGGCAAGAGTTTTTTGTTTTTTTTTTTTTTTTTTAATTTCTGGATGTGTTGCAAGTTATCCAGAATTTCTGCAAGCACTTTCCTTATCCTACTAGAAAGTATTGAGATTGTACTCAAGACCTGTACTTTTCTAAGGCAAAAACTGCCAGTTCAACCCAAAATGTATTTCCTTAGCTGCTTGATTATTTCTCTGGCACAATTTATTTTATCACGGCCTTTCAACTTTTAGGCCACACTTGACAATGCTCTGATGGGGACTGACTTTCTGTGGCCTTGCATTTGACCCAACCCAGAGAATAATTTCATGCTGAGAAATAGAAGACATCAGTGGAACATATAAATGCAGGATGATTTAAATCCCCCAAACACAGTAGTTATAAAAATTGCCCTGTTTGCTAATCTATTTATTTTTGTCACCACTCAAAAACATTATTTCTAAACAATTTAGTGAAAAAATGGTTGAACATACTTTTTATTACTCATGAGCTTTCTAGTAATTTATTTATCTGCTATAGAAAGATTTAATTGTTAGTTTAAAACATTTTACCTGTGTGTGCATGCTAAGTCGCTTCAGTCATGTCTGACTCTGCGATCTCATGGACTGTCGCCCAGCAGGCTCTTCTGTCCACGGGATTCTCAGGCA
Source organism: Cervus canadensis (assembly GCF_019320065.1). Taxonomy (NCBI): domain Eukaryota; kingdom Metazoa; phylum Chordata; class Mammalia; order Artiodactyla; family Cervidae; genus Cervus; species Cervus canadensis. The sequence continues at coordinate 24,229,084 of NC_057419.1, forward strand.
AGAATACTGGAGTGGGTTGCCATGCCCTCCTCCAGGGGATCTTCCCAGCTCAGGGATCAAACCTGCACCTCGTACGTCTCCTGCATTGGTAGGCAGGTTCTTTACCACTAGCGCTACCTGGGAAGCCTTTTAGCTGTAGACAGCAAATATACAGCATTTCAAATATATTTTCATTAAAAATAGTGTTGTACGCTTCTGAATAACTAACAAATCATAGAAGAAATAAAAAAAGAAATCAAAATATGCATAGAAATGAATGAAAATGAAAACACAACAACCCAAAACCTATGGGACACTGTAAAAGCAGTGCTAAGGGGAAGGTTCATAGCATTACAGGCTTACATCAAGAAACAAGAAAAA
>NC_057419.1:24530449-24828642 GCF_019320065.1 Cervus canadensis
CCCGTGGCCTAGCACAGCACTGGTACTTATTTATTCGGTGCTCAGTGAATATTTCTGAAATAAATAAATGGAATAAATGGATAAATATTTTGGCTAATGACTGAAAGGGAAGTCACATTTTTAATTGAAATGTTTGATGATAGTGTCCCTTACCTAAGGGAAAAAGAAGAAAAGTAGAAAAAATGCAGAGTTGTATACACGTGTCCGTATACACATTTCCTTAATAAATGCTGCAGTGCAACAGAATGCCAGGATGAACTAAACAAATGAAATAATGAAGTCAGTAACAAGATACAGTTTGTATCATATTTTCCCTCTTTCCCTAAAAAGTCAGGATCTGAATATTCTTTTAAAATATCTGTAGGGACTTCCCTGGTGGTCCAGTGGTTAAAACTCCACACTTCCAATGTAGGAGGCATGGGTTCCATCCCTGCTCGGGGAACTAAGATCCTACATGCTGCATGGCACAGCCAAAAGATAAAAATAAATAAACCTTTAAACATAAAATATTTGTAAACATGAAAGAAAGGGAAACTGCTTGACCAAACTGTTCTTTAATGATAGCAACTTGTGAATTTCAAGAAGGAAACTACACACATTGTTACTAACACGTGGGAGGATAAACTGCCCACAGAAGATACTACTGAACTCCTTTACCCAAAGGGGTAGATGTACTTTCACCTTAGTCAGGCTTTTCCTGGCCACAACTTCAGCCTCAGTCGTAATGACCACATTGAACACCCCTGGCTCCGCCTGCCAGGAAGGGCCTGGGCTGGTCTGTTAGCCTGCAGAGGTGGAGTCCGGCTTCTCCCAGTAGGGCGCCTGCAGGCCTTTTACAGCTTCACTTGGCGCCAGTCCTTCTTGATTGTGCTTTGTGTTCTGACATAGGTTCCCAAGCTTTAAATTCCACTGGTAAAAACATCCCACTTCTCTTTTGTGTTTATGTACTCTGAAGGCTGTGCTCAAGGCAGATGCTAATCCCCATCAGGGTGTAATCTTATCCTTTCTACATTTTAACTCTCTAGAGTGTGCCACAGAACTGACAAGACCATAAGAAAACTTTTCCTTGGCTCCATAGGAGCAGACCGTCACCTTTGAAGAAGAGGAAGGGTTGTGTCTCATTAGAGAGAAGCACCTTATTTTTACGTCCAAAAGCTGTTCTTGCTCTCATCCCCAAACTCTCTAAAATCTGGAAATATGAATTTGGCAACAATTCTTCAGGATCTTTAACACATAGAGATTTTAAAACTTGGGGTTTGTTTTTTAGTTGCTGAATATTTCTTACATAGGCACTCACATTCCCTTATACTTTGATTGTGGTGAAACTTTGCACTAATATGTCACATTTTACACGAGAGCCCAGCATAGCTGTATTTCAATACATCCATGTCTCAGTCTGAAAATTTCAGCTAGGGCCTACCTTTGAAATACGTGAAAAGGTGAGTAGTCATTCACTCAGAGTAAATAATGCCTGCTGGGAATCAAAGGTGTTCCTTGGTGATAAGAGTGGTCTGTTACTTCTGGGAGACTGATCAGAGTCTCCTTTCCACAGATGAGCTGTGCCAGTCCTTATGTGGAAGCGAAACACAGCCGGCTGTCCTCCACAGAGACCTCCCAGTCGCAATCCTCCCATGAGGAGTTTCGCCAGGAAGTGACTGGGAGCAGTGTGGTGTCCCCCATTCGCAAGACAGCCAGTCAGCGGCGCTCCTGGCAGGATTTAATCGAGACGCCCCTGACAAGCTCAGGATTACACTATCTTCAGACTCTGCCTCTGGAGGACTCTGTCTTCTCTGACTCGGCGGCCATCTCCCCCGAGCACAGGCGGCAGTCCACCCTGCCGACGCAGAAGTGCCACCTTCAGGATCACTATGGGCCGTACCCCTTAGCTGAGAGCGAGCGGATGCAAGTGTTAAATGGAAACGGGGGCAAGCCTCGAAGTTTCACCCTGCCACGAGATAGCGGGTTCAACCACTGCTGTCTGAATGCGCCGGTTAGTGCCTGTGACCCGCAGGATGACGTGCAGCCCACAGAGGTGGAGGAAGAGGAGGAGGAGGAGGAGGAGGAGGAAGGGGAGGCAGCAGGGGAAAACATAGGAGACAAAAGTAAGTATGTCGATGGAGATTCTTAGCCTGTACACACAGATTCCTAACCTTTTCAAACTTCTTATTTTAAGAAAACAGAATTTTGTTTCCCCTTTTTCTTAAAATAACTGTCTTGCTGCATAGGAAGTTAGGTATCCCTTGGTGTCCTACCTTCAGAACTTGAATAACTTGGGGGGGGGAAAGATGAGTAGTGAAGCCTATATCTCAGGACACTCACAGCTAGAAGAAATAATTTATTTTCTCCAGTTACGCATTTGCCTTTTAAGGTTGATGGCATTCGTTCTTCTTCCTCCTCTTACCTACTTACTTTCTTCTCACTCACACGCATCATCCCTTTGGTCCACAGCTGTTGCCCTCTGAGTTTGGGTTAAGAAGCTATAAATGCTTCAAGCAGGTGTTAGCAGGACCTTGGTTGAATAAGTAGTAAATACACAAAAAATACACACACTCATACATATACATACATACATATGTAACTTCCCTTTTCACTATTAGAAGACTGAAAGGAAAAATCCAAAAGAATTGTTTGAAGTAGAAATTTTACATAGCATTTCTGTCAACTCCAAACAGCAGAATCTGTTTCTAGAAACCAATTTGCCAAAAGCATCCATGTACTTGCCTGATATGTATGTTGATTGCAAAGCTCAATGTATGTGAATCAACTCCTGAGAGAGAGAAGTCATTTAAGCAACCCTCTGTCTTATTGGCATTAAAAATTCCACAACCCAGGTTCAGTCCCTGGTCTGGGAAATGAGATCCTACAAGCCGCCTTATGTGCCCCCCCTCAAAAAAAAAGTAGGTAAATAAATTAATATGTTTACTAGTTACCAAGACTTGAATGTAAAATACCGAAGAAATAGTATAAAATCTCTTTATTCAAAATGAAATATTAAATAAATAAATAAATGAAATATGGGCCAGTTAGTGCAGATGACCCAAGCCAGTGTTGATGAAACCAGTTACTGTTTTAGTCCCATGAGGGCATTAGACTTCTCTTTTTAAAGGATACCAACAGACTGTGTCCTTCAGCCCATTTCATGACATATATGAGACTTCGATTAAAGGATATATTAGTGTAAGATCATCACAACTGAAAAAACAACTCAAAGCTCACAGGTTACCAACAGGTCAGGAACCTCATATCAATTTCAAGTTTGGCTTATTTAAAGTGAGGGTTACTTTGGAGATTATTGACAAGAAAATTTAGTGGACCTCTTCTACTATCAAAATATGAGTTGCTTACAATAAAATTCACATGTTAAAGCAGTTTCCATATAAAGTATGTTGTAGTCATAATCTCCATGAGGACCATTATAAAAGGTATACTGTTGGTTCAGGAAAGTTGATTACCTGCCAAGCTCTCATAATGACATTCACATCTATTAGAAATTATAGAAGAGTCTTGTGGAAGAAAGATCTAGAAACCGTGTTAGGCCTCTGTAGGAGTGCTGGCAAGCACGATCATACATTTTTAATGTTAGGATGATTAATGAGTTATTTTCTAAAACTTAACTAAAGATAAGTTAGAAACCTCATTTTGACTATTGTCCAGGTACTACATAACTGCTGCAACTAAGTATGGGAGGTTTATTCAGTATTTTAAAAATCATTAGGGAAAATACTTCATCTCTGCCATTTTCAAATAAATTGTGTTGAAATTAGGCACAGCCCTCTGAAATAGAGAATCCTGTTCACAACACATTCCTTCATTGCCATACGTAGAAGTCTTTGAAGCTGTCTTTTTCTGTTAAGCTAGATACTTAGCACTTGCTCCTGGTCATTGCGTAGGGAGTACTAGATTGGAGAATATGTGTCCTAGGACCTGAAAGGCAAAGCTAGGCCTTTGCTTGCCCTTCCTTCAGGCTCCACTAGGCTACAGAGCATCTCTAGTTAGATGATGTTGGATTATTTTTTCTATTGTCAGTTTTTTGCTGTTTTGTTGATTAAATGTATTTTTAGCAATACAGATGCACTCCAAGTGGATGGGTTTTTTCTTCAGGTTCCCAAGTGGGTCAAGTAGGCAGTTACTCAGTACTTTCCATCTTTTTCAGCAGGCTTTCTCTTTGTGGAATGATTGCAATAAGGGAGAACAGCCCTAGGAAATGTGTAGGTAAACTTGGTATTGCGTATGTTGCCTTTACAGTTTAATATGGTGGAGCAGCTTGGGCTATTGCATTCAGGTCTGTTTCACCAAAGGTGGCCGTGCACTGTCTTGCAAAGCCCCATCTATTTCTGGGTATTTTTCTGTAAATCTTGCCACTTGATGTCTCAGTGTCCTTTAAACCATTCTCATCAGGGCAGTATGCTTCATGCTTGCCTAGAAGATTAATGATGGTTTTTCTGCATTACTGTTTCTAATATTGAGAAGCGTACGATTTGATGAACACTTCATTTGGGAAACATCAGCTATAAACAATCAGTGTTTTCAAAAGAATCTTTAATGTCTAGTTAAAGGGAGTGTCTTATTCATGACTGCTCTAAGTTGGCCATTAGGAATAAGTATTTTGGGCTGCTTATTCAAATCAGGCTGCTTGGTGTTATGTCAACAGAGTCAAAATTATACACGGGAAAGAAGCTGTGGCCATCCCATCAGCCTCAGACTTCTAGCCCTCCACACGGAGCGCTCACGATGCTACCACTCGGGCCAGCAGGCTACCGTGCTTGTTAGAATCAAAGGCTAGCAGCAGTGTGTTACTAACTGTCCTGCTCAAGGCCAGCATGCGTTGTGACCTACTAAAGTGAATTTGCGCTAATGAAGTACAGACCTGCAGAGGAAGTAAGTTTCATGTCTCTAGCTTCAAACTTTTTTCTCAGTCTGCCAAGAAATTAAAAATAGGAAATATCAGGCAAGTGAACAGAAGGAGCCATGGGAGAAAATGTTAAAATACAGCCTATCTTCAGCTTTAAGGATTAAGAATTATGTCACCACAACCTAGATGGGTGGGATGAGGTGGGAAGTGGGAGGGAGGCGACATACATATACCTGTAGTTGATTCATGTTGATGTATGGCAGAAACCAACACAACACTGTAAAGGTACTATCCTTCAATTAAAAATAAATAAACTTTTACAAAAGAATTATGTCATCAACCAAACCCCTTTCATGATCTATATCATGTAGTGCGTATGAGTTTACAGAGCAATTTAAGAAGCAAGATATACCTACATCTGTTACCTGAATGGTTTTTTTCATTTTCTTTGTACATGTAGAATTTGGCCCTGCTTGGGAGGTGTAAATTTAGTCTCCTTTGGAGCATACTTCTTAGAGCATACTTCAATCTGTGTTCTCATGGTTGAACTACCTTTTGTCTTATTTTGAAATTCAGTTCTTTAACTGAGTCACACTGTGATTTTTCTCAGGTTGAACTCATTTTAGTCTAAATGGATGGTACTAAAAGTACACAGATGAGACCTGTCTTGTTTTCCTTTGACTGAAAAGTCAGCTTGCATATTAATTATCCTGACCTACTTCACTGGCATTTGGGAGAAGACAACTAATTTCCTATTATCCCAATTAGCACTTTGGAATCTTACTGAGGTGTAGGCCTTATAATACCTCAGTGAAATTAAGTTATAAATTATATCAGCCTATGCAGCTTTCAAGGAGTATTAATCATAAAATTGTGAGACAAAATATAAAGATATAATATTCTTTATTCAGAAATCATCTGCCGTAACACTAAAATATGGTTTTGGTTAATACAGCTTAAGTCTGCTTCTAATAGCTCTCTTCCCCTTGCCATACTGTGTAGTTTAGTTTAGTTTAGTAGGTTTTTGAAAGCTTTATCCCTTAATCCTGCTGATTTCCCTCTTGGCAGTTAAAAGAGCACTCTTTATCAGCCATACATTTTTGGTGCCTCCAGGTACTCAATGAAGTTATAATGTGCTCTTTTTCATTGTCCTAGAGATAACCTATCAGCATTCATATTTACACATTTATTAGTTTATTTAGGAATCTAAAGCAAAACCTAGGGTTTTCTGTGTTTTTTTTTCTTAGCAGGGATGAGAGTTGTGATGGATAAAATGTTACCTACTAGCTACAATACCTATCAGGTTATCTAGCTAGGATATTTATTGATGCTTTCAAAATGAGATCTGCCAAGAAGTGTGCTTTAAAGTTGTTGTTGTTTTTTTTTCTAACAGCCATTGCACACCATCGGTAACTTAAGAGCTGTACAAAATGTGCAGCTCAGTGCCTTAATATCTTAAATAATCTAGGCAGAGAGACTAGATAATGACTACTAATATCATGCAGAAGAAGATAGATTAATCCTCTTCAATCATTTTGAGAGTCCTGAAGTAATTTCCTGAAGAGTTTCTAAATGCTATGAATTTTATTTTTAAGAACATTCAGGTAAGAAGTATATGGACAAGGGGAAGATATTCTCAGAATAGGAAATTGTGTTAAAGGGAAAAAAAGGAGCAAGTTGAAAATAAAAATGTTGCAGTACGTTTTACTGGTTTATTTATTGTCAAGATAAATTATGCTCAAGCACAAAGAGTTTGGGAGAGCATAATCATCAATAATAAATTACAGTTCAGGTCTAAAGGGAATAGATGGAAAAGATATACAAGCAATGTGTAAAAAGACATGTACCAAAAAGTCAGAGAAAGAATAGTAGAGAACCTTAAAAATGTCACTTTTGTGAAGTTCAAGGGCACCATTCTTGGCTGGTTATGTAACACATAGATATTGAAAAAACAAAAACGGGACTTCCCTGGTGGTCCAGTGGTTAAGAATCTGCCTTCCAACACAGGGGAGGTGGGTTCGATCCCTAATCAGGGAACTAAGATCCCACATGCTCCAACGAAGATCTGACACAGCCATAAATAAATAAATATTAAAAACAAAAGAAAACTCTAGAAAGCAAAAGCAAATATTCTCTTAATACTGTACTATCTGATTTTGAAGAAAGACTATTAGGGAGACATAAACACTAAAGATTGGATATAAAGTATAATGTAGCTATGATTCTGGTATTAGTTATAGGTTGAATTTTTAATCACACCTCCCTCATTTTTTTGGTTTAAATAATGGGGGAAAGCTAATTATCTTAACTTACTGAAAGTTCAGAGATGGAGTTGTTCTGGAATAAATGTCATGGCACTGTAATGTCAAGATTCAGCTAACTTTTCTGTAGTGCCAACAACTCTGAGCATCACTTTTCTTAAGATAGCATCCAAAGATCAGACCCTATTCTTGGTACTTTTTGTAAAATCAAAACTTCCTAGATCCTTCCAGCAGACTTAGCCCTAGATTTCACTGGCCAAGATTGCATCACATGCCCCTGCCTAAATAGCAAGGGAAATGAAATGATTATGAGTTTAGACTAACCTTGATTTTTAAGATCGTAAAGAAAAGGAGTGTACCAAACTGTCTGTCATTACTATCTACTGATACATGAGCCTCTGTACTATTATGTGTATCATCAAATATATTTGTTCCAGTAGTGTTTCACCCTTTCAGTGTATATATACAAACACACACCCCAGATCTCATCACATCATTTGAAAGTCTTGACCGTAATAAAATGTTAAATATCAGAAAAAGGATGTATATTACATAAACCTTGAAAATATAACAAGTTAGATATGTAGTTGACCTTTGAAATAAATAAGCATGTTTTCCTATGAACACTGAGTGACCAAAGGCTAGAATACAGTCTCTGGAGACATTCCTCAGTTGCCATCTTTGCTTTGTCACTTTACCACTTCCAAGTGGTATGACTGATCAAGTTATTTAACACCTCTAGACCTCAATTGTTAGATGATGTGGTAACAGTTCCTACCTTTTGAGGTTATATGAGGATCGAATGAGGTAATGCCAGAAAGCACTTAGTTTCCATTTTTGACACACTGTAAGTCTATCCAATAAATGTTTTATAATTATGTAATTTATGTAGATTTCATGCAGATTTGGATTTAAGCAAAGAGGGCAATTACAATACTTAAATAGTGAATTAGTCCTGGCAAACCTCACTAAATAACATTTACCTGACTACATGACCTAACTTTGTTCAGTTCCAGCTATTGAGTTGAATCATATGAATTGCTGTTTTTGTAGGTCAAAATGATGAAGTATCAGCAATTTTGTATATTTCAACACAATATGTTAGCTGTGCTCTAGGAGCTAAAATAGAAATGTCCCTCATTTCACATTCTTATCAGTCACTCTTCCTTTCCTTTTTGACTTTGGACATTTGGGAACTCAAAAGAAACTTTGTATTCCAAATAGAAGTTACTTCATATATATTTGGGCTTTCCTGGTGACTCAGATGGAAAAGAATCTGCCTGCAATGCGGGAAGACCTGGGTTCGATCCCTGGGTCAGGAAGACCCCCTGGCGAAGGGAATGGCTACCCACTCCAGTAGGCTACATTCCACAAGGTCACAAAGGGTTGGACAACTGAGCACCACTTTCACACTTTCACTTTTTTTTTCATATATATTTACTGAAATATTTGTTTATAGATCTTGCCATTCAGGTTCAGATATTTTCCCCTAAGAGAGTTATACCCTAACAACCCAGTCTGACCCAGATGTCCCTTCCCTGCCCCCGTCACCACCATTTATCCTTGGTTGTGCTACCCAGTTTTATATTCTTCACAGTTTTATCAGTTTGAATATAATATCAAATACTGTTAGCTGATTTATTTTCCATCTCTACCCAACAGTGGATAAATTTCTAAAGAGAAGGGATTTTATTCTTGTCTTGTATACCCAGTGCCCAAAACAGTATATGGCCCATAGTAGGCCAGGCACTATTGGATAAATAAGTGAATGAATGAATAATTGTAACCCTTCTATCACTAATTCTTTCCCATTTTATTATATAGTAGTTAAAGCTAAATTTATTTTTTATTCATTGTGTGACAGAAAGTCATTACAAAATTCTTTATTTTGGGTATCTTGTAAAGGGAAGGGCGTACTGCATGTGTTCAGCCTACCTTCTTCATGCTGGGCACCACAAAGCTAGAATACTAATAACTAAAATTACTGCTCTTTCTATTGATATTATAGCTCATTTATAGTCACTTTCTCTATGTTGACATCCATCTTCTTCCTGTTTTACTCTCATTTCAAAGATGAAGGCCGCAAAAAGATGACATATTACATAAGCAATTTATTGTTAGAAACGAGATCTTTCAGCACCCATTGGTAGTTGATTTTTCTACCAAAATCTGCTGCCTCCCTCAGAAGTCACCCAACACCTAACTTCGTCTGATTCATTCGTAAAATGTGTTGAAATTGCAACTTGTACTTTAGCAAATAGCCAATAGCCTGCATCAGCCAGGAAAATATTCTCAGAAGTTTCATACTAAGTAATGAAGCCAGATTCAATTGGCTAAAGAATGAATTCTAGATGCTGCAGTCATAGCAGCAGAAGATGTGGACAGAGAAGAGTTAAAGCTCACATACAAGAATGACAACCCGTCACCTGTATTCCAAAGACTAGTTATGATTTACAGTTTGTTTTCCCAAGAAAGATGATGCAGTTCAGCCACACTGCTAGTTGTTACTATTTTCACACACCAAAAGGCAATCCCCTTTCTTCAGATTAGTGGTAGCATATAGTCAGTTTCTCAGTAGAATTTGTTCTAGCTTATTTTATGAGAAGCTGTTCTAAGTTTAAACTCCTTTTATCTGGGTCGCCCTTGCCAAAGCTGAAGGTCACAAATGCTCCTTTTTTCCCCCTCTGTATATGAAGTCTACCTCCTATGGTTACCAACTATTGGAAGATAAAGATTAAGACCTAATAGGGATACACTATAAAACATGCATTGGAAGTTTTTAAACTTTCCTGCATGTTTTTCTTTTATTGTTTTCTTGAAAAGTAGTAACTTACTTGTTGCTAGATAAATAAACAAATTAAAATATAATGATAAATGTATCATTATGACACAAATGTATCAAATGATAAATGGTAAAGTAAAAAGCAACCCTCTCTCCTTACTCTCCAGAGGTAACTTCTTTAAAAGTTAAAGCTTTAAAAATTCTTGTATGAATTTGTTTTTCTCGTATATCTTTTTCCTGTAACTCAGTGTGAGTAGGGAGGGATGATATGGTTTAGTTGGTTTCAAGTTAGTGTATTTCCTCAGAAATTTTTTTTGATGTGATCTTAGTTTGTAATATAAACAGTAGTCTTATGTAATTACTTACATACCACCTCACAACCCAGCCACAATCCCAGCATATATCACCCTAGAAAATGCAGCAGTTACCTATTGACTATTTCAAAAATGATGGAAGGAGCTGGAAGAAATGACAATGGCTGTACATTCATGCTTACGCCTCACACACACACACTCAGAGTGGTGTGTCACTCCTTGCCTACCTGCCCAGTGCCTTAATGCTGTATGACTTTTTCCCACCCTTCTTTACAGGGGTCTTCCCGTAATGTCAGCTTATCCCAAATATCTGTGATGAAAACAGCTAAGCCAGAGCCAAGTAGCTAATACATAGCAAGTCTAGCCTTCAAAGCCAGAACTCAGAGATGGACTTCAGAACCACTGTGTCTGGTGGTCAGTTTTCTCACCTGTGACTTTGGCTTTAACCTTTTTACTAAACCATCTCCCTTACTTCTTTTTCCCAGTGTTCTCACAAATTCCCTCCTTCTGGCCTCTCAAACTTTCTTATGTTTAGTCATATGCACTTTAGCCCTAATAGTTGGTCCTAATAGCTCGATCTTTTACACTCTGAAATTTTATCTTTAATGTGAAAATACTCACTAATATGACATTCAATAAGGGAAAAATTACCTATCATTATATATCTTAAATGCAGAAGTGGCAATTGGTCATTAAAAATATATTAATATTTAAACCTCATCCTTGAGAATTGTAGAAGGTTATTGTCTCTGGTATGTAATTTGACAATTTCATATATATTTGTTTCTATTACAACCACAAAATTTGCCAATAAGATCAATTTTCTAGGTTATCTCACAGAAATTATAGAATGTTTGAAAATAAGAGTGATAGTTATTAAGATTCATTTCATAGATATAAATTCTTTAACATTCTTAATCTCAGATTCCCTAATATTTCAATATCTAAATTCAGCCTACTAAAATGTAAACTAAACCTATGTATTGTATTTTTGCTTTGCTGTATCAATATATAGTCTATTTAGTTCTAAGTATGTATTTATTCATTCATTCAACAAACATTTACTGTTTGTTTATTACAAGCCAGGCACTATGTTAAGCATATATCTAACTCTTTCGTAAGTCTACTTACAACAAAAGTTTGTAAATTATTTTTGAAAAAGAAGAGAAATCTTTCTGATAGCATGAAACAGAGCAAATAATTCAAAGTATTCAGCCTCCTTGTTACACTGTGCCAATAATTACCCTAATAACCAATTGATAATATAAAAATGATCCTTTGAGAGAGACTGCAAGGTATTCTTTGTTCATTTTAAGGTACTTATCACTTATGCAAAATTTATAAAGCTGGTTAGGGTCAAATAAGATCACTCTTAAGCTATTTCTCATTTGGCTCATTCCTTAAACATTATGGTTGGGGAAAATACTTCTTGGTTACTCAGATATGCTGATTAACTGAAACCAGATGTCTAGAACTTCTCATTGATTTCTATAAAATTAGGAATTTTTTCTCAATCAAAGAAATATTAATCTATGGTCAGTATGATATATAGGCCATGATACTACACTAACATCATACTATACTGACCACAAGGTAAATATTACTTTGATGATTGAGAAGATGGCTTCCCAATTTTATAGTACAACTAATATGGAATTTGATCATCAGAAAAGCCTACCATTGACAGAGTACCAAATACAGAAAATTATACTATATTTTGAATGTCCATTTTAGGGAAATTTGAACCTTTTTAAACAGAATTTTTCTCTTTCTTCCACCTTTATAACCCCATATCTTCCATGATTTTGAATCTGGTATATTTATTGTGCTTTTTCTCTTCTGATAAATGATCTGTAGGCTTTATTGACTTAATACCTAAGATCTATTCATTTAAGACCAGAATTTTCTCATCCATGACATTATTGCTTCCTTTCTTTTAATATTTTTCTTAAATTGTTGTTGTTGTTGCCCTAATTTTGAGTCTATTCTATAACCTTATGAAATGGGTATTTTAAAGCACTCACTTTAGGATTCTTGGTGAGAGAAAATAGCCCATAACTTCAGCACCGCTAAACTTAAACTTTACCTTTTTTCCTCTAGCATTTCTGCTGTTTTCTCCTTGTTCTTTAACAATGTCAACAGACAGGGGTTTTCATGCCTTTTCTATAAAGAACAGGGAGGAAGGACAGCTTGGAATCTGTGTGGCTTCAACACAACCCACTGCCAACTCTGACAGTAAGCCCCACCCCTCACTTTGTATTCTATTCTCTGATACCCTATGTGGTTGCTGGGCAGCCATCTCTTGATTTAGCATCCTGGATTCTAAGATTCATGATCATCTTTTATTAACCTAATTAGAAGGATTGTGCCTCAGCACTGGAGGTTGAAAAGATGTTTACAATTACAAAAATAATTCTGTACAAATGTTGAATATCTTTGCTGAATAATTAAGTGAAAAGTTAGCCATAACTTTGAAATCTTCTTTAGTTAAGTAACACTTTTTTTTTTTAATTTGTGTTGCTGTAAAGTGTCTCTCTGGTAAATACTATAGAACCCATTTTAAATGTTTTATATTAAGGTAAGGAATTCATTTAATAATAGATAAGTTTTTTATTGGAGGAGGCATATAACAAGTGCCATGCTGTATGTAAATATGCATAATAATTAGCTATCTCACCATAGAAATTAGAGTTTTAAATATCCATTCTCCCACCCAATATGGAAATATCTTTATACACTTGATGAATTTCATTGAGTCTCTGCTTGAATATTTTAGGGACTTAGAGCTTACTGCCCCCAAAGACAGGGCATTCCATGTTGGACAGCTATAGTTTAAAAGGTCTTCCTGGTAGTGATATAAAAGCTGACTTCTTATAAATTTCTACTCATTGTGGGTCTTGACATTGAAAATCAGAAAAATACTGAAAGGCTGACATGTTGAAGACAGATGAATGATCTTTAAGATTCCAGAGAACATAATAGATGCACGGAGGGTGATTTTAGATTGATATGAAGGAAAACATTCCAATAATTGCATTTGCCCATAAGTGGAATAACTGATCTTTTTCCATTTAGAGGATTCCTCCGTACCCTGTGTTTAAGAAGGAACCAAAAACCAGCTACCAGTCAGGGCTTCCAGAGTCAGTGGGACAACTAAATGTGATGGCTTCTTCTAACTCTAAGATTCTATGGTTCTCTTCAGCATAATGGCCTCACATTTGCTCTCTTGTGTGTCTGCACATTGTACATGTCCCAAAGTGTACAGTGGAATTGTGTTATTGGACATTATTTGTGTTGCCTCATCTCTGAGCTGAATGCATATAATCCCCTTAACTTTATAACCTGTGACGTAAGTTCTGGATGACTCACAATGCCGGTAACCCGCATCTGTCTGCCTTGTTTCTTCTTAGTGTTTCCCTGCTGTGTGTACTGGAACTGTTACAGCAATCTAGACGTGGTATTTTTGTGGGCACGATTATATTAGTTTCACCTACTCACTGTCGATTCATATGATGCTCTTATGTCAAGTAGCATCCCCAAACTTATTTACTTTATTTTTAACCTAAATGCAGCTATTTATTTTTCTTTCTATTAAAGTTTTAACTTTTCATCTTTTCACCCAGCAATATTCAATCCTGTTAAGAAAGTTTGGACTTTCAGTTTTATAATCTATGGTACTAATCATTCCTCCTGTTGTTGAATAAACCTCCAAGGTTCCAAGTATCCTTTCTATGTTTTTAAATGCTTCACTGAATAAGGAAACACGCAAAACATTTTAAAGAAGAAAGGAGCAAGGACATAGCTGTGAGGCATTCAAACTGAAATTTTATATGTGCTAATTTCATTCAGTCATTCAATATCCTTATTTGGCGCCAGCTAATTATTAGTAATATCACTCAGTCCATATTACAGCAAAATTATCAGTCCATATTATCATGCAAAGCTTCATCAAATGCAAGGCACACTGCCCTTGGCTTTCCACCTGTCTCCCAACCCGCTAGAGATACTGTTTGGGGCAGAGGGGGGGGAGGAGCCAGTTAAAAATGTTTCATATTTATTGAATGCATGTTGGTCATTCAACTGAAACTAAAAAATGAAACTCCTCCCACTAATACTCTATTCTAAAACTTTATCATGTATCTATATCAGGTTGATCACTGTGTTCTCTGAAGAACCCATGCAAAGTTTTGTTTATTTGTTTATTTTTTTTTATTTTTTTTATTTTTATTTTTATTTATTTATTTATTTATTTTATTAGTTGGAGGCTAATTACTTCACAACATTTCAGTGGGTTTTGTCATACATTGATATGAATCAGCCATAGATTTACACGTATTCCCCCTCCCGATCCCCCCTCCCACCTCCCTCTCCACCCGATTCCTCTGGGTCTTCCCAGTGCACCAGGCCCGAGTACTTGTCTCATGCATCCCACCTGGGCTGGTGACCTGTTTCACCATAGATAATATACATGCTGTTCTTTCGAAACATCCCACCCTCCCCTTCTCCCACAGAGTTCAAAAGTCTGTTCTGTACTTCTGTGTCTCTTTTTCTGTTTTGCATATAGGGTTGTCGTTACCATCTTTCTAAACTCCATATATATGTGTTAGTATGCTGTAATGTTCTTTATCTTTCTGGCTTACTTCACTCTGTATAATGGGCTCCTGTATAAGAGAATTTTCTCTTTAAACAATGTCTTAGGCAATCTGATGGCGACCCTAAGATAAATTCCAAAATTCATTCAGTTCCTAAAATTATTCTTCTAGTTTAAAGAGACCATAAAGTAGTTCTTTTGATAAGATAGTCCCTTATCTCAAGACACATGTCTTTTAAATTTCCTAGTGTAAAGACTTCTCTCCTCCAGGAAACACCTAAAATACCATTGAAGTCATATACTTACACCTTCCTGTTTCAATTTTTCTTTAAAAAAATTTTTTTAAGCTCTGTAATCAGCTTCACAATCCTCAGCTGAGCATTTGGCTTTCTGGTATTCTTCTTACAAGCAATTGTTATTATTTTCCACTTGTTCATTTCTAGTAACCTCTTCCTTAAAGCAAGAGGGTTACAGATAAACATCTATTTCTGCTTTATTGACTATGCCAAAGCCTTTGACTGTGTGGATCACAATAAACTGTGCAAAATTCTGAAAGAGATGAGACTACCAGACCACCTGACCTGCCTCTTGAGAAACCTGTATGCAGGTCAGGAAGCAACAGTCAGAACTGGACATGGTACAACAGACTGGTTCCAAATAGGAAAAGGAGTATGTCAAGGCTGTATATTGTCACCAAGCTTATTTAACTTATATGCAGAGTACATCATGAGAAACGCTGGGCTGGAAGAAGCACAAGCTGGAATCAAGATTGCCGGGAGAAATATCAATAACCTCAGATATGCAGATGACACCACCCTTATGGCAGACAGTGAAGAGGAACTAAAAAGCCTCTTGATGAAAGTGAAGGAGGAGAGTGAAAAAGTTGGCTTAAAGCTCAACATTCAGAAAACTAAGATCATGGCATCTGGTCCCATCACTTCATGGCAAATAGATGGGGAAACAGTGGAAACAGTGTCAGACTTTAGTTTTTTGGGCTCCAAAATCACTGCAGATGGTGATTGCAGCCATGAAATTAAAAGATGCTTACTCCTTGGAAGGAGAGTTATGCCCAACCTAGACAGCATATTAAAAAGCAGAGACTTACTTTGCCAACAAAGGTCCATCTAGTCAAGGCTATGGTTTTTCCAGTGGTCATGTATGGATGTAAGAGTTGGACTATAAAGAAAGCTGAGCACCGAAGAATTGATGCTTTTGAACAGTGGTGTTGGAGAATACTCTTGAGAGTCCCTTGGACTGCAAGGAGATCCAGCCAGTCCATCCTAAAGGAGATCAGTCCTGAGTGTTCATTGGAAGGACTGATGCTGAAGCTGAAACTCCAATCCTTTGGCCACCTCAAGCAAAGAGCTGACTCATTGGGAAAGACCCTGATGCTGGGAAGGATTGGGGGCAGGAGGAGAAGGGGACGACAGAGGATGAGATGGTTGGATGGCATCACCGGCTCAATGGACATTGGTTTGGGTAGACTCCAGGAGTTGGTGATGGATAGGAAGGCCTGGCATGCTGCGATTTATGGGGTTGCAAAGAGTCGGACACGCCTGACTGACTGAACTGAACTGAATTTCCTTAAAAGCTTTTTCTAAGGAATTTTCTGTAACTATCTTTACTGGAGCTACATCTCCTTTCCTTCTCTCATTGAGACTATTTATGTTTGTATTACTAGAATTTCATTTTTTAAAACTACTGATCATTCAAAATTTCTGTTTGACTCTCTGAAGTTTTAAAATCATATTCCTTATCATCTTGTGTTCATACCCAACTATGTTTTTTCTCTCCTTGCCACTAGGAAAAATAGGAAACAATTAGTGGTAGTTGATTCGCTCAGTCGTCTCCGACTCTTTGAGACCCCATGAATGACAGCACGCCAGGCCTCCCTGTCCATCACCAACTCCCGGAGTTTACCCAAACTCATGTCCATCGAGTCGGTGATGCCATCCAGCCATCTCATCCTCTGTCGTCCCCTTCTCCTCCTGCCCCCAATCCCTCCCAGCATCAGGGTCTTTTCCAATGAGTCAGCTCTTCGCATCAGGTGGCCAAAGGATTGGAGTTTCAGCTTCAGCATCAGTCCTTCCAATGAACACCCAGGACCGATCTCCTTTAGGATGGACTGGTTTGATCTCCTTGCAGTCCAAGGGACTCTCAAGAGTATTCTCCAACACCACAGTTCAAAAGCATCAATTCTTTGGTGCTCAGCTTTCTTCACAGTCCATCTCTCACATCAATACATGACCACTGGAAAAACCATAGCCTTGACCAGACGGACCTTTGTTGGCAAAGTAATGTCTCTGCATTTTAATATGCTGTCTAGGTTGGGCATAACTCTCCTTCCAAGGAGTAAGCATCTTTTAATTTCATGGCTGCAGTCACCATCTGCAGTGATTTTGGAGCCCAAAGAACTAAAGTCTGACACTGTTTCCACTGTTTCCCCATCTATTTGCCATGAAGTGATGGGACCAGATGCCATGATCTTAGTTTTCTGAATGTTGAGCTTTAAGCCAACTTTTTCACTCTCCTCCTTCACTTTCATCAAGAGGCTCTTTAGTTCCTCTTCACTGTCTGCCATAAGGGTGGTGTCATCTGCATATCTGAGGTTATTGATATTTCTCCCGGCAATCTTGATTCCAGCTTGTGCTTCTTCCAGCCCAGCGTTTCTCATGATGTACTCTGCATATAAGTTAAATAAGCTTGGTGACAATATACAGTCTTGACGTACTCCTTTTCCTATTTGGAACCAGTCTGTTGTACCATGTCCAGTTCTGACTGTTGCTTCCTGACCTGCATACAGGTTTCTCAAGAGGCAGGTCAGGTGGTCTGGTAGTCTCATCTCTTTCAGAATTTTGCACAGTTTATTGTGATCCACACAGTCAAAGGCTTTGGCATAGTCAATAAAGCAGAAATAGATGTTTTTCTGGAACTCCCTTGCTTTTTCTATGATCCAGTGGATGTTGGTAATTTGATCTCTGGTTCCTCTGCCTTTTCTAAAACCAGCTTGAACATCTGGAATTTCTCGGTTCACGTATTGCTGACATGTCTAAAGTGCCACCTAGTTATCCCCTGTTGTTCAGTGTTAGATTTCAAATAGATTTTACTCATGTCTTTATATTTTTGTGACATGAAATTGTCAGGGCTTTAATGGACTCAGCAATTACTTACAAGTATTAATCTCATTTTTAATGAATTAAACCCCGTAGTTAGTATATTGGTGACAAGCAAAAAATATTGGAACTCAGGTTATATTGTTTCATATTTGTTCATCTTCAAAAGGTTTCATAGAAGCTGATCAGAAACTTTTTTTATTCTGAAAATTGCACCACTGGAGTTATAAAAACTGGATTACTTCATTAGGACAGTTTGTAAGACTTTTAATCTTTTATTCTTACATCTCTCAATACCAGAATGTGCCAAGATAGAGTATTAGAACCACACAGACCTTGGCCATTAATAGAAATTAGCAAGAGTAAGGAAATAAGAATACCAGAGATTTCTGGTAACTTTTTTTTAACCCTGAATCCTATCCCTGATCAGCCATATTCCTTGGTCAGCCACATTTAGTGGTTCCTAAAAATTAGCATTTCTGCACTGTAACCTAAGTCACATCTTCTGTCTATCAACTGTAGCTTCAAATTGTAGAAACAAGCTGCATTCAAATCTCTTCATGTTAACCCTTTTATATAAAATGATAATATCTTGGTAATAAAAAAAACTATACTACCAATTTCTGGTTGAAATAATTTATAGGGTGACACCTTCCTATTTCTGTTTATTGAATTAACTTCCTATAATTTGTCTGGTGCTAGATATGTGCTGCCTATCTGTAAAGACAAGGATATTTCTTGAAGGTCATCTCTCTTAGTATGGTTTTTAGAGAATATATGGTTAGATTTCATGTGCGGTTTAATGAAAAGTAGGGTTGAGCTACATTGTCTATGTACCTTGATACTGTCACACATAGTTAGTGATCTGTCTCTCCTATCTGAATAATTAATAAAACTGATGGTAAAAATAAATGAACAGACAAACACACTAGATTTAGCCCTTCAAAATTTAATAGTGTGCTGAGCATATGTGTATTAAATAAGGTTTATATTAACAACATATGCTTCACTGTCATAGAACCAAGACTACACAGATACTAAATAAAACTTTTGGGTGAATTTATATAATAGCTTACAAAATACTGCATGCTGTTAGAAGAAGAGACATGGGTGTCCCCAAATTGGTTTCCAATTAATATAATATGGGGAATTAAAAAAAGGAATAACTGTTCTGTAATTCCAACTAAAATTCAGCAATTCCACTTACTATTTTGAGCAGTCAATTTATCAGTGACTTTCAGGCTTTCAGAGTTTAATAAATACACCCCAAAAATAATAATGAGAAAACTAGACTATGAATGACCCACTGTTTAAGCATCAGTAATATTTCCACTGGTGACTTCAAATCAATCTTCAGTTTCTGAAATGTATAGGGAAGTCCTATGCATTACTGACATTCAGAACTATCTTTTTAGTATATTGAGATGATTGACATCAAACTAGGGACTTTAAGCCAGTTAAACTATTTTCATGAAATAGCTATCCTATTTCACACTGTCTCTTAAGTTTTAAAAAGAAGAAGAAGGGAAAGGGATATAATGCAGTTTGCTTTACTTACTTTTACCAAGTTAAGCAGCACTTGATTATCATCTGAAAGGTAAATCATAAAAGCAGTCATAAATGATGTCTTTACAGGTTGTATGTCTGACCAGTGACTAAAAACTCAAGAATATTTTGTTGTATCTGCAGTTGAGTTTAGTGGAGTTTAAATGATAAAAATTGTGCCTATGAAGTTATAATTCTTATGGCTAAATAATATCTAAATCAGATCCCTGATACAGTGCAGGTGACAAACAGATTCAAGGGATTAGATCTGGTAGACAAAGTGCCTGAAGAACTTATGTCCAAGAGGCAGTGACCAAAACTATCCCAAGAAAAAGAAATGCAGGAAGGCAAAGTGGTTGTCTGAGGAAACTTTATAAGTAGCTGAGGAAAGAAGAGAAGGGAAAGGCAACAGAGAAAAGGGAAGATATATCCAACTGAATGCAGAGTTCCAGAGAATAACAAGGAAAGATAAGAAGGCCTTCTTCAATGAACAATGCAAAGAAATAGAGGAAAACAATAGAATGGGAAAGACAGGAGATCTGTTCAAGAAAATTGGAGATATCAAGGGAACATTTCATGTAAGGATGGTCAAGATGAAACAGTAAGGACTTAACAGAAGTAGAAGAGATTAAGAAGAGGTGGCAAGAATACACAGACGAACTATACAAAAAAGATCTTAGTGATCTGGATAACCACAGCAGTGTGGTCACTCACCTAGAGGCAGACCACCTGGAGTGTGAAGGCAAGTGGGCCTAAGGACGTGTAACTTAAAAAAAGCTAACGGAGGTGATGGAATTCCAGCTGAGCTATTTCATATCCTAAAAGACGATGCAGTTAAAAGTGCTGCACTCAATATGTCAGCAAATTTGGAAAACTCAGCAATGGCCACAGGACTGGAAAAGGTCAATTTTCATTCCAGTTTCAAAGAAGGGCAATGCCAAAGACTGTGCAAACTACCATACACTTGTGCTCATTTCACAAGCTAGTAAGGTAATGCTCAAAATCCTTCAAGCTAGGCTTCAACAGTATGTGAACCAAGAACTTCCAGATGTACAAGCTGGGTTTAGAAAAAGCAGAGGAACCAGAAATAAAATTACCAAAATATGTTGGATCGGAGAAAGCAAGGGAATTCCAGGAAAACATCTGCTTCATTGACTACACTAAAGCCTTTCACTGTGTGGATTACATTAAACTGTGGAAAATACTTAAAGAGATGGGAATAGCAGACCACCTTACCTGTCTACTGAGAAATCTGTATGCAAGTCAAGAAGCAACAGTTAGAACAAGACATGAAACAATAGACTGGTTCAAAATTAGAAATGGAGTATGAAAAGGCTGTGTATTGTCACCCTGCTTATTCAACTTCTGTGCAGAGTACATCTTGTGAAACGCCAGGCTGGATGAATCACAAGTTGGAATCAAGATTGCCAGAGAAATATCAATAACCTCAGATATGCAAATGATACCACTCTAATGGCAGAAAGTGAAGAGTAACTAAAGAGCCTCTTGATGAAAGTGAAAGAGGAGAGTGGAAAAGCTGGCTTGAAACTCAACATTAAAAGAACCAAGATCATGGCATCCGTTGCCATCACTTCATGTCAAGTAGAAGGGGAAAATGGAAACAGTGACAGATTTTATTTCCTTGAGCTCCAAAATGACTGCCCACAGTGACTGCAGTCTTGAAATTAAAAGACGCTTCATCCTTGGAAGAAAAGATATGACAAACCTAGACAGCATATTAAAAGGCAGAGATATTACTTTGCCAACAAAGGTCCGTATAGTCAAAGCTATGATTTTTCCAGTAGTCATGTACAGATGTGAGAGTTGGACCTTAAAGAAGGCTGAGTGCCAAAGAATTGATGCCTTTGAACTGCGGTGCTGGAAAAGACTCTTCAGAATCCCTTGGACAGCAAAGAGATCAAATTAGTCAATCCAAAAGGAAATCAACCCTGAATATTAATTAGAAGGACTGATGCTGAAGCTGAAGCTCCAATACTTTGGATACCTAATGAGAAGAGCCAACTCATTGGAAAAGACCCTGATGCTAGAAAAGATTGAAGGCACAAGGAGAAGAGGGCAGCAGAGAATGAGATGGTCATATAGCATCACCAACTCAGTGGACACTAATGTGAGCACTCTTGAACATAGATACTGGAATGCAAAAGTAGGAAGTCAAGAGATACTTGCCTGGAGTAACAGGCAAGTTTGGCCTTGGGGTACAAAATGAAGCAGGGCAAAGGCTAACAGTTTTGCAAAGAAAATGCACTGATCATAGCAAACACTCTCCAAACAACACAAGAGAATACTCTACACATGGACATCACCAGATGGTCAACACCGAAATCAGATTGATTATATTCTTTGCAGCCGAAGAAGGAGAAGCTCTATACAGTCAGCAAAAACAAGACCGGGAACTGACTGTGACTCAGATCATGAACTCCTTATTGCCAAATTCAGACTTAAATTGAAGAAAGTAGGGGAAGCCACTAGATCAGGTATGACCTAAGTCAAATCCCTTACGATCATACAGTGGAAGTGACAAATAGATTCAAGGGATTAGATCTGATAGACAGAGTGCCTGAAAAACTATGGATGGAGGTTCATGACATTGTACAGGAGGCAATGATTAAGACCATCCCCAAGGGGAAAAAAAGGCAAAATGGTTGTCTGGGGAGGCCTTACAAATAGCTGAGAAAAGGAGAGAAGGGAAAGGCAAAGGAGAAAAGGAAAGATATACCCATCTGAATGCAGAGTTCCAGAGAATAGCAAGGAGAGATATGAAAGCCTTCCTCAGTGATCAATGCAAAGAAATAGAGGAAAACAATAGAATGGGAAAGACTAGAGATCTCTTCAAGAAAATTTGAGATATCAAGGGAACATCTCTTGCAAAGAAGGGCACAATAGAGGACAAAAATGGATATGTGTAATGGTGTCTTATTTTGCCTTAGCCACGTGGTATAGAAACCTAATCGTTCAAACTTGTCTTAAATGACTATTTTGCATATAGCAGTAAACCCCAAGGCTGCAACGCCTTTCAGCATGTCTCCAAGTTAGCAAGGTGTTAATAAGATTTTTTTTTGCAGTAGTTCCTTCTAATCAGCCTCTGTCAACAGAGGATCTTTTGAGAATGTATTTGTATGCTCTACTTATAATTAAAAGCTTGTCCTTAATCTTAGTAAAATTTTGACTTACGTCATCTACTCCTAATGTGAATAACTTGACAATCTAGGTCATCCAGGGAAACACCCTTTAGCAGTGGATAGGCTATCACTTCATATAAGGTCTAGATCATTCTTTTTTGACATAGCAGTGCCATAAATAGCATTCTTTGACCTCAGCAAACTATCTTCCTAAGGTTTTCCCCTCTGCCACATAGTTCACATTAAAGACTTAAAGTAGATCTTCTTAGTAAAATGGAAGATCTAGTGAAGTAAAGCATTTTATCTGGTTGTATAATAGAATATTTAGCTTGTACCTCATGTTTGTTGTTGTTTAATTGCTAAGTCATGTCCAATTCTTTTGCAACCCCATGGACTGTAGCCATCCAGGCTCCTGTCAGATTTCACAGGCAAGAATACAAGAATGAATTGCCATTTCCTTCTCCAAGGGATATTTCCAACCCAGGGATCAAACTCAGGTTTGATTGACAGGTGGATTCTTTACCACTGAGCCACCTGGGAAGCCCTGCACCTCATATACTTAGATGTTAAAATAAAATTATTTTAGTGACTTAATTCAATTTAAGTAATATCTATGGAGCCACCACAATGTCTTAAATATGCACTCTCCTAGGTGCGGGAAAAACAAAGATTTTAAAAATCAAACAATCAGTAAGTTTGCCATCAAATAGGAGAGAAAAGCATCCACATGTAACATTACAGTATATTAAGTCTTTTAAAAGATGGAGCATGTTAAGTTTCACGAAAGTAGTTAAGAGGTCTTGATTATTTCTACCTTGTGAAATTAGACAAGAGGTCACAGAGGATGTGACTTAAGCTTAATGAGTAATATTTCACCAGGAGGAAAAGAAAAGTGGTTCTATTCTTTGTGGTTAAAAATAAATAGCATCAGAAAGGGTAGAAATGAAGAAAAATGACAATTAAGAAAATACAGCATATAATATGGAAGAGTAGAGATGAGACAAAAATTGTGCAAGAACTAAATTATAAGTCTTGGTATTCCATGCCCAGAAGTTTGGATTGTATCCCAAAAAGGCATGATGGAGAGCATTTGGAGATCTCAGTAGGAAAGTGCTTGTAATCAGACATGTTTCAGAAAGGTCACCCTCCTGTATAGAAGTACAGAAGATGTATTGGTGTGAGAGCATACAAGTGATTGGGAGACCAGTTAGGAAACTGAAGAGTCCAAATGAGAGCTATTTTACCCCTCTACAAATGTGGAAGCAAGTAGTTATCTGTTCGAAGGAAGATCCATAGGACTTGAAGAATCTAATGGAAACTTGGAGCATCTCAATGGGGAATTGGAAATTGAACTAACCAGGCACTAATAAGAGATCTGCCAAGTGGTCCTTAATGGTGAAAAGTCAGAATACCCAAATTTAGAATGGTGCCACTCAGCATGGACATACAGTGTCTTCTAGCAGTGCCCAGTGGCTAGGTAGGAATAAGAGAGCAGAAGTTGAATATTTGAAAGTGTATGATTAGTACCTCTCCAAGACGGTAAGGAGATTGAGGGTTCTAGGTAGAGTGGTTCACGCTGGATGAGGAAGTGAATGCAGGAGGGAGCTGTGTTCTTAATTAGCTCAAAGATTAGACATAGTAGAAGAAGTAGGAGAGGAAGCTGTAATCATGGAGAGCTGTATAATACATCAGAGGTGATATGGTTCACCATAATGGCAAGCTGAAATATGTGATGCTTTTGGATTTGACAGTAAGAATCCCACACAGAGGGCACTGATTGCAAAGTAACTCTTCAGTATCCCTCTTTTATGTTTGTATCTTAAAGAAAAAAATTAATTTTGGACATTTAGCCACATTACTGTGTAAAGTAAGCTGTCTAGTGGCAAGTGGGAGACACACATTGATAAGGGAAATAAAAATCCCATTTGTATTAATATGATCAATTATATATTTCAATTGTTTAATGAAATATATTTAATGAGCGAAACTTAAACTATAAGGAAGTGAAAATTGAAGATGTTCTAACTTGCTACCTCCATTCTAAGTAAATCTTAATTCATTTCAGTCAGGTTTACAACATCTTTAATGGTCAGTCTTTGAGTAACATTATCAAAGACATTTGAATAGAATGACTGAATTATGTGTACTTGTCCTTTTACTTTCACTATTATCTTAGGAAAACTCTCTTCATCTTTCCTATGGACTATAACTGTCTGTTGAATGAAAGACATTTCAGTAATTTAACTTTTCTGTAAAGGTATGCTACATAGTCGACTTGAAATGCAGTCTGTAAAGCTAGGAATGTCCATAAATCTGAATTTTCATTCTTCTCTCATGTAGAGAGAAGAGATATTTTTCCACATGGAAAAAATACTGTAATGGAGTTGCCTTCCCTAAGGTAAAACCAACGCATTTATAACAGGATGCATTTTGTTTAAATCTTGTATGTTTGTTGAACACATTATCTTATCACAAATAATAGACTTTGAATGAGTGCTAACTGTTTTAAGGTTCTTGCATAATATATAACCCATTTAATCATCACAACAATCCTGGGAGATAAATACTGTTAATACCCGCATCCTCTAGAGGAGGAAACTGATTTAATAGCATGATCCAGGACTCCTTGGTAGTTAATAGCACATCTGAGATTCGATCTAAAACTTTCTGACAGCAGAATGAATGCTCACAACCATATATTGCCCCTCAGACCTGTCATTTTATTTCAGGTTAAAATTTAGCAAGATGTTTCCTTTATCTGTATGTATATTAGACCCATATAAAAGAAACTAAAATGTTTAAGTTTTAATATAGCAAGTCAGTATCACCGTTAATACACTCTTTCAAAAGAATAAATCAAAGCCCTGCACACCACTTGGCTCTTTATTACTAAAAATTGTAATTGGTGCGCTTTCCAATTTTAACTAATCAGTATCCAAAAATCATGTACCTTGATATGTATAAATAGTTAAACAATTCCCCCAGTTAAGTCAAAACTCCTAGTATTTTAAACTTTGACATGATTCCTTTCATAGCTAATTTGTATCAAGTTAGTATTGGTATATTAAAAAAAGAACTACTTCCAAAGAATTGTGTTGAGACCAATTTGAAAAGTATTTCATGTGGTGGACAAAGTTACTTCAGTTTTCCCTTCCAAGTTCTGCTTTATTCATCTTCTTTAAAATAATCCAAATCTTTCTGCCCTTTTTTTTCTTTTTTTTTTTTGTATCAGCTAAAGGATCTTTTTGTTTATTTTTTTTAATCTTTTGATTGGTACAAGGGATAGAGAAGCAACAG
Organism: Cervus canadensis; assembly: GCF_019320065.1. Taxonomy (NCBI): domain Eukaryota; kingdom Metazoa; phylum Chordata; class Mammalia; order Artiodactyla; family Cervidae; genus Cervus; species Cervus canadensis. Next base: position 24,556,345 of record NC_057419.1, read on the forward strand.
ATTTAGAAGTAAAATGGGAAGATGCCACTCATGTTTCCAGTTTGTGCCCACAGGTACCAAATCTGATGGACTGTAGATGACTATGTTTTCTTTCATGATAAGACCTATCTTCGTATCACCTCTTACAAACCTGAAAAGCTGACTCATGTGCCCTGAAAGGCCCTGTTAGAGAGTACAACATTCACACTTTCATGTGTTTCCAACTTCAGATTTCTCACTTGTACTTTAGTATGAAAAATTCATTACCAAAGTGAACTCCAGTGAAATTCTCTATTTTCCACATCTTCTTTTGAAATATTGCATTTTAAAAAAAGCACCTTATAAAGTAGAAAGTAGAACACAAATGTTAGTATCATGATTAATTTGCCTTCAGAATGTTTACACGAAATTGAAGAAGAGTAAAAGTTGTTCAGGGCCATTTCTTAAGGTTTTTTAAAATGTTCCTTGAAAAAAAAAAATAGATGTGTTAGTCACCCAGTCATGTCCGACTCTTTGCAATCCCATGGACTGTAGCCCACCAGTCTCCTCTGTCCATGAAATAATTCTCCAGGCAAGAATACTGGAGTGGGTAGCCATTCCCTTCTCCAGGATATCTTCCCAACCCAGGGATTGAACCCAGGTCTCATGCATTGCAGGAATTAGATTATATGAATTTTGTAAGAACAACAATGCCACTATTAAACTTCTAAACCCAATTTAAGAAAACCAAATTCAGAATTAGTGAATAAATTGTTACTTTTAACCTATATGCTGTGGCTTTTGGTTTGATATTTTAGTAGTAAACGATGTGGATATAAACCTGCCTTTCTTAGCAGATTGCCATGGTAACTCCCGAAGTAAGGTACCATTTCACTGGAGCTTCAGGCTTTGGCGAAGCTAAATACAGAAGCTGCATTTGATTTCAGCTTGTCTGTTTCTATGGGGAGCAATGTACCACAGTTCTTTCCACTCCTCAGGCTGACTTTCTCATCACCATGGAGACCAGATCTGCCCACACAACTAAGATCTGAAACCATTCCTAGTATGGCTAAAACTAAGGCCTTGGTTCTCAAGGCCTTCTATAATTAAAGTATTGTTTTGTTAAAGAAGAGTTCCTGTTTCTGCTTTTGAAGTATTTATTGATTTTCTACAAAGAGAAAACAGACTTTCTAGTGCTGTGCTGAAGATTTACAATAAGGAGAAAGAAAATGTCATCATGACATTTTCCTTGGTCAAGTTTTGGTTTTGTGTACATTTATGATGTATACTCCACTTAGTCAATTAGTATGAAGTAATGTTTCCTTTCAAATTATGTGGCAGTTTTCCTAAATGGTAGTATACATACTTAATGTACTGTTCATAGTGGTCTTAAAGTGCTGCTTTTAATTTGGGTTTTGGGTTGTCTAACTTTGTTCTAAATCTATTATTGGTGTCTTTTGGATTAGTTCTGCACTTGCTCACAATAAAATCAGTATGAGAAAACTTAATTCTAGAACCTTGATGATAACTATACATGGGTTTAACAAGAAAGGATTGGTGTAACGTATCACTGTAAATCCAGTTTTAGAATATCCAGATAGAGCAGATCAACTAGCTATAAAAGATCATACACACCAGTACAACTTATTATAATGTGTTCTCTTTTTAAATTTTATGATAGTAAGAATGTATTCTTTTATATATATGTTAATATCACAAATATAAATGTTAATATCACTAAAAGGGCCAAAGTTCTGCAGAGTTCTTTGGTGATCACATTTGATACATGCATGCTCACCGCTTCAGTCATATCCGACTCTTTGCAACCCCATGGACCATAGCCCACCAGGCTCCTCTGTCCATGGGATTCTCCAGGCAAGAATACTGGAGTGGGTTGCCATGCCCTCCTCCAGGGGATCTTCCCGACCCAGGGATAGAATTTGTGTCTCCTGCATTGCAAGCAGATTCTTTACCCACCGTGCCACCTGGGAAGCCCCTCACATTTAATAGGGAGATACTAATTACACCCTAGCTGTTATCAGTGTCTCCTCACCCTCCCTCACAAGTGGCGCCAGTCAGAAGAGATAGTAAGGAAGTCTTACTTGGAATTTGAGAATTCCAAAGTCTCCCCTTGATTTGCACGTCCTTACAAATTCACATATCTAGTTTGATGGTTGTGGTTTTTTTTCACCTTAGAGAAGACAGCTTGGCCCTTGTTTAATATAAATACGCTAAATAGGAATTACAAAAAAACCTGACTTCAATTAAATATGAAATTGTCTTTAATTTTTAAAAGATATGCATAAGCTAGTACCATAAAGTTGCTATAAGTTAACTAATTTACAAATGGAAACCACATTTGTTAATATAATTGGATTTCTTGTTTTCACTAGCAGGAAGTTAGTGATTCATTGCTATATTTGAATACACATTAAGTTGTACAATATGGAGAATCTTCTGACATTTCAAACGTTTGAATTTTGCAAAACAAGCTCCCACCCTAATGAACTCCTTGTATGATTCTAGTTTTCTATAATTACATTTGAAAATGTGAAATTCAACATGTGATGATAAATGTTAAACACAGATATAGCTGGAAACCTTTTGCAATAGCTATAAAGTCATTTGTATTTTTCCATAAGAACACTGAGAGTCAGCATATCTATAAGGCTTTAGTAAAACTTACTTTTTTTGAAAGGGCAATGTTCTACAATTTTGTCAGGGGTGGAAAAAATGAAACATGTATAATAGGATATTTTATTTAAAATATGTTCTTAGATTCCATAGTTTTCTATCCCAAAAGTAAAATGAGTTCGTTGGTTCAAAATGTATAACTAATTTCAAAACAACTAAGACCAAGTATAAATATTCATTATTCTAACCTCTGAGTTTTTTTGCTAAGATGAATGTTCATGCTAATTTGCTTACATCCATGCTATTTTTGAAGAATATGAATTCTGATAAGTAACTGTTCAGATAAAATTTTAGACTATTACAAACACCTTTTGAGTTTTCTTTTTACTTTTTTTGTCACTTGCTTTGCTGGGAAAGGTATTTTTGGTTGTCTTTATTGCTAAGAAATTGAGTTGGCGGAGCCCCCAAAGTGACTCCTTCTTGCCAAAGTTGCTAATGAGCAAATGATCCCAAATGTCAGGCTGGTACGCCAAGGAGGTTAGTAATAAGGTATTAACATTTAGAAGTTATTGAAGGGGGAAATCAGTATTGCAAATTTTTGGTAATATAAGTTCAGCTGGGAAAAGTAAGCAGAAGTCCATTTCAAGCTTCTATAATCATAAACAGTGTTATAGCATGAGAGGAAGTAATGTCTTTAAATTTTTAGCATAAGAATCACTCCTTTTATTACTATTCCCAACCTACACACATGCATCCATTATGGTACTCTTGTTGAAGAGAATTTATTATTTCACTCACTTCTATAGATCAGTCCCTCTATTTTTCCCCTCGTTTAATCTGGATGGTATCATGATACTGGAGCTAATACTGAATGATATTTTTTTTTTTTAAGTAATCTCACCAAAATCAGTATGGCCATACTTTGAGGGTAGTGTATGACTCTAGTGTAAGAATGAGAATAGTGCGGAACTATAGAGCAGAAGTTCGCTGAGATCTATGTTACTGTTTATTTGAAAAAATATATACGTTAAGTCTTTATTTTAGATAAAATGTTCAAGAATTAAGAAGTTATGCCATTGTCTACTTTTAGTCTACCTTAGTAGCAAGCTGGGTAATAAAAGCACAGTTTGTATCAGCTCAAAATTGACTGATCCTAGATCGTGTTTGCTGATCAGGAACTTAGTAGAGGACCTAAGGCAAAGTCCTTTGTTTACTTCGAGTAAGTTCTGATTGACTCAACATATGAAATGTGTCTTTACAACTCCAAGCCCCCAGGTAGAGATACCTTTACCTGTTTATTCCATCAGAATGTCCAGTTTGTAGAATTCAAGTCAAGTGCAATTAGGCCAATGAAATAGTTTGAGTCATGGAAGTATAATCAGTGTTCTGAAGACTTTTTTACTATCCAGTCTCATAAGTGATTCAAGGTTCAGATAACTTTTTTTGATTGCTTATCAGCTAGGATAGAGAATGTCCTAATAGGGTTGGAAGGACCAAAGAGTAATCTGTTGAAATGAATAGTCAAGAAAATGACTGAAATGTAGCTAGTCCCAATTTACCTTTTCATTTTGGCAGACTAGACATAGTCACAGATGAAGTGTTCTGTCACATAGGATATACCTGTTCACCCCATTGGCAGTTCTCATCACTGGGTTGCAGTTCACACTGATTATCATCCAGACTGAATATCATTTATTGAATTTCATCCTTTTATTATTGGGTTGGCCAGAAGGTTCGTTTAGGGTTTTCTGTAAGCTCTTACAGAAGTCCATAAGAACAAACTTTTTAGCCAACTCAATATAACCATGTAAGGTGGTGTTAGAGGTTGAAAGTTTTCATAAATTAAAAATATACATCATTCATCTCTGCATTATTGAAGAGTAAAAAAAGTCTTTAGCTCTCTTACCTCTTTTGGAAATGATCATTTTAAAGAGATTACTTTAAAATAATTAATCATAAAATAGATTGCAAGAGCCAATAAACTGCCATCTATCCATGTTGCTGAAAGTTATCTCAAAATAACTTTATGAAATACGTTAACTTCATATTTAAATATTTTTAGTATAAATATTTTAAAATATATATGACAGGATAGAATGGCTTAAGGCTTGATTTAAATGTTTTATTGGGAAAGAAAGAAACATTTCCTCTGCTCTGTTAGGTTATTTACCTGGAGCCTGTGAATTAAACTAACAAATGACAGTTTAACTGGAGAAAAGATATATAAATTTTATTGTGTTAATTTAATTTTTATGTCCATGGAGGCCTTCAAAGGAAAGAAATGAAGACACAAAGAAGCACTTAGACCCGAGGTCTATATTCCATTTTAACAAAGCATGGTAAATTACAGAGAAGTGACAAAAAAACAGAAAGGGGGTTTGGGTTTCTAAAATGGTAAATTTTGGAAAAGTTTATATATGGGGAAACTAACAGAAGATAAGGGCTATTTTAGTAAGATTTGTTTGTACAGGCCCATCTTGATGCCAACTTTCTGTCTTCAGTGTTAAGCATTGTTCTCCTGGTATGCAAGAGGAGGAACAGTTTCAGAGTGGGAAACATACATCCTGCTTTATGGCAGTTAGAGGGATGGCCAAATATCTTTCTGCATCTACTGCTTCTTAATTACCTTCAGCTCAAAATAATCCTTAGGCCAGAGTGGTATATTTTGAGGTGGCATATTATGATCCCTTTCAAGTTTTTCTTAAAAGATTTTTTTGTTGTTGTGCCAGTACCATACTGTCTTGATGACTGTGGCTTTGTAGTAGAGTCTGAAGTCAGGCAGGTTGATTCCTCCAGTTCCATTCTTCTTTCTCAAGATTACTTTGGCTATTCGAGGTTTTTTGTATTTCCATATAAATTGTGAAATTATTTGTTCTAGTTCTGTGAAAAATACCATTGGTAGCTTTATTTTTCACTGGAGTGTAGTTGATATACAATATTATATGTTACAGATGTACACAGTATAGTGATTCACAGTTTTTAAAGGTTATACTCTATTTATAGTTATTATAAAATATTGGCTATATTCCCTGTGTTGTACAATATATCCTTATTTAATTTATACATAATAGTTTGTACCTCTTAATCCCCCACCCCTATATTGCCCCTTTTTCCTTCTCTCTCCCTACTGGTAATCACTAGTTTGTTCTCTATGTCTGTGACTGTTTCTTTTTTGTTATATTCGCTAGTTCTTGTATTTTTTGGGTTGCACATATAAATGACATTTTATAGTATTTGTCGTAATCTGTCTGACTTATTTGACTTAGCATAATGCCTCCAAGTCCATTAATTCCATTATATGCCACATCTTCATATCCATCCATCTGTTGATAGATATTTAGCTTGCTTCCATATCTTGGCACTTGTAAATAAAGCTGCTATGAACCCTGGGGTACATGTATCTTTTTGAATTAGTATTTTTTGTTTTCTTTGGATAGATACCCAGGAGTGGAATTGCTGGATCATATAGTAGTTCTAATTTTAGTTGTTTGAGAAACTACCATACTGTTTTCCATAGTGGCCGTGTCAATTTACATTCCCAACAGTGTACAAAACTTCCCTTTTCTCCACATTCTCACCAACATTTCTTATTTGTTTTCTCTATGATGATAGCCATTCTATCAGGTGTGAGGTGATATTTTATTGTGGTGTTGATTTGTATGTCCCTGGAGGTTAGCAGTGTTGAGCATCTTTTCATGTGCCTGTTGGCCATCTGCATGTCCTCTTTGGAGAAATGTCTCTTCAGTATTCTCCCCATTTTTCACTCAGTTTGTTTGTTTGATGTTGACTTGTATGAGCTGCTTATGTATTTTGGATATTAACACCTTATTAGATAAACCCTTTGCAAATATTGGTCTAGCCAAAAAGTTCGTTGTTTTTTTCAGTAACCACATGTGAAAAACCGGAATGAACCAATCCAATGTTTTCTCCCATTCAGTAAGTTCTTTTTATTTTGTCAATGATTTCATTTGCTATGCAAATACTTTTAAGTTTAATTAGGTCCCATTTGTTTATTTTTGCTTTTGTTTCCTTCGCTTTACTGATCTCCAAAAAATTGCTCTTATTTATGTCTAAGAGTGTTCTGCCTGTGTTTTCTTTGGAGTTTTTTGGATTTCAGTCTTATATTTGGGTCTTTAACCCACCTTGAGTTTACTTTTGTATATGGTGTTAGAGAATGTTTTAATTTCATTCTTTTACATTTAGCTGTCTAGTTTTCCCAGTACCGCTTATTGAAGAGACTATCTTTTCTCCATTATATATTCTTGATTCCTTTGGATAATAAACCATAGGTGTGTGGGTTTATTTCTGGGCTCTCTGTTCTGTTCCAGTCCCCTTCAGTTTTCAAGTCTATTGTAAGCACCAGAACTCAGCTATTTTATGTCATGTATATATATGTGTATATACACACATACATTAATATTTTAGTGATCTTTAAATTTGCCCTAAAATTTATTATTTTCTATGTATTCCAAATATACTAATCAATTTAAATTAATATATTCATATATTATACATTGTTAGGGTAATTTTATAATTACATTATAGTCATATAATTCTGTGTATATGTATATATATATTTATACTAATAAAGTAGAGCTTTATTTTACTGATAATCCTTAATTATAAAATTATAAGACAGAAATGGGGAAGGGGTTGTACAGCTATGCCATGAACTCTTTGAGGTCAGACTGTCGTCTTTGCATATTTACCCCTAACATTTGATGTGGTATATATACACATAGGCACCCATTAAATCCTTATTGAACAATGCATGTCTATAAAAATGAATTCCTCCCATTTTCTGTTTTAAAATCTGAAAGATGACATTTGGAATGACAATATAATGTGGCCGAATTCCATAGTACATTTTTCTAATATATCTATAGGCTCTTCATTGACTATAAACTCAGGGTAAATTGAATTAACATAATAAGTACTTCTGTGACTATTAAATATAAAAGACCTTTTCAGTTGTTGCTAATATATAAGCTTCATTTAAAGGATACTTTAGGTGTACCTTTATTTCAGGTAGTGGTTTTAATGCAAACAGGAAATGTAGTATGTGGTATACCCATAAGTCCTAAATGTACTTTAAGGTCATAGTATAGCGGTAAGTAGTCTAAGATGAGATACCACTTCTGTATATAATTCACTGTCTCTTGTGAATTATACACAGAGAATGGAACTGTTCGAGTAACATTCTAATCTGGAAACAGTATTTCCTTATCTGTTTTGCTTGTGGCTAGGTTCATCAAATATTTTTATTTTACCTGAAATTTCTAATTAAAGATATCCATAAGTATTAGATGTATAAGCACAAACTATATTACTTTTTGCTATTTATCACTTTATTTTGAAAAAGAATACTTCATCATTCATAAAATAAAAGACTTTCTAGTTCCTCCCCCATGGTATTAAAAATAAGCAAACAAACAAAATATTTTTAAATCTGATATTCTGTCTATTTGAGCTTCACCTTTACAAAGAAATAGACCCTCAAAATTTGAACAGCTACTACTCAAGCCACAAATAAGTCTCTCTCTTGGTTTGAACATTCTGAATCAAGGTTTCAGCTCACTTTTTCCAAGACTTTGACTGAGAAAAATTATCACTAACTATCAACTCATGGTGTTAGATATTCCTGCTTTACAAAAAGAAAAACTTAAATGTGAACATATACATTTAGAAGAAGAGAGAGATCCTGATAATCGTAATAAATCAGATCTTTTTCAAAAGCACACAGCAGTCCGTACTCTCCCAGGAGCTCCACATGTGTTACTATTGATAGGCTTGGATGTCTGCCTTGTTATCTGCAAGCAGCTTAAGACCAGTTGTCAGTGGCTTTGCCCTTAAATTTGCCCTCAGGCTCACCAATAATGGAAGTGAGTATATGGAACCAGTTTTCTCTATAACTCAGAAGTAAAAATCTTTGAAAATGCTGTTCTAGCTTAAGCACTTCTTATTTCCATTTGTATGTATTTCCTTCTGTTTCATTCATTAAGGAAAAGATTTATTTTTTACCTATTTTGTATTCAAACTGAATCGTTCTCTTGCAAATGTTTGTACCTCTATCCTTACCCTATAATCTATTAGCCTGATTACATTTCTTAAAGTTACACTTCTAGAAATTCTATTTCTGCTTATAATTTGAGTGGAAAGAGTTTTAAATTCATAAAACAACAAGGGAAAGAAATATCCTTCTCACCATATCCTACATAGATTCAGTCTGTAAAGAGCTGGCATGAGAAGTGGATCCACACTGGAATAAGTCATCCTATACACAACATGGCATTACATCTGGGTACACCATTCACATCTCGAGGGGTTTAGTAACAGGGAAACAGGATCTTTCTCTTTCTACCCACCTGGGCTGGTGGCCTCACAGTCAAAGGTTTCAGTGATGAATGGAAGCTCAATAATTATTTAAGTAATATGCCAAACAGAAACATTACTGATTTTCTTGGGCTAGCATAGATATATTGCTTTTGTTTCAAAATGTACTTGATTAAAAGCTTGTTAAATAGTGAAGTATATTTTAAGAGCAGGAAGTAGGGAATGGAATGTTTTTTATAGTTGGGATATTGACCAAAAGAAAAAAAAACAATCAAGAGTCATACAATTTAAGTTTTTGTTTTTGTTTTTGTTTTAGAAACATGCAATTTCCTCTTGTCCTTTAAAAAAAAATAAACAGGCATAAAATTTTGTTGTTGTTTAGTCCCTAAGTTTGTGTCTGACTCTTTTGCAACCCCATGGACTGTAGCCCACCAGGCTCCTTTGTCCATGGGATTTGAGTAAGGGTAAAGTTGTCAGTTTGGAGATGTCAGAAATGGCAGTCCGCCCCAGTGTTCTTGCCTGGAGAATCCCATAGACAGAGGAGCCTGGCGGGCTACAGTCCATAGGGTCGCATAGAGTCGGACACAACTGAGCGACTAAGCACAACACAGAAGTAGGCAGAGAGAGAATGCCTGATGAAAATACAAAGGGAGGGGGAAAAGAGTATTGAGACCCAGAAAGGGACTTGCAAAAAGTTGAAGACACATAGACATGAGTTTCGCAGAAGTTAGGCTCTCAGAGAACACTATCTTTATGAAATACGTTTTTGTGTTTTAGAGGTTTCATGTAGATTAGCCATATACCAGTCCATTGTATCTGACCCTTCTCACCTGCCAATGCTGTTCATACTTGAGGTTCAGAATGCACACACTAAGACATAGATTCAGCAGGCTTGAGTCTGGAAGTATCTGTTTATTTGTTCTGTTTGCCTCAAAAATAAAGAGGAGCTATTTAACACTTACCTAAAAGTACATCTTTAAAGAATTTATTCAAGCAGTATACCACAGTCTCTTTCATTTTGCCATATTCTCAGTAGACCAGGATATTTCCATCAGATTTCTTGGCAAAAACCTTGAGATTATTTGAGTTACATAATACAATGTTATACTGGTGACAGGACTGAAAATAAAACTCTGTGTGATGTGTCCAACTACAAAGCTTGTGACTTAAAAACTCCTTATATGTGCAGTATAAAAGTTGGCATCACTCCAACCAGCCCTCCACACAGTGTAGCCCATCGCAGTGTGACTGGCCTGGTGCTCAAGGTCTCAGACTGCAGTGGGCAACAAGAATCACCTGGGTTGCATGCTTAAAATGCAGATTCCAGAGTTCCATACCCAGAAATTTTGATTGAGTAGAGTAAGGGCAGGGCCCAGTAATCTGTATTTAACAAACAAACCTCTACCCTGAGATTTGGTAACCTCACCACTACTAGTTGAAGAGACACCTTGCCAGAGAGTTACCTTCTCTTATGTTAGTATATACAGACTTGGAAATAGCTGGGCTGCTGAGTCGCTTCAGTCATATCCGACCCTTTGCGACCCTATGGACTGTAGACTGCCAGGCTTCTCTGTCCACAGGATTTTCCAGGCAAGAATACTGGGGTGGGTTGCCATTTCCTCCTGCAGGGAATCTTCCCCACCCAGGGATCAAACCCACATCTCCTGTGTCTCCTGCATTGCAGGCGGATTCTTTACCGCTAAGCCACCTGGGAAGCCCTGGAAATAGCTGTAGCCACTTTGAAATAGTGATCCACGCCTCCCCCCCGCCCCATCCTGCACGTTGGCAAGGCCTCAACTGAGGAGGTATTTCCAGTCTCTTGAAGTAGAATTTCCCAATCCTATATAAATGGTGTCTTAAATGTAACTAAGATGTGACTTGATTACCAAGGCTCTAGTTCAGATTTAGTATGGGTTGAGTTCACTAGAAATTAAACCATTCATGTAACTTGTTTTTGAGCGGAAAATATTTGAGTTGCAGAGATAAATTAGAAACAGTTTAAATTTAAGGATGACCTTGTGCCAAGCATTAGATTGCCTCTGACTTTACCGTTTGAAGTTCCATGACCTTATGAAACAGAGTGGTAGAATCCAGAGTTAGCATTACAGTATTATAATTTTCTTTAAAAAAAAAAATAAGGTGTTGTCTTCTCTTTCATTTGACCTACCTATGACGATTACTTAGTTTCCAGCCCCTTTTCTGCAAAAGAAGGTTATGATATGAGAAACAAAAATTAGATCTGCTGATTTCTGAAGCATACTGCATCCTATTTTCTAAATACTGTGCTGTGGGCAACACACTCCCTTCCCATTTTATAAAGGAGCTAGTAGTGAGCAACATGCTGTCTCTGTTCCCTCTCCCAGTTTGTTCCTTTTTCTTGATATAACTCAAAAGGTACTAAAGGATGTAGCAAACAAAGATCTGCCCTAGGTTAGAAAGAAAAAAAAAAAAAAACACTGACTGGTGTCTGGTGGCAATATTTGAACTCCTCAAAATCCAAAATAAAATGAACTAAAAGAGACTACAGTTTATTTTTAGCCCACTTGTTCTGAGTTTTCCAAGTCATTCAGAAACTTTAGTCTCTTCTAGTTTCTTAATTCCTAAGAATGTGGCTTGTGCTCGGGTGTCAAGTCACCCTTTCATCACGTTGACCGTGTGAGAGCTTTTCACCTCTGCTCACTTTGTATTGGTCCACATTCGACCACTTCCTTGGAGTCACACTAGCTGGGCTTTTCTGTCTCACCACTCAGCACGTGGTAGCATGTGAATCGGGCTGGTTAGATAGAAGGTAGACCAGAAAACTTTTCCTCATACTTCTTGACTGGATGAATTTGAGGAAAGATCTTGTATAGAACTACAGTTTATTTTCTTAGAAGACTAATCATTTTACATGTGTGTGGAGAATAGTTTTAACATAAACTTTCTGATTAAAATTACAGATACGCATGTACAAGTATAGAGGTGAGAAAAGATATATCTGTGCTGTGTATTATTTTGTATACATAAGATTGGCAATTCGAGATAACCAAGCTTAAAATAAAGTCCCATTTTCGGCCAAGTAGACTTGCATGCCAACACAAAGACATTATGGTATTAAAACCATATGCAATTCTAGCCATATTTTTCTCTTCATGGGTATTGCATGATGGTATTTCTAATACGAATACTAATATGCTTTGGAAATAATGGCACTCGCAGGTCTTTCATCATATTGTATCACTGCTTTATCATATTAGGCTAATACACTGCGAGAGTTGGTAGAACCTCTCCATGCCAAATCGGATCCACTTCTGTTGGCACTCAACCCATTGGACTCACAGATTGATAAGCTAATGTTTAGAGAATTTAGATCGGAGAGAGTCGGCACGACGCAGACTTAACATCAACCTCTTGCAAGCAACTAAAATGGCCTCGTCCTTGCTGTTTATAACAGAAAACAGACTTTTAAAAGCTTAGATCATCAAGTGTTTTGGATTGGGGGCCTCCCTAAAGGGATATTAAGAGGGGCAGGCCACTCTTAAGAAGAATGCAAGCTTTCTTCACTGGGACTAGCATAAGATCAAAGCCAATCAAGATGGAGCACAGTGACAGAAAACTGCTGTTTCTGTGGGTGAACAGAGGCAAAGGGTACTGACTGGGAAAGGGCTCAGTTGTGTTCTCCTGTCACAGGAAAGGAGAGGGATCAGCTCCAATAACTAGAAACCCTGGCTGTTCAATGGACTCTTCAGTGGCCTCTTGAAGGCAAAGCAGAGAAAGCAAATTCTGTGTGTTAAGTGTATTTTGCATTTTTAAAACTTGACGTGCTGTATTGTACTACATTAAGTGTAATCTATTAAGGCAAGGTATCTACAACCTGCTCTGAAACTACTATGTTTATTCTATTATAAAGTGTATTCAGGTGCAACACAGAGACTGCTTTCAGTGGCACTAATGAAGAAAATGCCACATGCCAGGCTTTAGTAGATTCCTCAGCTAAAATCCTAACTTTCTCCTTACTTCTTGGCACTTGTATACAAATGGTGTTGCCTCATAGGACAGGCATGAGCTATTCTTTTCTGTAAAATTTTCCAAATCTATAGGCTGTGGTTTTCACTTTGGAAAAAGTATTTTGTCTGGTTGTCTTTCAAAATAGTTTCAGATATTATTTAATACTATGTAACTGGGTCCCTTATGGCTCAATATTGCTTATTTTTCTTCTGTAGTGGATGTGAAATTTCCTTTATTTAGTTGGATAAGATACTCTGTAATAATTTCAATGCTAATTAATGGATATTTCATACTGTGCAATGAACAGATAATTTAACATTGTATTTGGAAATGTTTTTTTTTCTTCCTGTCGCCGCAGTGTGTGGTATTGCATAATGTGAATACTTGTAAAAATATAAATTACATAAAAATAAAAATATGACCAATTGGTATAAGATCTTTTTAGATAGCTAAATAATTTGCTAAGTATGCTTGATAGTAAATATCTTTCTAAAGAGGAGTAATCTATGCTTCTTTCTCACAAATGGAATTTGTGTTGTGAATAAAATCACATTGATATGCCTTACAGTTGCCTCTGTGCTCTAACCATTTTAATGTGTTTTTTTAAGTATATATAAAAATGATGGTTCTGATATGTAGAAATGCATCAAAAAGTATTATGTTGGTTTTAAATATTCGTGGGATTGTCTTGAGTCATTCTCCCTGTTTAAGTCATAGTAAAATTTTATGATATAAAGAATTTTAGTTTTTTCTCATTAAGGAATATGATGACTCCACATTAATTTTTTAATAATCATCTTTTAGCTTTGTTTTTAAACTGTATCCTTTATGAATTCCTGCCTAAGAACCAGGTACCTTGACCTCCATGTCTTTATATAAAATTTCTAAATTCGCTGGGTAAATATAGAATCTGTTATTTATGTTTGCAATTCTCCTTCAAAGAACCTTCCCTTTGGGTCAATAAATCAATGCCAAGGACACCAAGATTTTGCCATCTGAACTATTTGTCATAAAAACTACCCTAATACCCTGAAAATGCAACCACTTGCATAGTTGTGGCATTAAACCACATAATTCAGCAGAAATTACCTGCTTTGAGAATGAAATGTAGAATAAGCTTCAGCTCTGTCTGTGGTGTCACCTCTTTATGGAAGTCAGCTTTACTTTTGTGCAGAAGGGATTGACAGACACTGATATGGCTGTACTTAATTTTGGTGAAGCACAAGGTCATTCGGACAGGGATGGGTTTCACATATTCCTTAAAAATACACTTAGCAATATTGGTGGACTCACTCAAGCTGTCCTTTCAAAAAAAAAAGACTTTTTTTCTCCTCAGTTTTTTTCATCAGACAAATTATTGTTTTTTTGCCTAAAATAAACCAATTAATTCTAATTATGAGAAGGGTAGTTGATTACAGAGTAACAAGTAAAAGCCAAGTTTTAAAAGCATATGCTTTATAACAAACTGTTCTCCCCCCAGTTTTACAAGGCATAGCTAGTTGACTTATATAAAAACATGAATTAAAAGAACTAATCTTTCATTATAAAACAATTCAGATTATAGTGTAAACTCCTGAATGCATTATCATCTTTAGCAAAAAACCTACAGACATTGAACCTGTCTCCATTAAACCCATTAAAACTTTGGCACCTTACATATAAATAAGTTGTTCATTATGGCGCACTGGTAAATTAGTATTCACAGAAAACAGTCCTGTGTCTCAATGCAAATGCTAATTGCCTTTCATGGCAAGAATAGTGCTCCACATACTTGATGCCATTCGCCTGGAAGCCTTAGAGCACTCCGCGACCGTACAAGAACGAATACCTCTCACATTTGACTGGTGACTAATGCTACTATGTCCAGCCTTCTCCCCCACTTGTGACTTAGCCTTTTCCAGCTTTCTATGCTCATTATCCAGTTGTGTTGTGGAAGGAACAACTGTTTCCACGAGGACATCATTGTCCAATTTTAAAAGAGCACAGTTCCCTTCCAAAACATATACAAGAACTGATTATTCATTGCTGACTTGATTCTTTAAGAGCCTAGTTGGTATACTCGTTTCGTTTTGTTTTGTTTTCATTTTTTACTCTCCTTCCACACTGTCATTGCAGAGGCAGGGAAACAGCGAGGGCACCAGAATAACATTTTAGGTCGCCACATGTGTACTCTGCTCTTAATTTTCACCAAAGAAACATGAACGACATTACACAAGAGACTGGCATAAAAATTACTCAGACTGATACGGAGTCCTCTTTGGAGTACTTAGTGTCTAAAGTGAAGAAAATCCTCGCTCAGTTTAAACATTGGGTTCATCAGACACCATGTCCTATAAAAGATTGGGAAATGCAAAGAGAGCAAGGCATATGCACTCAGGGAAAGTCACAGTCTAGGTCTCTAAAGAAGGTACACATGGAGTGAGGTACAGGACGAAAAAACACTGGGATTTCTCCTCAGGTTTCATATCTCATTTTCTCGAATATCTCTTCTGCGTCTATCTTATTATATCTATTAATATAGAGTAATACATATATTGAATATTTATCAACAGAAGTGTTTTAACTGAAAAGGGTATACAATCAAAAAAGTTTAAAAACCACTGGGCACGAATGTAAGGAAATATGTCAAGCATCCTGCAGTGTTTGAGGAATGCATTATCATCTGCTAATAAGCCTTTTCAAGAAAGTTCCAACAAACTATTATTTTCTATTGGCTAATCTTTTAATTGAGCTTTTCTTTATCACTGCCTGGAGGTCATATGCAACCTGAAGGAGCCAGACACAACTATACTGATGCTCAGTGCATTTCTTAGAGTCACAGTGTTTCATGGTGTAGCTAGAGTATAAACGAAATGATAAAGAGGATCTTCTAGCCCTGCCACTATGACACAGCCAGAAACGAGTCCTCCCTTGGCTCAGAATACAAGTTATCCATAACTTCATTGGGATCCTCAAATCTATCAATGAAATTTTATATAGGAAAGAGAACTTTATATGTTCTCTTCACTTTGGTAAAATTGATATAGAAAAGTGTGTCATCTGACACAGGACTGATTTCTATGTTATAAATGTAAATGTGATTTGAGGGCAAATTTACTCCTGCGTAGACCCAGAATTTCTGAATCAATTTGATACAAATTTAAATTTCATTGTATCAGGGATACACTTCCTCTTGAGGAATCACAGAAGGTTCCTCTATATGTCCTGTGGTTTGCATGTGGTTTTCTACACTTTACCAACTTTCAGAAACCATCCATTCAAATTCGGAAAGAGCTGGGCTTGGGGCCAGTGTTCCCATGACTGAACTGGCATACTGAAAGAAAGTCAATCAGGAAGCAGACCTGACCAAGTGCTTGCCTCCTCTTCCAAAGCAAGCCTCTTCTAGGAGAAGAAAAGCAAGGGTTTAAAAGAGAAACCAGAAGAGAAGGAGACAAAGAAGAAGAGGGCAAAAAGAAGAAGTAAAGGTGCTTTCACATTTTCAGTTGCAGCAGTAGCCCCAATTGAGTTAATTGGTATTCATCTAAGAAAAAAAAATCAAGGAAACCAGTTTGAAAATTATAAAAGAAAATAAAGGTCTGTTTTTGTCTTGAATGTTGAGTTCTGTGTTGTTTTGACTGTTGAGCACAGTGAATCAGATTTCTAATGTGACTCCGGCCCTCACCCCCTTCCTCTGAAAATAAAGAGACTCTTTGTCTAGTTTTAAAATGTTTAGTAATTGGTGGCATTTTGTAGGAGCCTGGCATCTCAATCCTTCATCTTCCTCACCCCACCACTGTGTCTTGTGTCGCATATGTGTATGGTGTGTAGGGGTGGGGGAAGGAGGCCTGACTTATCTTTAATATCTCTATTCCATTCATAGCTTGGAAATGTTTCTCTGTTCTGTCTCTTTGTGATTCCCTGTTCATATGTGCTGCCCAGAGATAAATCCATGCTTGATTCTCCTTACAGCTGTCAAACCAGATTCTTTGTAGAATTATATGTTGTACTTTGGTTGAACGCTTTCCTCCTCCCCCCTCCCTTAACGGCAAGAAGAAAAAAAAGCTTTCAGTGTTAAGTCATGTTTGTCATTTTTTATATTAAATCTTTACCATTCTTGAAATAAAACTACATTGAAATTTTATTTTATAATCCAGCATGTGACTCAATATTCCACAAACTTTAAGAATTGAGGAGAAAGAAAACTGGGTAAGAATGTTTTTTCAACAAAATATATACTCCTTACAGTGTTAGGTAATATGGAAGAAGGTTATCTTAAAAATTTACTATGTGGAAATATTTCTGCCTCCCTTAAATCCTAAAACTATTATTTGAATTCCTTTTTTCTTTACCTTCCTTTAAGAACTGAAAAACGAATAATACATTAGGCTACATGAAACCTAGACTACTATAATTCACATCTGTTAGCGCTCTAATTTCTCCCCCACCCTCTGCTTTATGAAATTCTTCTGGCTTAAGATGCAGTCTTGCCTTGAGGCAAAAATAATGATAACTACTAAATAATTCCTCAGGGTTCTTTCCTGGCCTATGATTTTATGAAATGGAATTATGCTGTTCAAATGTATCCTTGTTTTTACAACTCCATTTAGTTTTACACTGAATGACCTTCTGATTTTGTGCCTTCCTGGCTCCAAACCGTTCTGTTTAAAATTCCTTATCTCACTTCAACCTTCTTAGCCCACAAGGCAGTTAGTTCCTCTTTTTACAGTCCTCTGTACCCCCAACCCAGCCCCTCAGAATCCTCTAGGTGGTGAAGGATGAGGCAACAGAAAGTGAAAAAACTGTTGTTTAAAGGGTTTTCTTTTTTTGTACTTTTAGATTATAGTTCTAACTTAGATACATGACTAGGAAGTTAAAGTTTGTTGTAGAGGAATAGTGGTAGCCGGTGCTGATAACAAAGGACTTTCTAATGAGAGAACTCAATAATCATACTTACCAATAGTTGCTAACCTTAGCAGGAAAGTAAAAAATGAATATGAAACTTAAATGAAGTCACTTTTTCTTCCTAAAGGTGATCCCTTCAAGTTAAGGTACTATGTTTGTGGGCTTTGGGGGAAGTTTTAGGTACACTCTAAAAAAAATTTTTTTTAATGCTGCATTTTAAGCATCTCGCAAATTCATTAACACCTCCTGTTTAATACACAGTTCAAATGGTTCCTGACAAAACTGGCAGTCTAGAATTCTTGTTAAAATCATGAATTCTGGAGCCAGACTGCTCAGTTGAAATTCCAACTCCACCACTTAGTAAATGTGACCTTGAGCAAGGTACTTCCCTGCTAGAAAATTAAAATCAAATAGATCTCCTCCTGGTACTGCTATGAGGATTAAATGAGATCATGAATGTTAAGCATTTACCCTAGTGCCTGACACATATAAATGTTTACATTATTACCAATTAGGGTGTCTTTTTATTTTTATTTTTAACTGTGTCAGAAAGCCTAAAATATTCACATGGACCAGGTGGAATGAATGATATTCCATATTTACTTTTTGGGCCAGTGTAATTAGCATTCCTCAAATAGGACTCTTTGGCTCTCTATTAAAGGAAATGTGATATAACCCTAATCCTATCTGCCAATCCAAGCAAAATCCAAGTTAATCTTTGTTTATCATTGAGAAAAATACATCAGTAGTCAGACAATTCAAGAATAATATGGTAGTTTGATTTGCTCAAATAGATTCAAGATGCTTTCCTGAACCAGATCTTTTTTTTTTCTTTCTCAAAAATATTTAATTGGAGTGTTTTCTTCCTTAGTCTTTCAAATGTTAAGTAGCTTCCTTCAATACTTGCCAGATTTTTACTTACATTTGCATATAAACATTCCCACATGTCATTCTAATTAAAGCATTATCATTGATGATAATTTATGATCATTTACTATATTTACAGTGTGGCAGGCATTACTATGGCTGTCACATGAAACCTAATAATCCTCTACAGCATACTTTTGGAAGATTTTTACAATCATATATACTCCAGCGAATGCCATTCCATCTTATGAATTCTAGAAAAATGTAAAACTTAGTTCATTTATTATTGCTAAACCAGGAGAGCTCTGTTACTTAGCACATCTATGCTTATCAGTATAATGATAAGGGATATTCATTACTGTTTTAAAATGTTAAATTATGTTCAGAATTGTTTCTGTGTTGTGTACCTTTTGTACTGTAACTCTTTGAATTTAATGGACTCAAGATATGTACAATGATTTACTATTTATTAAGAGAGTATTTTGTTAAAGCATCCTATTAATTGATTATTCTAAAACAATTGGCTGCCTGTAGCTAGTCTTACCCAATATAACTAGCAACTGTGGGTTTGATGGGTTGTTTTTCTTTTTTTAATGTAATAGTGTTTTCCCAATCATTCATTATTCCGTTTCTCAGATATTTTTTGTTTGTTTGTTTAGTAGATTTTTGGAGTGTCAAATCACTGTATTACACTGGATTCATATTTCTCTGTTTTTTTTTTTGGACATTGCAGGTGAAAGTAGGGAAGAAAAGTTAGGAGACTCTTTGCAAGATTTATACAGGGCATTGGAGCAAGCCAGTCTGTCGCCTCTGGGAGAACATCGCATTTCAACTAAGATGGAATACAAACTATCATTTATAAAGAGATGTAATGATCCTGTGATGAATGAAAAACTACACAGGCTGAGAATTCTCAAAAGCACTTTAAAGGTAAGATATGAAATGGAAGGAGACATTCATTTTAAGAGATTCATTCCTGAACTCAAAATCGATT
The DNA here is from genome assembly GCF_019320065.1 of Cervus canadensis. Taxonomy (NCBI): domain Eukaryota; kingdom Metazoa; phylum Chordata; class Mammalia; order Artiodactyla; family Cervidae; genus Cervus; species Cervus canadensis. The sequence continues at coordinate 24,575,999 of NC_057419.1, forward strand.
ATCAGATACTCTAAGGGACAAAATACAAAATGGGAGGGGGATAAATAGAATGAATGTAATAAGTGTATTTGGCCAAAAGGAAATAATCTTAACTTTATTATTAACATCTCAGAGCATGCACAGACTACATGTTATGTGACTTAGTTCTAGGAGAAAACAGGATGTAATTAATTTTTTTTTGTCCAAAAATGCAGGGCTAGTGTTATTCCTCAGTCTTTTGTTTTCCTAGGATAAATATGCCATGTTGTAGAATTGATACAGTTATTAAAAGAGCACAGCATTCATGCAGGGGTGGGTGCTAAAAGGGTTTGAGATATTTTATGAATATGTCTTGTAGCACATTTGGAGTGAAGCCACATTGTTTCATATTCCATGTGGAAATTTTGTAATTGTGCTGTATACATTAGCAGTTCCCAACTCACATGTCACTTTTTTCTTATACATTTCCATAAGCACTTACATTGTCTCCAGTCTTCTTATGCCACCCCCAGATTGGGGAGGAGGTTGTGAGGAAAGGGAAACAGGCAGGAAGTTGAAGAAGGAGCCAGAAAAGTCAGCCCCCTCACTGTGTGTCTCAGTGGAGAGGGCCTGCCATACATATTCTCCCTAATCAGACCATGCACCCTGAAAAACTCAAAAACAGAAAAGAACTGTCATACCGAGTTTGTGATGCAGTCATTTCAAGAAATAGAAGGTCAGAGAGTTTCTTTGGAAAATATTTCAGATCCATAGGCTACTGCTGAGGTGTCATAATTTTGAAACAGAGTACCAAAGAGATCCTGGGCTTCTCTGGTGGTCAGTGGTAAAGAATCCGCCTTCCAGTGCAGGTTGACACAGGTTTGATCCCTGGGTCGAGGAGATCCCCTGGAGAAGGAAATGGCTGCCACTCCAGCATTCTTGCCTGGAAAGTTCCATGGAAGAAAGAGCCTGGTAGGCTACAGTCCTTGAGGTCGCAAAAGAGTTGAACATGACTTAGCGACTAAACAACCGAAGAGATCAACAGAATAGGAAATGCATGATTTGAAAAAACTTCTGGTAGCCAGCAGCCAAGCTCTCATAATCAGTTAGCTCTCAGTTGATATTCATGTGAATGCTGTTGCAAATCCATGGGACAACTTAATGACCTTTTGATAACTAAGACCAAAATTTTTTAAAGAGCTTTAATATACATAAGAATAATTCTGGTGCCCAACTAAGGTCCAGAGATACCCTTATCACCTCCCACTTCATGGAGCCCCCATTCTCATTCAGGTCCAAACTGCCAACTGAGCATCTAGCAGAAGGAGATAGGACAATACAAAAGTAACTCAAGACACAATGTGGTAAGCCCACTCAACAGCAGTGATCAAGCATAATGGGGACTTATAAAAATGAAGGAGAAAACATTTTTTCAGTTGTTTAAGGAAGGCTTGAAGAAATGAGAGGCATATGAACTGGATATTAAAGGATGAGGAAAAGTTTCCATAGGCAGAGATGGGAAACAGGATAGGCCCTGAAGGAAAAGTAAACCATACAGAGTGCCTGCCTGTAGAAAAAAGTACCTGAGGATTTCAGTCTAAATAGTGAGTTTGAGTATCCAGTGAACCAGTGAAGTTGTTCAGTCGTGTCCGACTCTGCAATCCCATGGACTGTAGCCTACCAGCCTCCTCCATCCATGGAATTTTCCAGGTAAGAGTACTGGAGTGGGTTGCCATTTCCTTCTCCAGGGGCTCTTCCTGACCCAGGGATCGAACCCAGGTCTCCCGCATTGCAGGCAGATGCTTTTCCGTCTGAGCTAGGTAAGCCCGAGGTAAGCCAGGGAAGCCTGAGTTTGAGTATAACAGAGCTGTTTCTTCTGGGCTTTTGCGTATTAACTCTTTAGTTTAAATTTGAAAAAAATTCTATCCTTTTGTAACTCTTGAATCCTTTTGTTTTTCAGGCCAGAGAAGGGGAAGTAGCCATTATCGATAAAGTCCTAGACAATCCAGACTTGACATCGAAAGAATTCCAGCAGTGGAAGCAGATGTACCTCGATCTTTTCTTGGATATCTGTCAAAACACAACCTCAAATGACCCATTAAGTATTTCTTCTGAAGTAGATGTAATCACTTCCTCTCTCACACACACTCATTCATACATTGAAACGCATGTGTAAGTGTATTGTGCCCTCTGGCCATTTGGTACCTTCTGGTACTTTGAACAAGTATATAAGGTAGTTTTTATATCAACGTGTGGGACACGTTGACAAGCTATACTTTAATGTTACCATTATATGAAACAAACCCTATATGGTCATAATACCACTGTCTTTAATGAGCATTTGTATATTTTATATGCAGTTAGTGCTCAGCTTATGTTTACCATGTGCAAAATCAACTGTCTTCAATGATTCAAAATTAACTTTTGCAAACAACCCTGAAGACAGGTGGTCTTCAAGTAGGAAAAAAAAACACAAAAAGGCAGTTTTCTATCTAAGGTCATCTTTTCTCCCTTTAAGTTAATTTTATATAAACAAGACTTCAAAACTAAATCACATTTTTTCAGGTGCAGACATCCTTGTGGGTGGGAAAGAATTTAAACCTTTTTTATATTTATTAAAATGTTCTAAGAATTTTCTTAAACATTGCACAAAGTTTAATGCTGTAGTTTTATTTTTGTGAAATGTAGATGCGCATACATACAAGAGTTAAGCAAAATAGAAGAGCATCAACATAAGAAAAGTTCAGGTATCAAATATTCGTCTTAATAGTCTATTAACTTGTGAAAGCTGGTTAATGGAAATACTATTCCATATCCATGGGGACACTCAATGGTGTATCAGGGCAAAGCTTTGTAAGATGTTTTTGTAACTGAGACCAAAATTGAAGATAGAGCTGCTTTATTTTCTTGGTTTAAATCTTCCTTTATTTTTGTAGTGATGAAATGCTGATTGTGTACAGAGGAATTTGAGAATGAATTTTTTAAAACACACTTAACTCACCCAGAAAGGCAGCTAACATATATATATATATATAATTTCAGCCCAAACTCATGTTTTTAAACTCCAACTCCTAAAAACCTACAAGGTATAAACGGAAATGAATCAACTTCCCAGTTAGTGTCCAATTTTCCCCCTAGTCCGTTAGTGAAACTTATGTAATTATACTTCAGGCAGGGAAGTAAAATATGTTTGGTTACAGGCTGATGTGTGTTCTAATATAGAAAACAATGTTGAAAAAGAGAAATGTACCTCTCTCCTGAGGAGCAAGAGGATGATGGTCATTCAGAGAGATATTATATTGAACTATACGAGACAAACCATTTTTAGAGGTTTTTCCTAGTTTCATGATTTGTTCTATAGAGTGGATAAAGTCTATGAAAAAATCCTCTTCATATATTTCCATTTATAAGCATCTCATTTTTGAAAAGTGATCACAGCATGATAATGACTGTGCTGCTTTTTAGTGTCTGGCTGCATAACGTACAAGTCACAATTTGCTGGGTTTTGGTTTTGTTTTTTTTTCTTTAGAAGGAGGAAGAGACCCTCCTTTCCTCTTCTATATCCTGAAATCTACTTCTAATCAGCTTTATACTGTTGCCTGTACAGCTCAGTGAATGTACTTTCATCTCTAAGAGTTCAGATATTTGCCAGTGACTATTTTTGCTGTAGAGAAGAAAGTAAAAACTCCACAGCGAGGATCTTTTTCTTTGCTTTTGAAACCACCATTGAATCACTATCGTTTTGCAGACTTTGCACAACTGTACAGGAGAGTGGCCTTTCTACAGCACATTTTCAGTAATCCTATATTTAGTCAAAGTGGATGAGAAATCATGTATTAATGTTTGTATGGAATTTGGGGTCCAGTGTAATATTTTTATCATTTAAAAAAACCAATTTGTAAAAACATTTATTTACTGCATGAATATTGACGCACATTAAATTTGTGGGATTTTGTATATGTAAAAAACAAAACAAAAACAAAAAGCAAAAAAAAAAAAAAGAAACCTCTTGTCCTAAAATGAAGTGTGCTTGTTACAGGTGTTTAGACTTGTTGATGTTTACTAGACCAAATGTGTACATTTACTTAAAAATATCTGTACCTGATGGATGTGTCGTGGATACAGTGGCCAGATTGTGCCCCTGTCAACAGCGAGCAGTTGATGGAAAGACTAGCTGTGTTGCTACTAAGCGGCTTTTATTTTGGTGAAGTTGGCTCTGTTGTTTTAAATGGTAAAAAGTAAACTAATGAATTTTAAAAGACTCGTGGCTAGCTTAGCATGAAAGAGACCTTTAACGCTATATATCTGTACATTTTATTGCATTAGTTTCAAATCTAGGAGAGAGGCAGCACTGTAAACTGAAGTCAAATAAATTCAGCTCTTAATGAATCCTTATAAAGCACCTATTTTATTCATGCAGTCCACATCACATTTCTTTGTGACCAAATCACACGCCACTCCACCACCCCCAGTTACAAGTTTTAACTTTGTCACTCCACTGTGGTATAAGCCAGAAGAGGCAATGTCCAGTATATACAAGAATCTTCTCTGAAATCCTGCAAAATCAAGTTGGTTTCCCATTTACCTGACACAAACTTTAAAATTTCACCTGCTGCTCTTTCCTTTCTCTGTGATTCTTTTGGGAAGGTGGGGTAGAGGGTCTGGGAGGCAGGGGTACCATCAAAAATAAACTTAAAAAAAATTTTTTTACAAGTATTAGCTACAGCGTGTCTGCAGAATGAACATTTAAAGAGGATGAAAGAAATAGGGGCTTTCTTAGCTGCTGCTGCTGAGTCGCTTACGTCATGTCCGACTCCGTGCGACCCTATGGACTGCAGCCCACCAGGCTCCTCTGTCCATGGGATTCTCCAGGCAAGAATACCGGAGTGGGTTGCCATTTCCTCCTCCAGGGGATCTTCCCAAACCAGGGATAGAACCGCTTCTCTTATGTCTCCAGCATTGGCAGGCAGCTTTCTTACCACTAGCGCCACCCAGGAAGCCCCTTTAAGTGTTCTACTAAATCAGAGAAGCCGGATTATTATGGCTAAGGGCTGTACAAATAAAACTTAAAACCAATAAGCTGCCAAAAGTCAGAGCAAAGGCAGACTAGGGTAAGTAAGGATGAAGTACAGAAAAATGTAACCTAGGTTATTTTCTCCAAAAATAAAAATAAAGTGCTTTCTAGGAGATTTTTTTTTCTCAGTTCCGTATCTATATTAAACAATCAGAGCAGAACTATAACCATGATTCTGTATCATAAAATCATAGTTCTCCCTACAATGATTGCATGTTTTTTAACCAAGGCACTTTCCCTTCACTATTTATTCAGATAATGCCATCTTCTAGAACCATTTATTACAGTCATTATACCTAACAATTTTCTGGTCTGGTATATAACTTATTATGGTACGTTTTTTGGCTGTTTGGCACAAAAATAATCACTGTTTAGAACCTGGGAAACACTTTTAAGTACAAGAGGGAAAATGGGGTCATATTTTATTTTCGAAAGTCCATCTCCAGCCCAACATGAGAATTTCTAGAAATCCCCAGCTCACTGGAGATGATTCACATATCCTTCTAAATTTGATCCCTCCTGTCTCCCATTCTCAGAATAAGGGCAAATGTTTCTCTTTGGCCAAGCCTAGGAAAAGCCCACGACTTGCTCCTCCCTAGCTCGGAGGCTGCTTAACCCATTAAGCCCAGCACAAAATCCGGCGTCTCCCCGGGCTCTCCCTCCCTCTGCTCGTCCCCACCCTCTGGCAGCTGCAGCACCGCGCACTGCAGGCCGCTCCAGGCCCAGGGCAGCGCGCAGCCAATGTCCTCCCAGCGGTCCAGGTCGAGGTCATAGCCCACCACGTTGCGGGTGGGCACCTGGCGTGAGTCCCGCCACTTGAGGCCGCCCAGTAGCAGCACCGTCTCCTCCACCAAGGCCAGCCCATAGCAAAAGCGGTCGTAGGGTAGCGGCCGCAGCCGAGTCCACTGGTCGGTGCTGGGGTCGTAGCGCTCGATCTCGGAGAAGGGCTCGTAGCGCCCCAGAAAGGCGAACACCGCCCCGCGCAGGGCGGCCATGTGGTGCCCGAAGCGGGCCGTGCCCATGGGCGCTCTCTTGCTCCACGCCTGCTCCCCGGGGGCCAGGGAGAACACCTCCCGGAGGCTGCTCGCGCCGCCGTCGCCTCTCCCCGCCTTGCCCCCGGAGATGTACACGACGCCGCGGTCCCCGACGGCGCCCGCGTGGCCGTGCAGAGCCCGCGGCAGTGCCCCGGCCGCCGTCCAGCGGTCCCGGCGCAGGTCATACATTTCCACCGAAGCCAGCGCTTGGCCGCCCGCGCCCAGGCCCCCGACGGCCAGGAGCCCCTCGCCCACGGCGCCGCACCAGAAGTGGGCCCGTGCTTCCCGCATAGGAGGCGCGGTCGTCCACACGTGGAAGCGCGGGTCGTAACGGTGCACTTGGGCCGTGACAGCCCGCGGGCCGTCGGCTGGGGGCGAGCAGGCGCCGCCCGACGGGCTCTCCCCGCCCAGGACGAACAGGAAGTTGCCCGCGACACACACGCCGTGCCCCAGCAGCGGAGCAGGCAGCCGCGTGAGGCTGCGCCAGCGGTGGTTGTACACGTCAAAGGCCACCACGTCCTGGGTGAGCTCCCACTCCTCCTCCTCCACCTGCTCCTCTTCCTCCTCCTCCTCCTCCTCTCCCTCCTCCTCCTCCGGCGCCGGCGCGGCGGCCCTGCCCCGGGCTGCCCGCGCGGGGACCACGACTTCCTCAGTCACCACCTCCCTCCCCCGGCGCCCCCCGACCAACAAGATGCGGGTTTGAGGGCTCCGGACGCTGGTCTGCTCGCCCTGCAGGAGCGGCTGGCGGGAGGGCGACGTGTGGTAGTTGAGGGCCTGGATGATGAGGCCCTTGACCCGGGCGGGCAGGGTGAGGCCGGAGCCCGAGTACACGCGCCGCAGCACGTCGGCGGGCACGAGGCCGAAGCGGACCCGCTCAAGGAGCTGGGTGCAGTGGGCCAGGCGTTCGGCCTCAGGCTCCTGCCGCAGCCAGGCCAGCGCCAGGCCCAGCAGCCGGGCCTCGGGCACCCGCGCCACGTCAGGGGCACCCAGCACGGCCCTCAGCGACGCGGGGTTGAGCTCCAGAAGGCCGGCCGGGCCCGCGCCCCGCGCCAGCAGCTCCCTCAGGTGGGTCACGATGCAGCGTTCGGCCGCGCCCAGCGTGTGCGCCAGGCCAAAGCGAGCCGCCACGTTGGCGGCGAAGCAGCAGTTCTCTGGGGCCAGCTGGCGCTCCAGGTAGCGGCCGCAAAGCCCCAGGGCCTCGGTGACCTGCAGGTAGCTGGCGGCCTCCAGCGTGTCCTCCACTGTGTCCATGGAGAGAGGCAGCCAGGCGGTGTAGATGAAGTCCAGCAGGCGCTGCAGGCCCGCCGCCGACGGCACGTGCAGGTGGATCACGCTCGCCCGGGATTCCCGGGTGTGACTCTTGAACAGAGCCCTGAAGTAGTCGCTGGAACACGCGAGGAGCGACCTGTGCGCCGGGAACTCGCTGCCCTCCGCCTCCAGCGTCACGTCGCACAGGAAGCCCTCGGCGCGCAGCGCCTGGTAGCCGGTGAGCAGCGAGCCGCCATGAGCTTTGCAGTAAGACAGGAAGTAACTCATGATGCCCAGGGCGGGAAGCGGCCGGGCCGGGGCTGGGGCCAGCCAGGCGCGGCCGGAGGCATCCCGGGACACGGAGCCCCCGGGCCCCCCGCGCGAGCCGAAGAGCCCCTAGCAGGGGTCCATTTTTGCCTGCTCAGCTTAAAGCCCAGGCCTCCTTCATACAGGTCCGCAGATCTGCCCGTACCCTTCTCAGAGCAAATCTGGTAGGGAAACGATTTCCAGAAGCACCTAGCAGCGGAGAGAGCCGAGTTTGGAGTTTTCCGGGAGGTGCAGGGTTCGGTTTCGGCGGCTGCCGAGGCTGCCAGCGCGTTGCCCAAAACCCCCTCCCCGGCCCTGTTTGGGGAGCCCACACCTGCGCGCCTGGGGCCGCAGTGGCCGCGCACCATCACCTGGAAGGGCGGAGCTGCGGTGGATTGACTCCCGGGGGGTGCTGGATCTCCGACGGCCCAGATGCACAGATGGGGCCGGACGAGGGCTGTCCGGGAAGTGCGGGGCGAGGGCTCTGACCTCCTGGGGGGTGGACAAGGAGGGTTCTGCGGGCACCGGCGAGGGCCGGGGACAACTAGCTAAGGGGCAGGGGGGGTGAACTTGTTCCGCGCGGAGGATCAAATCAAAGCCTGGGGGATTAGGGAGGAGGGGCGCGGGTCAGCGCGACGGGTCGGAGGCGTGATTGGGCGCCACACATAACATGCCAGTAGCTCACAGTGACAGGAATAGCGCGCGGCCTCGGCCTCCCTGGCGCGCCCCGCCCCGCTCCCCGGCTGCTGGCTGAGAACCGAGGGCGCGGGAGGAAGCGGCCCGGCCTGGGACATGACTCTCGTGACCCGTCAAGCCGCCGGTCACCAGGGGGTCCCGGTAACCCGGCTGGGGGTGCGGAGAGCGCTCACCGGAGAGGCGCGAGTCGCGGGGACGCTGCGCTTGGTGGTGTCTGGGGAGGGGCGCTCGGATGGGCCGGAGGACTGATGGCCGGGGCTTTCCCGTGGCTGGGAAAAAAGCCCCTGGCTCGCAGCTTTCTGCCTCAAGGAGGCCCTAATTAATCCTTCGGGAGCGGGGATTAAGCGGCGATTTTGCGCGCTGACACCCAGGAGCCCGCTACGCGCAGAGGAGCCGCTGGCCGGAATCTTGCCCCGGCGAATCCAGGCTCCCAGCCAGTGGCGCTCCGGCGCACGCCCCTCACCTGGACTCACCCTTGCGTGATGCTGGGCCTACTCTGCGCCCTTCCCGAGGTCGCTGGCTTGTCTCACACTCCGCTTTCGGGAGTTTGCGCCCACCTCGCTCCCCGACCCCGGCTGAGTTCTCCCTTCCTGTTCTTAAACCCTGCCTCGCCCATCCCTTGGCAAAGTGGACGAGGAAACTGTAGGTGACTTGGGTTTTCTGCTTTTGAATGACCACTTCCTTTAAGAAAATAAGTCTTTGCAGTTTCTCTCCCCGACTTTCCAGTGTATTAGTCGCTCAGTCGTGTCCGACTCTTTGCGACCCCATGGACTGTAGCCCACCGGGTTCCTCTGTCCATGGAATTCTCCAGGCAAGAATACTGGAGTGGGTAGCCATTCCTTTCTCCAGGGGATCTTCCTGACTCAGGGGTCGAGCCCCGGTCTCCGTCATTGCGGGCAGATTCTTTACCATCTGAGCCGCCGGGGAAGCTCCAGGCTTTCCAGGCTCTGATCTAATTAAGGCCCGCCCCGTCCTCAGTGCTGGGATGTGATGATGGGCAATAAGGTTGCAAAGCTGGCAGAGGCTGCAGTTTCAAAGCGCCCCTCCTCAGGAAGTTATTTTTATAAGGTGCACCAAGCACAGAAATGATGGCTAAAACCACCCTAATCTTGAGACATTAGGAAAGCCTTTCTCCATCTCCAGCACGCTGCTCTTAAAGAACTAAACGATTAATATAACTGCTCTTTCTTGCCAGTTTGAAAGGTTCTGTGTGTTTTGCTTTCATCTAGAATTGATTTTTCTGTTTTCTAATACAACCTCTCTGGTAATCTATTTTAAGCAAACCTTTTGAATGAAGTGACTTGCATTTCTTACAGTTGAGGTTGTATTTCATTAAAAAAAAAAAGCCAAGGAAGGATAAAATTCTATCATTTTCTGCCTGGTATGCCATTGGTATTACAAGGTCTCCACTTAGAAGTAATTCTTGAAGTACATAAAAATAAGTAAAATGATTTTGCTTTGTGGTCAAAGATGGAACTGTTGTATGAATTAAATTAGACAAATTATAAAATGCAGGCAGAGGCTCAGGTTAAGGGCTTGCTTAAACTCCAGAAGCTAAAAATACTGCAATTTGAATTCCTAATGTAGAGCTACAGATGGATTGGGGGAGGAGAGGATGCTGGTTGGTTTAGGTTTTTCTTTTCTTTTCTTCAGTACTAAAATTCTTAGCTCAAAAATAAAATACCAGCTTGGTTCACTATGCACAGATCTGTATGGTGAAGTTAAATGGGCTTTACTCAACCTGATAGAATTTTGCTAGAAGGGATATTTGACATCGTTTAGCCAAACCCTTTCCCTTTCCTCCCCCAATTTCTTGTTTTTCTTTTTAAAAATGTGGCTTATGAGCCCCAGAGGGAGTACGGCTTGTCTGGGTGACTTGGATATTGAGTTACAGAGTCTGGACCTATATTATGTGACCTCATGTATGATAAAAATAAAGTAGTGCAGGGCACAGTGAGTTGATTTAAACCAAATTTCAGAGTGATGAAGTTTAAGCACAGTTTTTAAAACAGCGTATTTTTAACCCCCAAATTGAACCACACATCCCATCAGCTCTGTCCATCAGCATGCATTCAGTTTGAATCCAAAATGTCACACTTACTTGAGAATAGGGATGCTGTGGAAGACTTTAAACTCTTGACATCAAAAATCCAGTTTTAAACAAGTATCTGTTCATCGCCAGCCCAACATGCCACTTTAACATATTTTGCCATTGAGGATATAATGAACTGTGTTAAGTGAGAAAATTTTCCTATTAGATGTGTCTACAAGGTCTTCTTTAGAAAATGTATTAAAACTGCCAATCCATCCAAGAACATTATTGTCATTTGAGTAGCATTTATGGAAAGTATCAATATTTTAATTTCTTGGCAATATTAAGTAGGATGTGATTGGTCTGTTGAAAATAATCAGCTTATAAGTTGTCCTCCCCCTTTAGACTATGAACTTCTTGAGGCCGGGAACTATTTCGTGATCTTTTTATGTCCATCCCCGTCATAGTCTTTGGCATAAGTAATGGTGAGTTGAACAGATACAGGGAATGACACTGTCAGTGGGAGGAGTAAAGGGCTGTTAAGAGGGACTTGACTTAAGACAATTACTTCTTTCTTTCTGCTTCTCTTTCTTCCTTTCACACAGCTGCAGTTGCAGACACCCCCTGATACAGCCAGGAACTAACATCCCTAGGAATCAAGTGGCTCACCATGAGTGGCCCACAAGTGAGAGAAGGTTGGACCGTGTCATTCAACTCTCTGTCCCACATCCCTAGTCCTTTACCAAGACCAGCCCCACATGGCTCTTGGCATCTAGTCGGACACACTACTCTTCCTCCTCCTCCTGGGACGCATGGCCCCAGGTGCTCCAGCAGCTCCTCCACACCCCACTTTGTATGGCCAGGCTTCTGCTAAAGGCCCAGCTACACACTCCAGTGTGCCTGTTGGGACCCTGCCCTTTCTCTGAGCCCCTCACCCCATGTCAGGACTGTGACCTGCTGTCAACCATCCCTTTCATACATCTGCATCTCCTGTGACAGAGCCTAGAACTAAAGTTCTCCTAGCACCCGTCTCACTTCCCACATCAAAGTAGCAGTGCTAGTCAACCATGGCACTCCACATTCCCTGAATGGGCCCTACCTAGCTAAATGTAAATTCCATAGTTCCCACCTCTAAAATAATTGTATTTGTTGAAAAAATTCCACAACTAAAAACATCCATGTATAATGGACATTTACACTTTTTTTGCAAATGTAATCTGCAATGGTAACAGCTTTGTTGAGATATTGTCCATATAATACACAATTAACTTGATCAGAGTGTACAATTCAATGGTTCTTAGCATATTTCCAGAGTTGTGCAAACATCTCCAGAATCTCATTTTGGAACATTTTCATAACCTCAGAAAGAAACCCCATGCTCTTTAATTCTCACTTCCCTGTACCACCTGTCCCCCAAGCCCTAAGCAACCACTGCTCTATTTTCTGTCTCTATAGATTCTGGATATTTCATGTAAATGGAATCATGTAATACATGGTCTCCTGGTGATTGACTTCTTTGACTTAGCATAATGTTTTCAAGGTCCATCCATTGTAATGCACTTTTGACGGAAAAAAATAAAAGAATTTGTATAATAATAACATTGGGAACTTTTTCTCAAAACCACAACATTCTAAAATGTGCTGTTTGATATTTAAGCTACAGTTTTGTCAGGTTAACTCTTCTGTTTAAGAATTTTTTATATGTATTTTTATTTTTTTTGGCTGCACGGGTCTTAGTTACAGCATGTGGGATCTAGTTCCCTGACCAGGGAACTATGTGACCAGGAAAAAATGTGGGTACTAATCACATCTACCGTGACCATATTGAACTAACAGAAAGTCAGCAACATCTGTGTACATCTAGGGAGGTCCTGAGGCCCCAGCATTCCCACTTCAAGAGAAGAGTGGATGGGTATATCTGTGGTCCCAGGAGCATCAGCTGTTGATGGTATCATGAGGATCAGACACATCTTACCCAAGTAGTGCTTAACACGAAATGCTGACTAGGCCTATTGCCCATTAGGCAGTGAACAGACTTGTCCTCAGGGGCTGCATAGCTACAGACTGGTGACCCCAAAGATGCAGACAGGTCACAGGACCAAGTTAACTGAAGTGCTGAAGGAGGTTGGAACACACTTTCATTCCTGTGTGGTCCACTAGGACAGCAGTCCAGCAGTCATCTAGCATCTGCCAACCCTCACCCTCCAGGTAGACCCTGTGGACCAACTGAAGGATGGCAAGCTTTGGCACATTCCCACCCACGTAAGATTCCTGAGGGTGTGGCCCTGCTGTGCTCTTTGTTTCTCATCCCAGTCTGTCCCTGTCCTCTCATTGAGACTTCTTATTCCTCTGAGCCTCGCGACCAGTTGTGACTTCGTCAGCAACTCATCCCTTTGTGCTTTTACCTACAGAAAGAAATATGTTTAGTACAGAGTTAAAAGAGTGGGCTCTGGGATCAGCGTGCCCAGGTACAAATCTTGGCTCTACCATCCTCAAGCCATTAGACTTGGAACAATTTGTGTGGCTCCCAGTTTCAGCTTTCTCATCGTAGGAATACACATGACAGGACTGAGGGCTGTGTTAATAGCACTGGGTACACTGTAGATAATAAACATAGATAGATATTCTCCCTGAATACATTAGGGAAATATACATAGTCCTGGAAAAATTTTCTTTTTTAATTAAAAAAAAATATTGGAGTATAATTGCTTTACAGTGTTAGTTTCTGCTCTGCAACACTGTGAATCGCTGTAAATATACATATAATATCCACTCCCTCTTGAGCCTCCCTCCCACCCTCTAGGTCATCACAGAGCACCAAACTGGCTCCCTGTGTTATACCGCAGCTTCCCACTAGCTGTTTTGCACATGGTGGTTATATATGTCAGTGCTACCCTCCCAATTTGTCCCACCCCCTCCCTCCCCTGTGTCCACAAGTCTGTTCTCTTTAAGTCTGCATCTCTATTCCTTCCCTGCAAATAGGTTCATCTATACCATGAGAAAACGACTTTCAGTGAAGAGTTTACATATATTGTTAATTCTCCCTCAGTGAAAATACTCAAGAACCTTACAGAAAAGCATAGAATAACCCTTGAACTATGGTATTTAATAGCAAGCATCAATTGGTACAATATATTGACTTTTTAAGCCACCTTTCATTAGTAATTTATACTCTGATAGAAAGGAAAAATCATCACATGGGAGAGATCAATCAGTAGGTTCATGACCTACTGGGATTTTACTCTGGATCCTCCCATAACACTTGCTCAAAGGCACTCACGTTTACTTAGGGGCAGAGTAGGGCTTTGAATTCACGTTTCAAGAGCCCCTATCATAGGACTCTGAAAAATAGTGGCAAGCGGGGTATCCTTGCAGTCGTGTTCTTGGATTTTAAAAAACAGCAGAAAGGGATTTTCACAAAGCAATTCTTTCAGCCAAAAATCCATGATGAATAAGTTTGTGTAGTACAGATGTTTAATAGTAAATATTGAACAGTTTTACAAACTGGCCTTGTAAGCAGAGCACATCATAAAAGCCTGTGACTGTTAATTGGAGGGTGTACCTGATACCACAGTGGCCTGGTAATGATGCTCTGTGTTGGTGTTCAGACTAAGGGTTATGCAGGAGATCAGCCATCTTCCTGTCCTTATGGGTATGAAAAGTGAAAGTCGCTCAGTTGTGTCCAACTCTTCACGACCCCATGGACTATACAGTCCATGGAATTCTCCAGGCCAGAATACTGGAGGGGGTAGCCTTTCCCTTCTCCAGGGGATTTTCCCAACCCAGGGATCGAACCCAGGTCTCCACATTTCTTACAATTGCCTCCTTGCATAATAATATATAATAAATACTGTTTGCATTTTTCTAACATAACATACATTTTCCCCTTAAATAAACTATGTTGTTAACTTTTCTTATCTTTTTTCAAAGACAGAAATTTTAAAATCTTGACCAGAAAATAAAAGAATAATAAAGAAAGCAAAAAAGCCAAAATCTTTCCATTTAGTAACCACTAACACTGATGGGATCATGCCACAAATGCTGTTTTAAAGTAAAAATTTTTCTTAACTATATGTTTTGTGGATATTCCCAAGTAAATGTATATGGCTATAAATATCCTTTATAATGTTTGTATAGTATTTTATAGTATTTAGATGAATATAGCAAAGTTTAGCAAGTCTTGTTCTAATGGATATTCAGATAACTTCCAGGTTTTCATTCTTTTTTAAATTTTTTTATTCTTATTGGAGTGTAGTTGATTTACAATGTAGCTTTAGTTTCAGGTGTACAGCAAAGTGAATCAGTTATATATATACATATGGCCACTGTTACTGTTTTTTAGATTATTTTTCCCTATGGGTTATTACAGAGTACTGAGTAGAGTTACCTGTGCTATACAGTACGTCCTTATTAGGTATCTGGTTTGCATTTAGTAGTGTATATATTGTCAATCCCAGTCTCCCAGTTTATCCCCTTCTTTCCCCGTTGGTAACCATGAGTTTGTTTTCTACATCTGTGACTCTATTTCTGTTTTATAAATAAGTTTATTTGTACCATTTTTTTAGATTCCATATATAAACAATATATGATATGTGTCTTTCTCTGTCTGACTTCACTCAGTATGACAATCTCGAGGTCCATCCATGTTGCTGCAAATGGAATTATTTTGTTCTTTTTTATGGCTGAGTACTATTCCACTGTATACATGTACCACATATTCTTTACCCACTCCCGTCATGTCTTGTAATATTGTAAATAGTGCTGCCGTGAACATTGAGGTACAGGTATCTTTTCAAATTATAGTCTTCTCCAGATATATGTCCAATTGTGGGATTGCTGAATCATATGGCACTTCTATATTTAGTTTTTTCAAATATTTGAGATTCAAGAAAGATCCAAATGGTAGAGTAATAGGTCACCTTTAAGATTATTTTTAGAAGAATATTTAATTACATGGGAATATGCCCAGAATATATTATTATCAAGTGAAAGAATAAGGTTACAAAAGAGTAACTGCAGTATTATTCTAACTAAATCTGTACATGTATATAGAGTGGAAAAAACCCTGGAAGGATATACATTAAAATGAAGAGTAAAAAAAAAATGAAGAGTAGTTATATCCAGGGGAGTATTACAGGGGATATTTTTTTTTCTCTTTGTAGATTTCTGCATATTCCAAATTCTCTACCATGACAAGTATTATTTTTACATTGGGAAGAAATGATCAATTTTATTAAAAATATTATCAGTAATAACAAAAACTTTGGCCTTAATATTGGTGTAACAAATCAGAAAGGTTTAAAATGTGGAGTTATGAGATTTTGGGACAGTTTCTTTCACTAGGCTTTGGGAAAACTCAGTTGATCATATTTGTGAGCAACTAGCCTGGAGATGTTCTGATAAAAGAAAGAAAGCTTTGAAAGCTTCAAGCTATGTGCCTGCTCCAGGTCATCATATACCAGCTTTACTTGGATTATGCATCAGATGAAACTTCAGTCTGGTTGTAAATTTAAGCAAGCTGTTAGATGGCAACATGGAACATCACTATACACCAAGATAAGCAAGCCCCATTTGCTTCATGATATGAATACATGTATCTGTAAGATGAACTTCATTATAAAAATCA
Organism: Cervus canadensis; assembly: GCF_019320065.1. NCBI lineage: Eukaryota > Metazoa > Chordata > Mammalia > Artiodactyla > Cervidae > Cervus > Cervus canadensis. Next base: position 24,591,973 of record NC_057419.1, read on the forward strand.
AGTTTCTGACTGTCAGGACACACACCATAAGTGACACATGGTACAAGTTAAAAAAAATAGCATTTATTGAAGGAAAATGTATAAAAGAGGAGAAGGAAAGAGTGTGCAATCCTCCAGAACTCACATTGTCCCACTGCTTACCATGGCCAGTGTTTCACCAAATGACCCACCACCAAGATGCTCCACATACTGTAGCCCTAGGTTCAGGAGGCCAGGAGACATCAATACAACTGTGTAACATAGTGGAGACCTTCTAGATGGACGAGTGGCTTTATTAAAAAGGGGAAGCCTCCAGACCCAGTAGCTGCTACCAGCCTGTCCTTTTCTTGAGCTAACTAGACCTTTTGAGACAGACTGTCCCTAAGCTCCTCAAAGTAGAGAGGACATCAGCCTTCAGAGCCGTTCCAATAAGTCTTGCTTCACTGGTTTTTGTGCATTTAGAACTGAGACCGAGTTTCTCACAACTGCCAGATACCTGAATCACCACAACAGGTTTCTTCCACAGAATAGGAAATGAGAGCTATTCTTCTACTTGGAAACTTGTCATCCATTATATGGAAACTCAAGATTTCCCACAAGGCCTTGCCCAAAGTATAGCCATTGCCTTTGTCCAAGGTCTTCCATGTACAACTGGGAGTGACTTCTCATCCTCTGTCATTCTGCTGGAGGCTCTTCCAGCTCCAATATTCTGATGGGGTGATACCAACGATGGCTTCCAAGACTCACTCTAGCTCCTCGGTGGTCTCTCTTCTGGTGACATTTTGAACTCCCAAACCATTTCGGCCATATAGGCAATCCTTCATCTCCTGTCGTGAATCTGCTGTTTCTTTGATTTGAGACTTGGGATTTTACGAAATAATTTTCTATGTGTGTAATGCACTTCAGTCACTTTTTAAACTGATGTATTCTTCCATAGTGAAGCAATGTCCTAAACAGGAACTATACAGAAGGGTTCCTTTCTCAAGACTGTTATGCCCAAGACAAAATCCCCCTCACAGCTCTCAGTGGCCTTCCAAAGACAGTATGGAGTTGGGTTTTTCTTCTCATAAGAATTCCTTTTATGATAAGCTTAACATTTCTCCAAAGAAAATGTTACAATACCAAAAACTTCTAAGTTGGCATTTACTTAGTTTTTACAAGAGGGATATTTAAAATTTACACATGGCTTACATCTGAACATCTTCAGGTTTTGCAGGTACCTCAAAGGGTAACTCTAAAAACAAAACTTAAGGCTACCACATTTTCACAGGTAAATAGAAGCACGTCCATGTGACTAGTTCTAAGTCAATACACTCAAATCCTTGGAGCTTCACTGGGTTCTCACCCCAGGTGGCCAGCTGCTTGCCAGGGAAGTGCACTGGGCCAGCCATGTTCCCAATGTGTGATTCACCGAAGAGAAGCAACCCATGGGAGCAGTGAATTATTTACCTCCTTGTCCCATCAAACTTACCCAGAGACTCTCTCAGTAAAGGCGGCTGTGCCATGGACTCACTACTACCCTTTCATTATGAGGCTTGTTTTGTAAAATAAAACCCTTTACAACCCCTCAATTAATAGTGGTCCTGCTCTTCTCCTTTGGGAGAAAAGAAACCAAAGTTCCCATACCCTCTGCAGCACAAAAAGCTGTTTTGAAACTCTAAAAAAACAAAGTTTTTTAAAGGAGAAAATAAAAATTGTCCTATTTACACATCCACAATAAACTCCCATTAATATCTTGGCCTGTTTATTTACATGGTTTTTCTTTATGTCTCCCCCTTCTTCCCTCCTTCTCTCCTTTTTCTTCTTTCTCTCTCTTGCTTTCCTTTTTCTCTTGTTTTGTGTGGGAGGGGTGCTTTTTGTAATTTTATTGGAGTATGGTTGATTTACAAAGTTGTGTTAGTTTCAGGTATACAAAAAAGTGATTTATATATATATATATATATATTCATTCATTTCAGATTCTTTTCTCATATATGTTATAACAAATTATTAACTAGAGTTCCCTGTGCTGTACAGTAGGTCCTTGTTGGTTATCTCTTTTATACATAGTTGTATGTGTATGTTAATCCCAACCTACTAATTTATCCCTCCCCTGCACGTTTCCCCTTTGGTAACCATAAGTTTGCTCTCTATGTCTGTGAGTCTGTTTCTGTTTTGTAGATAAGTTCATTTGTATCATTTTTTCAGATGCACATGTAAGTGATATTATATATATTTGTATTTGTCTGAATTACTTCACATAGTATGATAATCTCTAGGTCCACCCATTTTGCTGCAAATGGCATTATTTCATTTTTTTATGGCTGGGTAGTATTCCATTGTATATATATACCACATCTTCTTTATCCATTCCTCTGTTGATGGACATTTAGGTTGCTTTCATGTATGGGTATTCTAAATAGTGCTGCTATGAACACTGGGGTGCATGTATCTTTTCAAAGTATTGTTTTCTTTGGATATATTCCCAGGAGTGGGATTACAGGATCATATGGGAGCTCTATTTTCAGCTTTATAAGGGACCTCTGTACTGTTTTCCATAGTGGCTGTACCAATTTACACTCCCACCAACAGTGTAGGAGAGTCACCTTTTCTCCATACCCTCTCCAGCATTTATTGTTTGTAGATTTTTTGATAATGGCCATTCTGACCAGTATATTTTCTTCCTTTCTTTCTGACTTTTTATCTTTTTTTTTAAATAGTCTTTCAAACCCTAAAGCCACCACCAGAAAATTACTACAACTAATCAATAAATATAGTAAAGTTGCCCAATATAAAATTAATACACAGAAATCCCTTGCATTCCTATACACTAACAATGAGAAAACATAAAGAAATTAAGGAAACAATCCCATTCACCACTCAAATAAAAAGAATAAAATACTTAGGAATAAATCTACCTAAAGAAACAAAAGACCTATATATAGAAAACTATAAAACACTGATGAAAGAAATCAAAGATTACACAAATAGATGGAGAAACATACCGTGTTCATGGATTGGAAGAATCAATAGAGTAAAAATGAGTAAACTACCCAAAGCAATCTATAGATTGAGTGCAATCCCTATCAAGCTACCGAAGGTATTTTTCACAGAACTAGAACAAATAATTTCACAGTCTGTATGATGCAGAGTACATCATGAGAAACGCTGGGGCTGGAGGAAGCACAAGCTGGAATCAAGATTGCCGGGAGAAATATCAATAACCTCAGATATGCAGAACACAACCCTTATGGCAGACAGTGAAGAAGAACTAAAGAGCCTCTTGATGAAAGTGAAAGAAGAGAGTGAAAAAGTTGGCTTAAAGCTCAACATTCAGAAATCTAAGAGCATGGCATCTGGTCCCATCACTTCATGGCAAATAGATGGGGAAACAGTGGAAACAGTGGCTGACTTTATTTTTCTGGGCTCCAAAATCACTGCGGATGGTGATTGCAGCCATGAAATTAAAAGATGCTTGCTCCTTGGAAGGAAAGTTATGACCAACCTAGACAGCATATTAAAAAGCAGAGACATTACTTGGCCAAAAAAGGTCCGTCTAGTCAAGGCTATGGTTTTTCCAGTAGTCATGTATGGATGTGAGAGTTGGACTATAAAGAAAGCTGAACGCAGAAGAATTGATGCTTTTGAACTGTGGTGTTGGAGAAGACTCTTGAGAGTCCCTTGGACTGCAAGGAGATCCAACCAGTCCATCCTAAAGGAGATCAGTCCTGGGTGTTCATTGGAGGGACTGATGTTGAAGCTGAAACTCCAATACTTTGGGCACCTGATGTGGAGAGCTGACTCATTTGAAAAGACCCTGATGCTGGGAAAGATTGAGGGCAGGAGGAGAAAAGGATGACAGAGGATAAAATGTTTGGATGGCATCACTGACACAATGGGCATGGGTTTGGGTGGACTACGGGAGTTGGTGATGGGCAGGGAAGCCTGGCGTGCTGTGGTTCATGGGGTCACAAAGAGTCAGACACGACTCAGTGACTGGACTGAACTGAACTACACAAATACAAAAAAACCCTTGAATACCCAAAGCCATTTTGAGAAAGAAGAATGGAACTGGAGGAATCAACCTGCCTGACTTCAGACTATACTACAAAGCTACAGTCATCCAGACAGTACGGTACTGGCACAAAGACAGAAATATAGATCAATGGAACAAAATAGAAAGCCCAGAGATAAATCCACGCACCTTTGATAAAGGAGGCAAAAATATACAATGGAGAAAAGACAATCTCTTTAACAAGTGGTGCTGGGAAAACGGGTCAACACCTGTAAAAGAATGAAACTAGAACACTTTCTAACACCATACACAAAAATAAATTCAAAATAGATTAAAGATATAAATGTAAGACCAGAAACTATAAAACTCGTAGTGGAAAACATAGGAAAAATGCTCTTTGACGTAAAGCACAGCAAGATCCTCTATGACCCTCCTCCCAGAGTAATGGAAATAAAAGCAAAAATAAACAAATGGGACCTAATTAAACTTAAAAGCTTTTGCACAATGAAGGAAACTATAAGCAAGGTGAAAAGACAGCCTTTGGAATGGGAGAAAATAATAGCAAACGAAGCAATGACAAAGAATTAATCTCAAAAATACACAAGCAGCTCAATACTAGAAAAATAAAGGACCCAATCAAAAAAGGGGCCAAAGAACTAAACAGACATTTCTCCAAAGAAGACATACAGAAGGCTAACAAGCACATGAAAAGATGCTCAACTTCACTCATTATCAGAAAAATGCAAATCAAAACCACAATGAGGTACCATCTCACGCTGGTCAGAATGGCTGCTATCCAAAAATCTACAAACAATAAATGCTGGAGAGGGTGTGGAGAAAAGGGAACCCTCTCACACTGTTGGTGGGAATGCAAACTAGTATAGCCACTATGGAGAACAGTGTGGAGATTCCTTAAAAAGCTGGAAATAGAACTGCCATATGACCCAGAAATCCCACTGCTGGGAATACACACTGAGGAAACCAGAATTGAAAGAGACAAGTGTACCCCAATGTTCATCGCAGCACTGTTTACAATAGCCAGGACATGGAAGCACCCTAGATGTCCATTGGCAGAAGAATGGATAAGAAAGCTGTGGTACATATACACAGTGTAATATTACTCAGCTATTAAAAAGAATGCATTTGAGTCAGTTCTAATGAGGTGGATGAAACTGGAGCCTATTATACAGAGTGAAGTGAGTCAGAAAAAAACACCAGTACAGGATAATTTCAGTTCAATTCAGTTGCTCAGTCATGTCCGACTCTTTCCGACCCCATGAACCACAGCACGCAAGGCCTCCTTGTCCATCACCAACTCCCAGAGTCCACCCAAACCCATGTCCATTGAGTCAGTGATGCCATCCAACCATCTCATCCTCTTTCATCCCCTTCTCTTCCTGCCCTCAATCTTTCCCAGGATCAGGTCTTTTCCAGTGAGTCAGTTCTTCACATCAGGTGCCAAAAGTATTGGAGTTTCAGCTTCAGAATCAGTCCTTCCAATGAATATTCAGGACTGATTTCCCTTAGGATGGACTGGTTGGATCTCCTTGCTGTCCAAGGGACTCTCAAGAGTCTTCTCCAACACCACAGTTCAAAAGCATCAATTCTTCTGCGTTCAGCTTTCTTTGTAGTCCAACTCTCACATCCATACATGACTACTGGAAAAACCATAGCCTTGGCTAGACGGACCTTTTTTGGCCAAGTAATGTCTCTGCTTTTTAATATGCTGTCTAGGTTGGTCATAACTTTTCTTCCAAGGAGCGAGCATCTTTTAATTTCATGGCTGCAATCTCCATCTGCTGTGATTTGGGAGCCCAAAAAAATAGTCTGTCACTGTTTTCCCATCTATATGCCATAAAGTGATGGGACCAGATACCATAATCTAGTTTTCTGAATGTTGAGCTTTAAGCCAACTTTTTCACTCTCCTCTTTCACTATCATCAAGATGCTCTTTAGTTCTTCACTTTCCTGCCATAAAGGTGGTGTCATCTGCATATCTGAGGTTATTGATACTTCTCCCAGCAATCTTGATTCCAGCCTGTGCTTCATCCAGCCCGGCATTTCTCATTATGTACTCTGCATATAAGTTAAATAAGCAGGGTGACAATATACAGCATTGACATACTCCTTTCCCAATTTGGAACCAATCTGTTGTTCCATGTCCAGTTCTAACTGTTGCTTCTTGACCTGCATACAGATTTCTCAAGAGGCAGGTCAGGTGGTCTGGTATTCCCATCTCTTTAAGAATTTCCACGGTTTGTTGTGATCTACAGAGTCAAAGGCTTTGGCATAGTCAATAAAGCAGAAGTAGATGTTTTTCTGGAACTCTCTTGCTTTTTTGATGATCCAACAGATGTTGGCAATTTGAATCTCTGGTTCCTCTGCCGTTCCTAAATTCAGCTTGAACATCTGGAAGTTTACGGTTCATGTAATTTTGAATCCTAACTTGGAGAATTTTAAGCATCACTTTTCTAGTGTGTGAGATGAGAGCAATTGGGCGGTGGTTTGAGCATTCTTTGACATTGCCTTTCTTTGGGATTGGAACAAAAACTGACCTTTTCCAGTCCTTTGGCCACTGCTGAGTTTTCCAAATTTGCTGGCATATTGAGTGCAGCACTTTCACAGCATCATCTTTTAGGATGTGAAATAGCTCAACTAAAATTCCATCACCTTAACTATCTTTTTTTGTAGTGATGCTTCCAAAGGCCCACTTGAGTTTGCATTCCAGGATATCTGGCTCTAGGTGAGTGATCACACCATCGTGATTATCTGGGCCATGAAAATCTTTTTTGTATAGTTCTTCTGTGTATTCTTGCCAACTCTTCTTAATCTCTTCTGGTTGTGTTAGGTCCATACCATTTCTGTCCTTTATCGAACCCATCTTTGCATGAAATGTTCCCTTGGTATCTCTAATTTTCTTGAAGAGATCTCTAGTCTTCCCCATTCTATTGTTTTCCTCTGTTTCTTTGCACTGATCACTGAGGAAGGCTTTTATCTCTCCTTGGTATTCTTTGGAACTCTGCATTCAAATGGGTATATCTTTCCTTTTTTCCTTTGCCTTTCACATCTCTTCTTTTCACACCTATTTGTAAGGCCTCCTCAGACAACCATTTTGCCTTTTTGCATTTGTTTTTTTGGGGGGATGGTCTTGGTCAATGGGTCCTGTACAGTGTCACGAACCTCCGTCCATAGTTCTTCAGGCACTCTATCAGATCTAATCCCTTGAATCTATTTCTCACTTCCACTGTATAATCATAAGAGTTTTGATTTATGTCATATCTGAATGGTCTAGTGGTTTTCCCTACTTTCTTCAATTTAAGTCTGAATTTGACAATAAGGAATTCATGATCTGAGCCACAGTCAGCTCCTGATCTTGTTTTTGCTGACTGTATAGAGCGTCTCCATCTTTGGCTACAAGGAATATAATCAGTCTGATTTTGGTATTGGCCATCTAGTGATGTCCATGTGTAGAGTCTTCTCTTGTGTTGTTGGAAGAGGGTGTTTGCTATTACCAATGCATTTTCTTGGCATAACTCTATTAGCCTAGCCCTGCTTCATTCTGTACTCCAAGGCCAAATTTGCCTGTTACTCCAAGTATCTCTTGACATCCTACTTTTGCATTCCAGTCCCCTATAATGAAAAGGACATCTTTTTTGGGTGTTAATTCTAGAAGGTCTTGTAGGTCTTCATAGAACCGTTCAACTTCATCTTCTTCAGTGTTACTGGTTGGGGCATAGACTTGGATTACTGTGATATTGAATGGTTTGCCTTGGAAACGAACAGAGATCATTCTGTTGTTTTGAGATTGCATCCAAGTACTGCATTTCAAACTCTTTTGTTGACTATGATGGCTACTCCATTTCTTCTAAGGGATTCTTGCCCACAGTAGTAGACATAATAGTCCATCTGAGTTAAATTCACTCATTCCAGTCCATTTTAGTTCACTGATTCCTAAAATGTCAATATTCACTCTTGCCATCTCCTGTTTGACCACTTCCAATTTGCCTTGATTCATGGACCTAACATTCCAGGTTCCTATGCAATATTGCTCTTTACAGCATCAGACTTTATTTCCATCACCAGTCACATCCACACCTGGGTTTTGTTTTTGCTTTGGCCCTATCTCTTCCTTCTTTCTGGAGTTATTTCTCCCCTGATCTCCAGTAGCATATTGGACACTAGCGGACCTGGGGAGTTCATTTTTCAGTGTCCTATCTTTTTGCCTTTTCATACTGTTCATGGGATTCTCAAGGCAAGAATACTAAAATGGTTTGCCATTCCCTTCTCCAGTGGACCACGTTTTGTCAGAACTCTCCACCATGACCCATCCATCTTGGGTGGCCCTACGTGGCATGGCTCATAGTTTCATTGAGTTAGAGAAGGCTGTGGTCCATATGATCAGTTTGGTTAGTTTTCTGTGATTGTGGTTTTCAGTCTGTCTGCCCTGTAATGGATAAGGATAAGAAGCTTATGGAAACTTCCTGACAGGAGAGACTGACTAGTGAGAAACTGGGTCTTGTTCTGATTGGCGGGGCCATGCTCAGTAAAGCTTTAATCCAATTTTCTGTCAATGGGCAGGGCTGTGCTCCCTCCCTGTTATTTGACCTGAAGCCAAACTATGGTGGAGATAATGAAGATAATGGCGACCTCCTTCAAAATGTCCCATGCACGCACTGCTACATTCAGTGCCCCCAACCCTGCAGGAGGCCACCACCGACCCACATCTCCACGGGAGACTCCTGGACACTCACGAGCAAGTGTGGTTCAGTCTCTTGTGGGGTCACTGCTCCTTTCTCCTCGGTTCTGGTGCACTCAAGGTTCTGTTTGTGCCCTCCAAGAGTCTGTTTCCCCAGTCCTTTGTAAGTTCTGGCAGCTCTATGGTGGGGTTAATAGCAACCTCCTTCAAGAGGGCTTATGCCATACCCAGGTCTGCTGCACCCAGAGCCCCTGTACCTCCTCAGGAGACAGTCAAACACAGTTCTGTCTCAGTCTCTTTGGGGTCTCTGGGTCCTGGTGTGCACAAGGTATGTTTGAGCCCTCTGAGCATCTCTGGCGGGTATGGGGTTTGATTCTAAATGCAATTTTGCCCCTCCTACTATCTTGCTGGGGCTTCTTCTTTGCCCTTGGACGTGGGGTATCTCCTCAAATTCACTCCAGTGCTGTGTAGTTGCCACTCCAGCGCCTACTGTCTTGCTGGGGCTAATTAGAGTAATTAGCCCCCAATTAAAATAAATAAATTAATTTTAAAAATTAGTCTTTCTGTCAACATAATGCATGCTTATTTTGAAGAATTCCAATAGTTTTAAAAAAGTACAAAGTTAAGGAAGTGGACAGTCACCCACCAAATACTATCCAGAGGCATTTATCGCTGACATTAGGGGAGTTCCAGCCAATTACCTGGTCTCATACAAAAAGATAGATAAGTAGATCAATGGACAGATGCAGAGAGGGAAGGTTTTTAGAAAATGCTATTTCTTAATTAAAGTAAGAATAAAATAGCTAAGTGCTATTTTCATTTAAATGTTGTTTTTAAATTCACTTGAATATCACATAAAAAAAGAAATTGACGTGAAACTGAAGAACTCCTAATCGATGTATCTTCATCACAGGCTAGTATTTTCTAAGACATTCTTGAGTTTAAGGGGGAAAAAAAGATTCTAAACTGTTGTTAAGGGGTTGGAGTTGGAATGTTGAAACTCCCAGTTTAGATAGTATTGACTCTCTGCTACAAACAATGAGGAAATTCATACTGTCCCACCACCCCTCACCTCTCTCCACTTTCCAGTGTTTGATGGCTGTATATTCTTTTCTCATTGGCAATTTAGAGCCTTCTTATCCTACTCTGTGATGGCTGAATAGGGGCAAAGTCTTGCAAATGACTTTTCCTCCCTGAGCTTCTCTTAGGAGGGGTTTCTGATGTTCCATTTGTCCTGTGCTGGGTCCTGGGCTTTCCACCTGCTCCATCCAGTGTGTTACTGAAGTCCCTGCCTCCAGCCTCCTCAGCACCTCTACCACTAGCCCCTCACATGCCAGCGGTAGAGGGGGGACAGCTCCCTTAAGATGATGGGAACTTGTTTCTCTACCATTTTCCCCTATCTCTTAATGTTTCTCAACCAACCGAATAAGGCATCATTCAAGATTTTGGAGGCCAAAGCCTCCTTTTCCTCCTGGTACTTTCCATAACTTACTGCTATGGGGCTTGTCTCTTTAAAGAAAAATAGGATCATAAGAAAAAACATAGCTTAGGAAAAGTATGTGGAATATTTCAAAGGGTAAACACAAGCAATTTACCTAATAAAGGAGGTTTCTGATGAGGTTCGAAGCCCTTCATCAGAAGAAATTATAGTAAGTGCTAGGTAACAGAAAAATATGGAAATAAAAAGCACAGCAGGGGTGGTGGGATGGTGGAAAGGAATCTCAGGGGCATCAGTGACAATACTTTTAAACTGAGGAACATTTTATATTTACATGCAGCACAAGCTAAATAGAGGACATCTTTTCCCCCTTCCTCCCTGCATACATGGTCCTGGGATGAACAAAATTTAGTCCCTAAACTAATGATGATGATTGCCTTATTAAAATGTGTTTTAAGAGTATTTGCCCTCAAAAATAAACAACAGAAATGTCCATCAATCACAGTCCAACAACACACACTTTTTAGAAAGTCAAAAAAGAATCAATCAGAGAAACTTTGGATCACAGTAAGTCCTGGGCTCAGTTGGTAGAGAATCCACCTGCGATGCAGGAGATGCAGTGGATGCAGGTTCAATCCCCGGGTCGGGAAGATCTCCTGGAGAAGGAAATGGCAATCCATTCCAGTATTCTTGCCTGGGAAATTCCATGGACAGAGGATCCTGGTAGGCTACAATTCAGGGGTCACAAGAGTTGGACATGACTTAGCAACTAAGCGATCAAGCCCATCTAACTAAGAATAGCCTCTTTTGAATGACTGTGACACTCTGTTCAGAACTGTGTCTTTGGTTTTTTAGGACTGCTTTCTGAGATGGCTCTCAGTGATCCCCACCTCCTAGTGTTTATATCTTTGTGCAGTCCTCTCCCTTGGAATGTGGGTAGGGCCTCTAAATTGTTTCCAACCAGAAAAATATGACAAAAGTGATGGGATGTCACTTTCATGGTTAGGTGACAAATGATTATGACTTCTGTCTTATTAACAGACTCTGTTGACATCTCAGTTTGGATGTTTTGAAGTAGCAAGTGACCATGTGGGAGAAGCTGAGAAAGGTCCCAGCCAACAGCCAGCAGGGAACAGAATGCTTCTGATGACCACAGAGTGAGCTTGTAACCAGGTTCTTCCCCTGCTGAACATTCAGATGAGACTGAGACCCCGGACTACCAACACCTCGATTATAGCCTCATGAAAATCCCTGAAGCAGAAATCCTGGGCTCTTAACCCACAGAAACAGGGTCACACACTCTGAAGTGTGTGTTGTTTTAAGCCACTAAGACATGGAGTAATTTGTTACACAACAAATATGGGGCTTCCCAGGTGGCACTAGAGGTAAAGAATCCACCTGCCAATGCAGGAGACATGAGTGAGATGCAGGTTTGATCCCTAGGTTGGGAAGATCCCCTGGAGGAGGACATGGCAACCCACTCCAGTATTCTTTGCTGGAGAATCCTGTGGACAAAGGAGCCTGGAGGGCTACAGCCCATAGGGTCACAGAGCCAGACATTACTGAAGCAATGTAACACAGCACAAGTATAACTAATACACTTAAATTCACATATACTAATATATGCCCCCTCCAGGCAGTTCAGCCTGATGGAGAATTACTGAGCCAAGACAAACATGTGAGAATGTCAAGAGTAGTTATGGGGAGTTTACAAAACGAGAGTGAAGTTAATGTGGATCACATTTTTAGTTCAATTGGCTATGACAAACCGCTGCTATTTAAAATTAACATTCTATCTCAGTAATTTACACAGTTGCTTTTTACTACTGACTCTTCTTACTATATTTTCAGTACAACACTTTTAATTATTGTTGGAGTTTCTTCATGAATTCAGTGTAAAACTCCAGAGAGAAATGACTGTGTAAATTACTGAGATAGAATGTCTTAAATTTAAGATACTTCTAGCTTTAGATACTAATGTTTGGATGCTCTCATTGATTTGACTTTTTTAAATGATTTCCAAAACATTTATTTGGGTATATTTTTTTAACTTGTTTTCAGTATATCTTTGTCTTCACATAGTTCAGTTATAATACATATTTTTATAACATTTATTTCAAATTCCCATCTTTCAAATAAGGAAAATAATACATCTCTCAAACACGTCAAGGGTATTAAAGATGATGCTTAAAGTACCATGCAACTGAAAAGTGCTATTAAATTCGTTTTTATCGAGTCTGCTCTTATGAGCCATTATCACATCACACTTTTACACAGGCTCTGGATTATCTACTGCCACCCAGAGAACAGGGAGTTCAAGCTTATTATGTGAATCATTTGGTGCTTATATCAATCAAAGTTTTTGGCTGCAAGCAAAGAGACACTCTGGCTTACTTAAAGGCACAGGAATGATTAACTGGTGTCGGGTGGCACATAAAATCCTCCATAGGGCCAGAAAATAAGGTTTGGGAGGCTGTGCAGCCAGGAAAATGCTTCATATTTTTTGTGGTTCAGAGCTGGAACCACATAGACACCATTAGTGCTTCCCCTGGGCTTTGATACCCTGTGTTCTGCTGACTGCTGGTCACCACTATGAAAACTACTGCTCTTTTTGGAGAACTGACTGATTCCAGGCATGGGGCAGGTATAAAGTGAGCCTGGAACATCTTCTCATTCAGAAAGCAAGGAAGTGATCAAACAATGGAGACACATCCGAAAGACAATGGGGCTGGCTGGAAGGGACTCCCACTGGCTGAATTTGGGATAACTTGAGGATCACAATGAGTAATGATTGTAATGGATTACAACAAAAGGAAATCAGTGAGTCCACAGTCAAGGATAAAGGTGGGATGAGGAAAACTTCTTTAGAAAATAATGTCGGTTTAGACATATAGAAGGAATGATAGAATTTGAAAATCACCATTTCACAACCAACAACATAATGACTAGTTCAGGCAAAAAAATTACTGATGAATATTAAAACCAATGGGTGAAAGGTTAGTGGGTAACAGAATATTCATATAATCTTGAAGTATCACCTCCCAGATTACTTATTAATTTCAAAGGGGAAAAATATATCTTTACCCTAGAGAGATATGGTGGACCCCCACCCTTAAACAAATGATCAAACTTAGCACCTCCAGTAATGGGACAAACTGATACCATGTTCCTCCTGATATGATGCAGTGGAAGGACACAGTAGAAATATGTAGAATTCTTGTAAAAAATGTTTAACCAATATATAATAGGAAATATTTAGACAAATCCAGAATTTCAATAGTCATGAAAAATAAAGATGGAGAGATTGTTCTTGATTAAAGGAGACTTAAAAAAAAACACGATAGCCACATGTAATTTGTGATTCTAGACTTGATCCTGGGGCTTCCCACATGTCTCTAGTGGTAAAGAACCTACCTGACAATGCAGGAGACCTAAGAGACACAGGTTTCATCTCTGGGTTTGGGAGTTTCCCTGGAGAAGGGAATGGCTACCCACTCCAGTATTCTTGCCTGGAGAATCCCATGGACAGATAAGCCTGGCAAGCTATGGTCCATAGGGTTGCAAAAGAGTTGGACATGACTGAAGTGACTTAGCAGCAGAAGCAGCAGACTTGATCCTAGATTTTCTTAAAAAGATACAACTATGTTTCAAGGACAATTGGAGAAGTTTGAATATGAAAGGTATATTAGATAATATTACTGTAGCAACATTACATTTCTTGGGTGTGGCAGTGGTCTTGTGGATATGTAAGACAATGTATTTTTAGCAGATACATTCTGAAGCATTTAGAGGTAACATGCCATGATATCTGCACACTATTTCATTGTTTGCAAAAAGAAGACAAAGTAAAACTTCTGTGTGTTGAGAAGGGATGTGATAAATATTAAGCACATGCAGCAGGATGTCAAACAATTAGCAAATATAAGTATAGGATATATGAAAATTTAGACTATTTTACATTTCCCCACATTTCATTTATTCTCTGTTCCTTTTTTTTTTTTTCCTCATTTAATAAAATTCCAAAGAGGGAAGAACCATTCGTAAATGAGCAGAAATCAGCATCTGCTTTCTTCCCAAGGGGCATTCGCCAAATGTGGACAAAGACTGAGAAACAGGCCTACTGTATGCAGAGAGACAGTGTAGGGATAAAAATAAATGAGGGAAGCTTTTAACAGTTGTGTGGGCTGACACAACTGACTGGAATCAAAAGGAGCCAAAAACATATAGCCAGTTTCCTCCAACAGGCCTTTTGCTGAGTTTAGGGGCAGTGAAGGAGGCTGGGGAGTAGAATCAACTTGATAGACATAAACCCAACTGTATTGTAATTACATTAAATGTAAATGGACTAAACACTACAATGAAGAGACAAGGGCAGCACAGATGAAAAATCCAACACCCAATTATATGCTCTTTATAAAAGATAAACTTTAAATATCAGAGCACAGCAAAATTGAAAATAAAAGGATGAGAAATATAAACTGAAAAGAAAAATCTCTGGCTATATTAATTCCAGACAAAGTAGACTCTAAGGAAAAAGTATAATTAGAAGTAAAGAGGATGGTCCATAATGATATTAATAAGAATCAACTCAACAGGAAAGCATAATGGTCTTAAAACTGAATGAATTTCTAATAACATAGCTCCAAAATATACAAAGGAAAACTTAACAGAACTAAAAGTAGAGATAGATCGAGAATCTTAGTTGCATAAGTTTAAAACTCTCTCACATTAATTGCTAGAACAAGTAGGAAAAAATTAATAGAGATATAAATAATTTAAACACACCATTAACCAATATGACCCAATTGACATTTGCAGAACATCTGCGGAAATCTCATGGAATGTTAACCAAAATATATCTATATTCTAGGACATAAACAAGTCTTAATAAATCAAGGGTGGAAATCACACAGTGTAAACTCTCTGACTACAGTGGCTTAAACCAGAAATCAATAAGAGAAATAATATACCTAGGGGAAAAAATAAGCAAAAACTTAATGAAAAACATTTGAGTCCTTTATGCTTGTGTCACACACCAGAAGAGGGGAAGCTGGTTGGATGATGCATGTGGGGTCATCATTTTTCCTGCTTGAAAGTAAGAGTAGAGTTCCTGAAATGGGATACATGGGTAGCATGACAAGATATGTGCCTTCAAAGCAGCTTGCAAAGAGAAGACTCCCTAAATAGCACCACCAGGTAACTTTCTGTTATCACCATCTGAGAGAATTGAAAAGAAGGGTGATGAATTTCGTATCCAAGGATAAGAGCCCTTTACAGCCTGAAATATTTATAAATGAAGTGGAGTTTACTTCAAATTCTTATGGGAAGGGAGATCTGATAGATATATACATAAAATAAGATCAGCCACAAGTTGGGAGTAGTACAGTAAGTGGCTGGGTACATGGGAGTTTATTATAGTGTTCTGCCTGGTACATAATTTAAATGTCTCCATAGTAAAAAGTTTTTTTAAAAGAAAAAAAATCACAAATAATTGATATGGGTAAATGGTTTGAACCATGGGGTTGATGAGTGTCTCTTAAAAACTGTCCTGAGCAGAAGGCAAATGAGAAAGGACAATTCCTTTCTTCCCTTTTCCACATCCAGAAATATAATCTACAGGAGGATGATGGGAGAACAATGGAAAGATACCAGCTGGTTCTGAATGAGAATGTATGGGCTGCACTCTGGGATGAGATTGGTTTCCAATTGATTTAGAAATTGATTCCAGGGTCAGGAGTTTTAGAGGTAGCACCATAAATAACTTGCATACTGGAACTTTGTGTAATAATCACTCTTTTGACATTTTCTCCTTTCCAGTTTTTATTTTTAAATGTATATAAAATTTCTCAGCCGTGGGCCTAATGTTTTCTTCCCTTCTTGCATCTGGTGCTCATGGTACTTAAAAGGCCAGATCTCTATTTTTAGTTTTTGTGGGTTTGAGCAATGCTTCCAGGTTCAAGGGATAAAGATTGCTCATTAATATTTGTTTAGAGGATGAGGTAATTTCACAAACCAGGCTGTGAAGATCAATAGTGTATCAAATCTGATGAAATTTATGAATATCAGGCCTAGTGAGAAGAAGAAATTCAATACAATTATGCAAACTTACAGTGACATTGATATGATATAGTTTATTAATCTCTTATGAACTGCATGAATTATTGGAGCATGTGAGCCATGCTTTAATAAGCACAGTGTTGCAGGCATAAATCAAAATCAAAATAATGGAGATTTCTCCACTCATGTTTGTAAAACCAAGAGATGGATTCGGCTTAGTGGCACTATTAAAACAGCCTTCTATTTATTCATGCTTTCATTCATATGATAAATGTTTATGAAGTCTCTGTTAGTGAGCCATCCACTTTATTTTTCAAATTAATGTCCAGTTTGCAAAGATCTCAGATAGCCTTCCTTGAACCCTAAAAAAAATTAGTAAGGGGAGTAAAATTTCACCCATGAAAAAACTGAATGTTAGGATTCAATTTGGGAGCAAAGACATCTCTAACATTTGCTATATGCTTGTCCTGCACTTAACTCCACAATGGGTTCATTGAGGAGGATAAATTGTAGCCTAGCCCTTACAGAAATCATGATCTAAAAATTGCCCATACTCTTAAATCTGGCTGACAAAGTCATTTATGGTTTCTGGTGCCTCAACAATGACACTAAACTACCCAACTCCACCAGAATTATCAGTAAGCTGCACTAAGGTACCACTTCCCACAGGAAGCCTTCCCTTACCCTCTAAATAGATGGAACTGGTTTGTTGAGGAGTCTCTGCTTGTTTGTTTGCGTTTTGTTCAATGACTACCTCCCCCTTCTCTACAAGGTAGCAGATCCTTTAAAACATCTTACCTAGTCATTTTTTTATTATCAAAATAGTGTCCATTCAGCTTAAATACTCAGTGCTCTTCACTTTCAAATTTCCATCTCAAGGTCAATTTAAAATTCATCTGATTCCTCTACTCCCAAGTCAGGCTTGGAGTAGAAAATAGTGTGGTCTCTTTATACACATTCCCTTCCTCCATGCTGCAGAGACTAACTTCCCCTTGTATTCAATAAGTATTTTCTGACAAGACCAGGCCAGCTAACTTTAGTGTGGGAAGGTTTTAAGAAAAGTTTTAAAGGAATTTGAAAGAGAAGATGTACCGGTTTTCAGAAAGAAAATGGAAGATAATCCAAATAAGGGTGATAATTTGAGGGGTAAATGCACTGATAGAAAAATTCTGTGCCTATGAATAGAGTTATGTTTGTTTAAATACAACAAAATAATGATTGTATACTATGTCGAGAAAGGACAAGTTGCTTTATAGAATTGTAAACCCATGGACTGTAGCCTGCCAGGCTCCTCTGTCCATGGGATTCTTCAGGCAAAAATATTGGAGTGGGTTGCCATTTCCTTCTCCAGGGGATCTTCCCAACCCAGGGATTGAACCTGGGTCTTCTGCATGGGCAGGAGGATTCTTTACCATTGAGCCACCAAGGAAGCCCACTTTATACAATATATAGTTTCATATTAATATTGTAGAATCATTTGCCTCCATTGTAAATATCTGGTGGAAATATCATGAGGTGTCAATATCAAGACATATGATCTCAGTTGTTATGGCAGGACTAACCTCGACCCACTTCCCAAATCCCTAGAACAGACAGACTTTTCAGGTAGAGATAAACAGAGTGTTGTACTTCATTCTTCACAGGCATTGATGCAGTCAAGCTTTGCTGAATAGTACAATCTCTGCTTTAAAGTTACTGTTGATTCCCTCCAATAACTCAGTCTATGATGAGTGAATTCTAAAACGATTTAAGGCCACGCATTTGGTCATGAAATAAATGCCCTGACCATGGTTTATAAATGCCCAATTAAAAGCATTATTCTTGCTGAAATTCTCTGTATACCTCCATTTGGTGTTTCATTTCCTGGGTCCTTTTGTGAGTCTTCAGACCAGATGTAATTTACCTAGACTGGATAGGCATTTTTAAGTTTTTCTGACAGAGATTTTCCCAGAGTTAAGAGAAATATTTGTATGTGTTGAACTATGTATCTTTGAAACAGAAGGGTAAAGCTGATTTTCCGGATCACCTGTCTCCACAAAAAAACTCTCTTCTTGGATCAGACTCTGCTGTTTGGCTCCTTTTGAACTTTACATAATCAGTAAATGGCTGTATGTCTGTTGGGAGAAATAGCAAGGCTTGAGTATAGATTTGGTTAAGGTCATCTGCCATTGGAAGATTGACAAGTGGTGCTCCACTAGGAAGAGAGTTTTCTCTTAGACCTATCATTGACTAGCTATGGTTGACAGTGACTGGCAGAAATAAGTTATTTGAAGAATCTGGTTTGCATCATTTCTGATTGCAAACTGCCATTCTCTCTCCATCATTACTTTTTGGAGTGAGAATTCAAGCTGACATTCTATATAGCCTTGAGTTTTCCCTCAGTGTTTTCTTGAACTCCTTTTTTTCCTAAAATCCTAAAACAATTGTCACATATTTCCCCAAGTATTTATTACCACTGCTTTATGCTTTCCCTGCTTTGGCCCGTGTGTATGTTCTGTCCCGAGGCACTAACTAGCAAGGCAAGAAAGGGGCCGCCTTTCACCCAGGCAGGCTCTAAGCACTGTGAAGGAATTCTTGGCATACGCCTCTCAAACTCTCAACATTCCTTTTCTGAATGCAGACCTCCCTTGCTGTCTGAATCTAATCTATCCCTGAAAGCATGTTGGAGAGCAAATTTTCAGATAAAGGAAGCTGATAGTCTATTATTTTAAATGGAAAAAAAAAACAGTGTATTCCCAGCCCATCCAAAATCCACAACCAATTTTCTTAAATATCACTAAAATACTCTTAAAGCCCTCTGTAAGCACCCACCAGGGATTTCTACATAATGTAAATACATCAAAACATCGACTATCTGATTTTTTGTGTGTATAGTACTCCAGTGTATAGCAGGGCTTTTCAAACTTTGGCACTCATCAGAATCATCTAAGGAGTCTGTTGAACATGGGATCCTTGGACCTAGAGTTTCAGATTCAGTAGGTCTGGGTTAGGACCCAAGAACTAGCATTTCTTTCTCAATATTTATTTTTATTTATTTATTTGACTGTGCCAGGTCTTACCTGCAGCACACAGGATCTTCAGTCTTCTTTGTGGCATATGGGATCTAGTTATATGACCAGGGATCAAACCCAGGCCCCCTGCATTGGAAGCGTGGAGTCTTACCCACCAAACGACCAGGGAGATCCCAGAACTAGCATTTCTAGCCAGCTTCCTGGTGATACTAACATAGCTGGTCCAGGACAACACTGACAGGAGGAACACTATGGAACGGACGAAGTTCATCTTTCCCACACTCAGTGAGTATAACTGAAACATAAATAACTATTGTTGTTCATTTGCTAAGTCACGTCTAATTCTTTGAACTGCAGCACACCAGGCTTATCTGTCTCCTGGAATTTGCTCAAACTCTTGTCCATTGAGTCAGTGATGCCAGCCTACCATCTCACCCTCTGTCATCTCCTTCTGCCATCAATCTTTTTCAGCATCAGGGTCTTTTCAAATAATGTAATAAATAACTGTAGTGGAAATAATAAGTTCAAGATACTTTAAATATGGAATGAAAGTTATGCTTAGAAAAATAAAATGAAATAATAGGGCAGTTTTCAGGTTCTGGTTACTGACCAACATAAGAGTTGCCCGAGCAGAGTCTGATGGGCCAGAGGAAGGAGGTGGAAGCTTCAGTCTCTTTTGGAGGTTGGGGTTGAGGGAAAGACTGAGTGGAATGGTAGATGTATCACATCCTACACATCCAAACGAGGAAATGGGGGTGGCTGTCTGATTGGCATGCAAGACTCTGGAAGTGGTTGTGACTCTGAGCCATCATTTGGAGCTATAGATGATATAACGTGTAGTGGGGAAAGCTCTCAAATGAACATGTTTGCATTGTTTTTGTTGGAGGTTATACAGCTCCCAGTTGTATGAGACAGGGTGTGTCACCGCATTTCTGGGGTGCAGTGCTTTCTTTGATGTCACAATCACTTTCACTTGGCTGTAGCAATGGTTTTCTGCATGTGATCTGGGGTTTCTTGTAAAGATTCAGTACATGGATCTTCTTCTTTCCTTTCCTCCAAATGATGATGAACATGAAGCTGAATGAGTACTACTTTCTGAGAAGACATTTTCACTAAATAACTAGGAGTGCTGATCATCTAGACATCTGGACATTGTACACACTTGAACAAGTATCCATATCAGGGGGCTTCCCAGATGGCTTACTGGTAAAGAATCTGCCTGCAGTGCAGGAGATGCAGGAGATGAGGGTTCGATCCCTGGGTCAGGAAGAGCCCCTGGAGAAGGAAATGGCAACCCACTTCAGTATTCTTGCCTGGAGAATCCCATGGACAGAGGAGCCTGGCGGGCTACAGTCCATGAACAGGACTTTGCAACTTAACAATAATCTGTATCATGCAGCCATTGAGATAGGACTGCAACACAATCTATATTCTCTTACCTGGGCTCGCATACACCTTAAACAGGCTTTCTGGTGTTTGTTGCCTGGTTTGTAATAAATCTGGAATTTTAGTGCATAACTGGATAGTGTGAATTCAGATAACGAAGGACACCCTGGTGAATTAAACCTTTACTGAGTGGCAGGCACAGGCCTGGGTGCTAGGTTTAGAGTAATCAGCACAATAAATATGGTACTGCCCTCGGGGCCTTATAGCTAGTGAGAGAGAGAGAGAGACAACAAAACCAGAAAACAAAATGTAAACCACTGCAAAGTGTGATAAAGACCAAGAGAGGAAATAACAGAATGCTATTAGAGATAATAATGTAGGGATGGGAAAGGGGAGGGGAAACCTTCTGAGAAGGTAACGTCTTATTTTTGTTTTTGTTTTTACAGAACATTTTGTTTTGAGTTTTTCTATGGAACTGTTTAAAGTGTAAAAAAGCACCAGGAAGAAAATAGCATCCACCCATATTTCCACCCTCCAGAAATAACCTCTTAGTATTTTGGCTTTGTTACTTCCTAGTAAAGCTTGTAAAAGATCTATTTTGCCGCTGCAGGGAGCTGCAGGCTTAATGGCAAAATCAGGGTTGCTGGCTCGGTAGTTACTGTGCTGTGGAGTAAAGGGGAAGTGACAGAAAGGCTCTGGTATACAACACGGTTTGGGGATGATTGAGCAAGTGGCCGAAGGAGAAGGAAACAAACAGGATGAATCCCAAGTGTTTGGCATGATCAAATAGGCGATAATGTCATAAGGGAGACAGAAAGGGGTATGTGAAACAGGTTGGAGGTGGGGACAGGAGAACAAATTTTGGTAATTCTGAAGATTCGTGTGAAACACCTAGCTATCAAGTAGGCCATTGGAGAAAAGATTCTGGGGCACAGAAGACAGAGGATATTAATTTGAAATGTTGCATACAGATATTATTTAAAACCAGGGGCCTGGAAGAGATCACCTGCAGAGGATGTTTAGAGAGAGAAGAAAGGGGGCCAGGGCTAAGACCCAAGTACAGTTAGTATGAAAGTGAATTAGAGGAAGAGCAACTGGGCTGAATGAATAAAAATGACCTCTTACCACAGATCAAATTGCCAACATCTGCTGGATCATCGAAAAAGCAAGAGAGTTCCAGAAAAACATCTACTTCTGCTTTATTGACTATGCCAAAGCCTTTGACTGTGTGGATCACAATAAACTGTGGGAAATTCTTCAAGAGATGGGAGTACCAGACCACCTGACCTGCCTCTTGAGAAATCTGTAAGCAGGTCAGGAAGCAACAGTTAGAACTGGACATGGAACAACAGACTGGTTTCAAATAGGAAAAGGAGTACGTCAAGGCTGTATATTGTCACCCTGCTTAGTTAACTTGTATGCAGAGTACATCATGAGAAACACTGAGCTGGATGAAGCACAAGCTGGAATCAAGATTGCCGGGAGAAATATCAATAACCTCAGATATGCAGATGACACCACCCTTATGGCAGAAAGTGAAGAACTAAAGAGCCTCTTGATGAAAGTGAAAGAAGGGAGTGAAAAAGTTGACTTAAAGCTCAACATTCAGAAAACTAAGATCATGGCATCTGGTCCCATCACTTTATGGCAAATAGATGGGGAAACAGTGGAAACAGTGGCTGACTTTATATTTTGGGGCTCCAAAATCACTGCAGATGGTAATTGCAGCCTTGAAATTAAAAGACGCTTACTCCTTGGAAGGAAGGTTATGATGAACCTAGAGAGCATATTAAAAAGCAGAGACATTACTTTGCCTACAAAGGTCCATCTAGTCAAGGCTATGGTTTTTCCAGTGGTCATGTATGGATGTGAGAGTTGGCCTTTGAAGAAAGCTGAGCCCCGAAGAATTGATACTTTTGAACTGTGGTGTTGGAGAAGACTCTTGAGACTTCTTGAGACTTCTTGAGACCTGGACTGCAAGGAGATCCAACCAGCCCATCCTAAAGGAGATCAGTCCCGAGTGTTCATTGGAAGGACTGATGTTGAAACTGAAACTCCAATACTTTGGCCACCTGATGCAAAGAGCTGACTCATTGGAAAAGACCCTGATGCTGGGAAAGATTGAAGGCAGGAGGAGAACGGGACGACAGGGGATGAGATGGTTGGATGGCATCACCGACTCAATGGACATGAGTTTGAGTAGACTCCGGGAGTTGGTGATGGACAGGGAGGCCTGGTGTGCTGCGGTCCATGGGGTGGCAAAGAGTTGGACACGACTGAGTGACTGAACTGAGCTGAACTTACCACAGGGGTAGGAGAAGAGCCTAGTGAGGTGTGTGGTGGGCAGAACAGTGGCCCCAGACTATCCTAACGTAGTCCCTGCAGCCTTCCCAAACCCATTACCTAAAGTGGCCAAAGAAACTTTGCAGATGGAATTAAAGATTCCCAGGTGGGCCTGATGTAGTCATGTGGGTCCTTAAAAGTGGAACAGGGGCCAGAAGTGAAGGTCAAAGAGAGACACTGATGGGAAAAAAAGGCAGGAGACAGAGAGTGTAGGGCAGTGAGACACTGATGGGAAAAAAAGGCAGGAGACAGAGAGTGTAGGGCAGTGGTCCCCAACCTTTTTGGCACCAGGGACCAGTTTCATGGAAGACAATTTTTCCACTGACTGTGGGTGAGGGGATGGTTTGGGGGTGATTCAAGCACATTACATTATTGTGCCCTTTATTTTTATTATTACATCAGCTCCACCTCAGATCATCACGCATTAGATCCTGAAGGTTGAGGACCCCTCATGTCGAGGGACTTGATCCAACATGGCTGGCTTTGAAGACGGAGGAAGAGACCCATCAGCCAAGGAATGCAGGAGGCCTCTAGTCGCTGGCAACAGCCCTCCACTGACAGCCAGTGAGAAAATGGAACCCTCTGTCCTACTAGCATCAGGAACTGAATTCTGCTTCTGGCTTCAGTGAGCTCCAAGAAGATTTTTCCTGAAAGCTTCTGGAAAGGAACTGAGCACTGCTAGCGCCTTGATTTTTTAGCCTGCTGCGGCCTGCGGTAGACTTCTGACCTACAAAACTGTAAGTTAACACATTTTCTTGTTTTAAGCCTCTTGGTTTGTAGTAAATTGTTATGGCAGTTAGTCCTTAAGGAATATCAGCTATTATTGCTATCCTTTTTTGAGACATGAAGGTGATGATTCCCTTTCAGTAGGTGTGGTAACAAGAGAATTGCTTCTCTCATTTGTGTCTTGGGTGAATCCTTAACCGAACTACCCATAGCAGAGCATGTCAGAGGCAGTGGTCAATGCCTCTTCCATGACGTCAACCTGTTGTAATTAATCAGGTGACCCAGTTCCCAGCTGATGGCTCAAGGATGCCATCTGCGTGATGGTGTACTGCTGTCTCATTACATCAATCATGTCTAGGCCATCCTTACGCCATCGTGAGAGTTCCTATCTCCAGCTAATGCCTCCTCTTCAGAGAAGCAGAGAGGAGTAGCATGCAGAATAATGGAAATGTTGAGACATTTTGTGCTCCCTGCCTAAATGTCAGGCTTTGACAACTATTGCTTTCTCACTGTTCTCCCCACATGGGTAATGTCATCATCCCTGACAGCTGGGATTCACTCATCTGTTAGACGGAGCCACCCAGGGATAACTTGCAGCCCTTTGCCTCACAGCAGTGCTTCACAAACCTGACTGCGCATTAAAAGCAGCTGGGAAGATTTTTATAAAACTGCTGATAGTCAGGTCCCCTTCTGATCATTTGAACCTGGACTTCTGAGTATGGGGCTTGGTCATGGACACTTTTCAAAAGTGCTCTGGGTGATTCCAAAGTGAAGTGATGCTGGAGAAACACTGCCTTGGGGCACTTTGCCTTTCATGGCTGAGGGTGGGGGAGGCCCCCTTTTGTACCCAGATGGATGTCTATTTAAGTCTGAGCCCTGCAGAGATAATGGACAGAGGGTCCACAATGCAAAGCACTGCCATAGACATGTGGGAAGAGACATCCAAACATCTCTAAGTGGGGACAGTCTTCCCCAGAGCCACCTTCAGTGGTGATTCTGTGCTCTGGGTCATCTGAGAGACAGGAAGGGGCTAGAGTTGGTCAGGCAAAAACATTTCATTCTTGCTTTCAAAGCTTTATTCAGGATGCTCGTTGTTTTAGCTAAGCAAGAAAACACCATTGACTCTCTCCTCACGATGTGGCACACAAAATGCTACCCAGCTATCTTAGTCAGCTGGGGCTGCTGTAACAAAATAGCATGGACCAGGTAGCTTAAACAACAGACATTTATTTTTCACAGTTCTGGAGACTGGATGGTCCAAAATCAAGGTGCCAGACAACATGGTTCCTGATGAGAACTCTCTTCCTAGCTTACAGATGGCTGTCTTGCTGTATCTTCAGCTGGCTAAGAAAGGAAGCTCTGAGGTCTCTTCTTATGGGGGCACTAATCTCATCATGGGGGCTCTACCCTCATGACCTCATCTAAATCTGCTGCTGTGGCTGCTGCTGCTAAGTCGCTTCAGTCGTGTCCGACTCCGTGTGACCCCATAGACGGCAGCCCACCAGGCTGTGCCATCCCTGGGATCCTCCAGGCAAGAACACTGGAGTGGGTTGCCATTTCCTTCCCCAGTGCATGAAAGTGAAAAGTGAAAGTGAAGTCGCTCAGTTGTGTCCAACTCTTAGTGAACCCATGGACTGCAGCCCACCAGACTCCTCTGTCCATGGGATTTTCCAGACAAGAGTACTGGAGTGGGGTGCCATTGCCTTCTCTGCATCTAAACCTAATCACCTCCAAATACCATCACACTGGGGCCTAGGGACTTCAACACATGAACTGTGGGGGAACATATTTAGTCCGTAGCACCATACAACTTTCTGGGACTCTGTAAATTGATCATTGTCCTATGAGTACCCTGAGGAGCCCAAGTAACTAAAGATTTTTTGTTGAAGTATAGTTGATTTACAATATTGTGTTAGTTTCAGGTATACAGCAAAGTGATTCAGTTATTACAAGATACTGAGTATAATTCCCTTTGCTCTACAATAAATCCTTGTTGCTTATCTATGTTATGTATAAGTAATTTGTATCTGTTAATTCCATCCTCCTAATATGTCTGTGTCACCCTCCCTCTCCCCTTTGGTAGCCATAAGTTTATTTTCTATGTTTATGAGTCTGCTTCTGATTTGTACACAGATTGTTTTGTATTTCTTGGATTCCACATATAAGTGATATCATATTATATTTGTCTTTCTCTGCCTGACTTCATTAGGTATAATATTCTCTGGGTCCAGCCATGTGGTTACAAATGACAATATTTCATCCTTTTTATGGCTGAGTAATATTTCATTGTGTATATATACACTACATCTTCTTAAGCCAGGTGTTTGTTGATGGGTACTTGGGTTATTTTCATGTCTTGGCTATTGTAAATAGTGCTACTATGAACATTGGGATGCATGTACATTTTCAAAATAGAGTTTTCACTTTTTCTGAAATGGGATACCTAGGAGTGGAATTGCTGGATCATATGGTAGCTCTAATTTTAGTTTTTAAGAAACCTGCACATTTTTTTGATGCTGAAGCTCCAATACTTTGGCCACCTGATGCAAAGAACTGACTCATTGGAAAAGACCCTGATGATGGGAAAGATTGAAGGTGGGAGGAGAAGGGGATGACAGAGAATGAGATGGTTGGATGGCATTGCTGACATGAGTTTGAGTAAACTCCAGGAGTTGGTGATGGACAGGGAAGCCTGGCATGCTGTGGTCCATGGGATCACAAAGAGTCAGACATGACTGAGTGACTGAACTGAACTGAGCACACTTTTTTCCATAGTGGCTGTACCAATTTACATTCCTACCAACAGTGTAGGAGGGTTCCCTTTTCTCCACATCCTCTCCAGCATTTAGTATATGTAGACTTTGTGATGATGGCCATTTTGACTGGTGTGAGATGATACCTCATCATGGTTTTGACTTATGTTTCTCTAATAAGTGACAGTGAGCATTTTTTTCACATGCCTGTTGGCCATCTGTATGTCTTCTTTGGAGAAGTGTCTATTTGGGTGTCTAATTTCTGCCCATCTTCTGATTTGGTTATTTGGTTTTCTGATGTTGAGTTGTATGAGCTGTTTGTATATTTTGGATGTTAGCTTCTTGTCAGCTGCATCATTTGTAAATATTTTCTCCCATTCCATATGCTGTCTTTTCCTTTTGTTGATGGTTTCCTTTCGTCTACAAAAGACTTTAAGTTTGATTAGGACCCATTTGTTTATTTTGTAATAGTTTTTAAAATTTTATATTTTGTACTGAGGTATAGCCATTTAACAGTGTTGTGATAGTTTCAGGTGAACAGCAAAGGGACTTAGCCATACATATACATGTATCCATTCTCCCCCAAACTCCCCTCCCATCCAGGCTGCATATAACATTGAGCAGAGTTCCATGTGCTATACTGTAGGTCCTTGTTGGTTATCCATTTCAAATATAGCGCTGCGTATAGTTCCATCCCAAACTCCCTAACTATCCCTTCCCCTGATCCTTCCCCCTGGCAATCATAAATTCATTCTCTAAATCTGTGAGTCTCTGTTTCGTAAGTTCATTTGTATCATTCCTTTTTAGATTCTGTGTATAAGGGATGTCATATGATACTGCTCCTTTTCAGTCTAACTTACTTCACTCAGTATGACAATCTATAGGTCCATCCATGTTGCTGCAAATGACATTATTTCATTCTTTTCAATGACTGATGGTATTCCACTGTGTGTGTGTGTATATCTATATCTATATCTATATCACATCTTCTTTATGCATTTCTCTGATGACAGACATTTAGGTTGCTTCCATGTCTTCACTATGACAAACAGCGCTGCAAAGAACCTTGGGGTGCGTGTATCCTTTCAGATCATGTTTTTCTCCAGATAAATGCTCAGGAATGGGATTGCAGGGTCATATCATAGCTCTATTTTTAGTTTTTTAAGAAACTTGTATATTTTTTTCCATAGTAACTGTACCAACTTACATTCACACCAACAGTATAGGAGCTTTCCCTTTTCTTGATGGGTCCAATCTAATCACATGAATCCTTAAAAGCAAAGAAGCTTCTCAGACTTGAGGCAGAAAAGATGCTGCACCATCACCAGAATGAAGATGGAGAAAGCAGCATGGTGAGGGAAGCAAATGGCCTTAAGAAGCTGAGAGAGGTTGCTGGTTGACAGTCAGCGAGGACGTGGAGACCTCAACCCTATAACTGTAATAAACTGGCTTCTGCCAATGACTTAAATATGACTAGAAGTGGTTTCTCCTCCAGAACCTCTGGAAGAGAACTCAGGCCAGGCAACAATCAAAGTCAATGTCACTAAAATTGCTTAACACAAACCACAAGTTGAAAGATGAGAAACCTATCAAGTTAGGTGGTCAATTTACTTGTGGAAAATTTAGCCTGACGGTTGACTTGCCAAAGATGAGTTGTGATGGTGACAACTTAGATGATGTTCCTTTCTACAAAGTCCCTAAACATAATAAAGGGAATCCCAATGGGCATCAGAAATTATTATGCCTGGCCAGCCCTGTTGTAAAAAAAATTACACAGAGCTATGACTATTGCCAAAAATGTTCAGAATGAAATGCATATTGGGAAAAAGAGAAGTTTAACTATCATCAAGATAATCATCAAGACATTTTCTCCTGTCATAGATGTATGAGGGCAGTTGGGACTTTTGAGCAATTTATCTTAGTCATTTCCCGTGTATGTTAGGCTAAACAGCCAGACACATCCACAGTCTTAATGCTCTTCTCAGTTTCCCAGCGACAGACTTCTAGCCAGGAGTCTCATTAGAAAATGCCTGCATTTTAGAATTATGGAAACATCCTTTGAAAGGCTTCCCTCTGGGCATATTTTATTAACTCCAACAACAGAAACCAACTCTGTTCACCTTAAACACTTGTTGCAGTTATTTATTGAATAGCTCACAGGATTAACAGGAAGATTTGGAGAACTGGATCTTCTCTGGATCATTGAAAAAGCAAGAGAGTTCCAGAAAAACATCTATTTCTGCTTTATTGACTATGCCAAAGCCTTTGACTGTGTGGATCACAATAAACTGTGGAAAATTCATCAAGAGATGGGAGTACCAGACCACCTGACCTGCCTCTTGAGAAACCTATATGCAGGTCAGGAAGCAATAGTTAGAACTGGACATGGAACAACAGACTGGTTCCAAATAGGAAAAGGAGTATGTCAAGGCCGTATATTGTCACCCTGCTTATTTAACTTGTATGCAGAGTACATCATGAGAAATGCTGGGCTGAATGAAGCACAAACTGGAATCAAGATTGCTGGGAGAAATATCAATAACCTCATATACGCAGATGACACTACCCTTACGGCAGAAAGTGAAGAAGAACTAAAGAGCCTCTTGATGAAAGTGAAAGAAGAGAGTGAAAAAGTTGGCTTAAAGCTCAACATTCAGAAAACTAAGATCATGGCATCTGGTCCCATCACTTCATGACAAATAGATGGGGAAACAGTAGAAACAGTGGCTGACTTTATTTTTCTGGGCTCCAAAATCACTGTAGATGGTGATTGCAGCCATGAAATTAAAAGATGCTTGCTCCTTGGAAGGAAAGTTATGACCAACCTAGATAGCATATTAAAAAGCAGAGACATTACTTTCCCTACAAAGGTCCATCTAGTCAAGGCTATGGTTTTTCCAGTAGTCATGTATGGATGTGAGAGTTGGACTATAAAGAAAGCTGAGCACCAAAGAAGTGATGCTTTTGAACTGTGGTGTTGGAGAAGACTCTCGAGAGTCCCTTGGACTACAAGGAGATCCAACCAATCCATCCTAAAGGAGACCAGTCCTGGATGTTCATTGGAAGGACTGATGTTGAAGCTGAAACTCCACTCCTTTGGCCACCTGATGCGAAGAGCTGACTCATTTGAAAAGACCCTGATGCTGGGAAAGATTGAAGGCAGGAGGAGAAGGGGACGACAGAGGATGAGATGGTTGGATGGCATCACATCACCAATTCAATAGACATGGGTTTGGGTGGACCCTGGGAGTTGGTGATGGACAGGGAGGCCTGGCGTGCTGTGGTTCATGGGGTCGGACAGGGCTGAGTGACTGAACTGAACTGATGGCTCAGATTCACCTGCGAATGCAGGGGACCCAGGTTCGATCCCTGGGTTGGGAAGATCCCCTGGAGAAAGAAATGGCAACCCACTCCTGTATTCTTGCCTGGGAAATCCCATGGACAGAGGAGCCTGGCAGGCTACAGTCCATGGGATTGCAAAAGAGTCAGACACAGCTTAGCAACTAAACAACAACAATGATTGGAGAATCAGCTCTGACAATGGGTACTCAAGTAGGGAAGCCAAGCAGTTGGATCCACTGCTCAGATTACATCATAGGAAGAATTGATTAAAGAAGTCACTTCTGAACCACCGATGTTGCCCACCCACCCCCTGACTGTCACCTGTGGAGGCCAGTTACTATGGCTGCAGATGTCAAGACTTCTGAACTCTTCCCTATTATCTCCAGATCCAAAATCCCAAGTAGGAGAATTTCATTTTTGTCAGCTCAGATAATATGCAAAAAATTCCAGCCACCAAGGGTCAGAAAAAGCACATAATAGAGTTTCCTCAGTAGGAGGCAGGACTATTCTTCCCTCCAAGACTTAAACTGTGGGCAGTTTCCTCGACATAGAAAAGGGTGCCGAGTAGACAGAGCTCTCTTACCCCTCTGGCTGTCCAGTATCTCAGAAGACTCATCTTCTCATACATCTGCTTTTCTTAAGTGTTGCCACTTCAAATAATCCAACATACTCTATTCCCAAAGAAAATATCCTGCTATTTCATAAGTCACTTCTTCTAGCCCTCACCCAGGGCATCTGAGGGATATCTGTTTCTCTCATAATCCCTTCTCAACCACCATCACAGTCTGTGCAATGGTGAAGTAAAGGAAAAGGAAACAAAAGGCGATCACTTTAAAATATGTAAATAGGGACTCCACCTTCCACTGTGGGAAGAGGTGGTAGGGTGGGGGGTATAGGTTCTACCCCTGTTTGAGGAACTAAGATCCCACATGCCATAGGGTTCGGCCAAAAAGTAAAAAATAATAATAAAATAAGATGTGTAAATAAACACGTGGCACAGTGAAGAAGAGAATCTTTGTAGACAATCCAAGGTCCTTGTCTGTGCACCTGATGATGCGGTATTTATGACTACCTTCAGCCATTCCTCCTTTTTGGTCCCATTATCTTCTGCCCCACCTGGGCTGACTGCAGTGGTGTGCTGCTAAGGTTTAACCAGATCTCTGAAAAGAAAGATATTCATTACAAATTTTACTGATGTAAAGGCTGTTTAGCACATACTTTAAAACTAATAATAAAATCTACAATGCTCTTTATTATAAATTCCACATACCCAATTGATTGTCAAAAGTTGAGGGTTTTGGAAGCATCACTACGAACAAAGCTAGTGGAGGTGATGGAATTCCAGTTGAGCTATTTCAAATCCTAAAAGATGATGCTGTGAAAGTGTTGCACTCAATATGCCATCAGATTTGGAAAGCTCAGCAATGGTCCCAGGACTGGAAAAGGTCAGTTTTCATTCCCAAAAGAAAGGCAATGCCAAAGAATGCTCAAACCACCGCACAATTGCATTCATCTCACATGCTAGTAAAGTGATGCTTAAAATTCTCCAAGCCATACATTTTGTCAAAGGCTTTTTCTGCATCTATTGAGATAAAAAAAAAAATTATCCAAGCCAGGCTTCAGCAGTATGTGAACCGTGAACTTCCAGATGTTCAAGCTGGTTTTAGAAAAGGCAGAGGAACCAGAGATCAAATTGCCAACATCCGCTGGATCATCGAAAAAGCAAGAGAGTTCCAGAAAAACATCTACTTCTGCTTTATTGACTATGCCAAAGCCTTTGACTGTGTGGATCACAATAAACTGTGGGAAATTCATCAAGAGATGGGAGTACTACCAGATCACCTGACCTGCCTCTTGAGAAATCTGTATGCAGGTCAGGAAGCAACAGTCAGAACTGGACATGGAACAACAGACTGGTTCCAAATAGGAAAAGGAGTACATCAAGGCCGTATATTGTCACCCTGCTTAGTTAACTTGTATGCAGAGTATATCATGAGAAATGCTGGGCTGGATGAAGCACAAGCTGGAGTCAAGATTGCCGGGAGAAATATCAATAACCTCAGATATGCAGATGACACCACTGTTATGGCAGAAACTGAAGAACTAAAGAGCCTCTTGATGAAAGTGAAAGAAGAGAGTGAAAAAGTTGGCTTAAAGCTCAACATTCAGAAAACTAAGATCATGGCATCTGGCCCCATCACTTCATGGCAAATAGATGAGGAAACAGTGGCTGACTTTATTTTTCTTGGATCCAAAATCACTGCAGATGGTGACTGCAGCCATGAAATTAAAAGACGTTCACTCCTTGGAAGGAAAGTTATGACCAACCTAGACAGTATATTAAAAAGCAGAGACATTACTTCCCCTACAAAGGTCCATCTAGTCAAGGCTATGGTTTTTCCAGTGGTCATGTATGGATGTGAGAGTTGGACTATAAAGAAAGCTGAGCACCAAAGAATTGATGCTTTTGAACTGTGGTGTTGTAGATGACTCTTGAGAGTCCCTGGACTGCAAGGAGATCCAACCAGTCCATCCTAAAGGAGATCAGTCCTGAGTGTTCATTGGAAGGACTGATGTTGAAGCTGAAACTCCACTCCTTTGGCCACCTGATGCAAAGAGCTGACTCATTTGAAAAGACCCTGATGTTGGAAAAGATTGAGGGCAGGAGGAGAAGGGAATGACAGAGGATAAGATGATTGGATGGCATCACTGACTCAGTGGAGATGAGTTTGAGTAGACTCCAGGAGTTGGCAATGGACAGGGAGGCCTGGTGTGCTGTGGTCCGTGGGGTCGTGAAGAGTCGGACACGACTGAGTAACTGAACTGAGGGTTTTGTGGTGGAGCAGTTGTTGTTTGTTTTCTGTTGTTGTTTTTACCAACCTATGGTCACAATTCAACCATGCTTTGACAAAACCAGACTAGAAATAAAGGCTTGGTTATTGTCCGATTCAGTCAGGAAGTCGCTTGAGTAGTTAACTAATGAGTGTAGTTCTGACATGCATGTTGGTTTATCATTCTGTTCGCATTAATAAGTGAGATGGAAGTGAAGAATGAAGATACATAACAAAGCTTCGCTCATTAATCAATGACGTGAATGATTGCTTTACTAGATCAGATAAGTTTTGAAATACTGGAAGATTTCTGTGTGTGTGTATGGATAATCTTGACTAGTGCAAAACAGCATAAATATAAAAGTTAATAATAAAACACAAAAGCAAAACTTAATTATAACTTAATTTCTTGGTAATATGGAAGTGGCTGATTTTTAAAAATTAGTTCATATATACATAGATGAACATGATTTATTGCTAGAATGAATCAGGGTTCAGCAATAATTAAAAATTTGTTCCTATTTTTTCGTTGTTAAAGAGATGAGTTCTGAATCTTGCTGATGTAAGTATATAGGAATGGAGGAGTTTTACTATCCCAATGACACTCAATTTGTTGAACTCTTTCCAAGTATGTGCTAAATGTTATGTGGTGATCTATCAACAAGAATTATTTTTGATAATGTACCAGCACCCAGCTCATAGGATTTTCAATTTTGTTAAAAGCAAAAGCTTAAAGCTATATGACTTGAGAAATTGTTGTCTACGCTTTGGATCATTTACTGTCTCCATTTCTGAAAGTATACTAAAAATATATTATGACTTAGAACAACAAGTAAAATTAATAGTTGTGTTATTTCTCCAACAGGCATCTCATTTAGCCTTTAAACTTAGAAAAGTTTAGCAAGTACTTCTATTTGTTGCCATACTATAAAGTGCTTTTATATTGGCACATGCTTTAATTATCTTTTTATTTAAAGCTTGAAACTGCAGCTTTAGCCCATTTGAGTTAAAGTGTCTGCCATACCGTGTAAGTGGGAAAGCCCATCCTCATTGTCAAATCAGTTAGTCAAATCAGACGTGTGCCTGTCTTTTTCCACATGACACCTCATGTTGACTTGGGCTTCTCCCAGTGTGGTGATCTCAAGGTAGTTGCTCTTCTGACAGGGCAGCTGCCTTCCAAGAGGCAGGAAATGCCCGACCAGTTAAGAGGTACACATAGAACTGGCGTGACATTACTTCTTCCGTATTCTATTGATCAGAGTAGTCACTGGGCCCACCCAGATTCAAGGCAGTGGAGAAACAGACTCTACCTCTTACTGGGGTAGTTGCAGGATCACACTTGAGAACCACATTGGGATGGGAAAAAGCATTGCAGCTATCTTTGGAAAATAAAATCTGCCACAGTTTCTGAGAATATATTTCATCAATATTCAGGAGTTGAAGAAACAACCTGGAGGTAGGTTTAGTGTCACCATGAGGTGACATCACCATGAGGTGGACTCCTGTCCAAAATCCTTTATCTTCCCACGAGTCTAACTGATGAGCCACAGTAATTTTCCAGGTTCTCAGGAATTAGTGTTATCTTAGATTCAGCATCCAGTAATACCCCCAAAGATGTATATGATTTCCTTTCCCCAGAGTGTATTTAATGTGGTAAACTATGAGGTCTGTCTAAAGTGGGCTAGAAAGATCCAGGAGTTACTGGGAAAGTCTTTGCAGGGTTCCTTCTTGATGCATGCAGTCTCTCCTTCGTTCAAGGAGCTCTGGTCTGGGAGCTGGGTGACTCAGATTTTAGAACTCGGTGAGAGGCCTCAACTCAGTCATTATCTTTAGGGGCACATGTCTAACCTCTGTTAACCAGAGTTTGTTGTTGTCAAAGTAAAATGGGGACCCCGTAGACTACCCATGATCTTCAGATCTGGCAATCCCAGGATCAATCCCAGTCAGATCTATCAATCCCATAATAACCATGGTCATCTTGCTGTTTGTTAAGTAGTGCCCCTTGACCCCTTGATTTTAGGACACATTGATATCAGCTAACCTGTTTCCACATGTGATCTCCTGTCAGTCAATCTGGCCCTGAGAAGAGCACACTCCTCACCAACTGATTTCTTAAGGCCATGAGGAAGATTGTCTTCTGAGTGGTTCTCAAGTGTTATTAGTGGAAAACACACAAAAGAATGAACTTCAGCTTTACTATGTCCATAAGTCTTACAGATCCTTGCATCTCAACCTCATTCAAGGTGAGTCCCAACTGAATCCAGAGTTTAGTCAACCAACCAAGTAAACTATTATAATGACTATCAGCTTTTTGAGCTAGCCTGCTGGATCCAGAATCACCATGCCCCATGCTGTATGAAAGATGGGACTGAAAACCAAAAACAGCCACCATTTGAAAGGGTTGTAGAGGAAATGATGTCCTCATGTGAAAGCCCTGAGGCTTTCTAACAGTTTCTGTTAGAACATGCCCTGTGCTCCACTGGGGAACCCTGAATGGAGGGGTCATTCAGAAAAGAGACTTGAGCCAAAGGGGTTCTGCTGATGACCATCTAGGGTTATGGAGGGCACCTCAGAGAGTTGGGGAGGGCTCCGAGGTGGGGCCTGAATAGGAGATATGCAAAGCCACGAGGGGATTGAAGCACAGATGAGGGTGTGTGGCAGCCTGAGCTTCTTGTGATGAATGAATGTGTTTTGGACATAATGAGATGAGTCCTGGTGATCCTAAGGCAGATAATAGTAAGGGGTGAGAATGAGGAGAGAGTAGGAGAGATGGGCACTTAGAGCTGCTTGCCTCGTCTCTCCTACCAGGAGAGAAATGATTCCCCTTCACGAGGGAGGATTTCACTCTTGATGCTGCCAAGTAGAGATGTAGCAGTCCAAGGAGGAGCACGTCTTTAATGAGGACATTATTCCTGGTGACCCTAGATGGGTAGTTTGCCAGTTTGCCAGTGGCTGCTACAGTCCCACCCCTTAACACTGCCTTCAGACCCAACTAGGACAAAAAACTCCCTTCAGAGAGCCTCCATTTCCCTAAGGCTATTTGTTAAAACTCATGCCCAAATACCAATTTCTAGTTTATGATTCTAAGCAATAGATACTGACCCATCACTGGAAGGTTGCTGGATATTTCACACATTAAGTTGGAAGGCTGGAGAAACTGGCTTGGAGAAACAGTAAGAGAAAAATAGGTGAGCATGACAGAAAAACATGCCATAAAAAAGTTTGGTCAGGACGCCAGTGTACCACTGTACTGTCCTGAACCTTGCCTTAGGCACTGCCACCATTAGACTGGATGAGCTACTACTGTTAATCTAGAATGATTTCTAAATAAATTCTAAATTGTTCACTGCTCCCTTTTCCATACTCAAATGACCAGCCTTCACACACATGCCCATGCTCTAGCTCACCATGGAAGCAAGTATCCATCCTTTCTGTGTGGGGAGGCGGGGAGAGATTCAGAATGACTGCAGTTCTAAACAGAAGAACTGGATATGGTTGTTGATCAAAAAGGAGAATCTATTTAGAGTAAATAACTCACAGATCTTATATTCATTTCCGTAGAATAGCCATTTTAGTAGTCAAAATATGCTTCAGCTATGGGTAACAAAACCCCCAAAGGACAAGAAAGTGGTTTTGTTTTCTCCCCTCAGGAATGTCAGCAACCCAAGTCTACTGTGGTGGCTCTGTGGACCTAGGTTCCTAATAACACACAGCTTCCACCTCATGGTCCAAGGTGGCCACTCCTGCTCCAACTGTTAACATCTGCATTGCAGCTAGAAGGAAAGAGGAAAAGGCAAAGAAAGAAGTAGCAGCAGACCTCTCCCTTCAGGGTCGCTTGCCACAAATTATATACACTGTTTTGCTTAATGACCTTTAACCAGAATTTAGTCACAGGGCTACTGTGAGCTGCAAGAGGAGTAGTTGTGCAACTAGTTATAATGCAAAGGTTTTATTACTGAGGAAGAGGAGGGAAAGTGAATATCAGTGGACACCTAGACCTCTCTGCCACTTTCAAGACATTTTTACATTTATAGTGGTGAAACTACTTTTGCCCTTTTCTCTGCTCCAATCACCCCCAACTCACCGTGGCAGGGAATTCAACCAATCAAAGAGACTTGTTTTCCACCCTTCAACCTCAGGGCATCTCAGGACATCATATAGTGACTTACTCAGCCGCATTTCTGTTGCTGGTGCTTTCATTTCCTCTTCCTTCTTGATGCTGTTACCTTATTTGCCATTTTCACTGCAGAGCCTAGCAGGCTACCAAATCATTGGTATCGATTACACGTTATGTTCAAGTTCTCTTTCTCTTTTGCTCTTTTTATCAATTCATTCAAGAGTGCTTTCTTATTGAACTGATACTTAAGCCCCAAGTCGTGTTCAGTTTTGCAATGACTTACATAAACAAGACTGACAGTCTCGGGTGCTCTGGAGCCGTGGGGTTTAACCATGAGGATATTTTATTGGAGCTTTCAAAAACTCCTAATAGATGAAAACATGCTGCTTTTATAGAAAAGGGAAATCTGGGTCTGATCAACAGTTTTTTCTAGGGATATATCTATTTTAAAAGTAAAAACGAGCCCTCATAGTGATAGTACTCTTGTATGTTAATTGTATATGGAGAACAAGTATCATTAGTCATGTAATATTTATATTTGTATAGGTATATTTATTTATATCGAACTATATTACTATAGATAGATACTTCCCTGGCTTTATGGCTATAACATTATGATGAAAATGTAGTTTGGAAAATGTATGGGGGTGGGGGTATTTGTGAAATTGACATAGGATGCCCTGTAGAATTTCTAGTTGTTAATTTATTTTCATCATCAATATTGTTTCAAAATGGTTACCCTTGTAGGAAAAGAAACAAGGATGTGACTTACCTATCCAGAAGATGTTCTTCCCTTCATTTGTTACGAGAAAATACCAGGAATAATTCACTTCCTGAATCAATGATGTATATTTAGCTGGTCACATCTTCAGTTTGTGCTCTACAGTAAGATTTTCATTTTTGTCCTTTTGTACATAGAAGCTCTAACAGGATCTGTGCCTCACCCGTACCCTACTGGCTCCCACATTTCATTACATGACCCAGCTTCCAGCCTGCCAGTCACCACATTCCTTGGTAGTGGGGAGGGTGCTTCCCCCATCTGCAAACAGTACTTTGCCAGCTGGTGGTTAGTTGTTCTTTGTGGTTCAGTCGTAAGTCATGTCCAACTCTTTGTGACCCCATGGGCTGCAGCACGCCAGGCTTCCCTGTCCTTCACTATCACCTAGAGTTTGCTCTAACTCACGCCCATTGTGTCTATGACGCCATCCAACCACCAATAGGCAGCTCTAAATCAGTGATGCATGGGAAGTGGCATATAAATACCCCAGCTCTCTCACTCAACCTCAGACTCCTCTGGAGCATGTGTTCTATTCACAGTCCCAGAGCTTTCCCATCGCTGGGTAAACTCCATCGTTAGAACTAGCTTCACCACCTCTCTTTAGCTGCCTCTCCTGCCTTACTTATTTCATCTTCCCAGCCCCTGCTGATATTTCCTCCCCTACCCAAATGAGCCTGCTGTTGTTGTTGTTTAGTCGCATGCAACTCTTTTGTGACCCATAACCCCTCGGGCTCCTCTGTCCATGGGATTCTCCAGGCAAGAATACTGGAGTGGGTTGCCATTTCCTTCTCCAGGGGATCTTCCCCACTCAGGGATCAAACCCGCATCTCTTGTGTTGGCAGGTGGATTCTTTACCACTGAGCCACCAGGGAAGCCCACCCAAAAAAGCTACCTTTACGTAAATCCTTCTCAGAGTCTGCTTCTGGGAAAATTAAAAAAAAAAAAAAACACAAACACACAGAAGCAAACAAAAAAGAAATGTTTCTTGATGTGCTTATTACCCTTGAGGAACCTGGATTGTGGGGGATTTAAATTAAATCAAAATGACTTGAAGCATGACTTAAATCACTAGATAGATAGATAGATTCATTTTAAATCATTGTTGGTAACTTTTTCCCTACACTTTCTCTCTCCATATACTCATCAAATATGGCCCTTGTCAATGTCGTCCTTAAACTATACTCATCAAAACTGCGGAAGTGTCTGAGTGAAGGAAGGGACTCCACACTGCCGTGTTGTCTCCTCCCACAGGGCCCGGCCCTGTACTGGACGGAGGCTCATTGCCTGTTAATTGGGTTGTAGGTTTTATTTTGAAAACATATGCAGCATTTTAAGTGACTGTTTCTCTTTCTGATAGAGCATCCAGGATTGAAATGCCAATCAGCTTGAGTTCAGAGATCAAGCTCTTAACGGTGCAAAAGCCTCAATACTTGCCCCTGAAAGCTAAAAGCAGGAGAAAAGGCTGCTTGGGAGCCACTCAGCGGGCTAGGGCTGAGTTAATCTTGCTAGAGTAAGGAGAGCAAATAAGGGATTAAGAAAGGGCTGGGGCCTGAGTCACCTCAGGGCAGTTCCAGGTCACATGTGCATTCGAGACTCTGTGACATTTAGATGTCTCAGGTCACCTCAAGCCAGATTATCTTTTAGTCCTTGCTTGGCTTTGCCACATACACTTGGAAGGTCTCACACATCCTCCTTAATACCCTTCAGAAGAAAATAGATGATGAGTGTTCGATTGTGCATGAAAGAGATCGGCTTCTGCTGCTCAGCCAGACCGCAGAGAAGCCATGGAATCTTTTTCCGTGACCTCGGCTCTAAAGCAAGTACACTCAATCTCCCCTCCTTTCCCCTCTCTCCCTTTCTCATGTTTTCTCTCTCTGTCTCCCCCTTTACCTCCTACACACCTTTCTCTTTACTGCCTGTTATGCAGCAAGATAAGTCTGAAGTTTAAAAACAGACGTGCTCTGTCTTTGTTTGAGTGAGGTCATGTGGCGCCAGGGCCATGCCCCCTGGCCTCCCAATCATTTTTCCCAGCTCCCACCTTTCATGGAAACACTGACCTTCGGTCTGGGTCTTTGTTGAGTTCCTAGTACATCAACAATCAGGTTGAAGGCAATCAAGCCTCCAAAGGAGAAGGCAGTCATTCTGAAAATCTGAATCCCAGAACCACAGCTAGTGATTTCTGCTTATTGACTGGGATGAAAAGTTGGCACATAACCATGGTTCCGAGGATGAGAGACTGTTACATAACCATCCTTTGGCGGAGACAATGAGGTCACATGTTCGCCCATCTAATCACTGATCAGGGACATGTTTGATTGCAGATAATGTGCTCGCTGGCCCACAACTTAATTACTGAATGTCTGAATCAACAAAGCTTTCAGATGTAGGTCTGGCCTAATGGTGCATCTATTAGAGACCATCGCCTCCCCTCGGCCCCGAAATGAAAGGTCTGGGGGATACCAGGCCACTGCCAGTGCTGCGCCCAGTGACCTCTCATAAACAAACATGCCAGTTCCCACGGTTTATTTTCCAGCCAGCAATAGGCATTATTGTTTAGATCCAGAGCCAAATGGAATGAAAGACTCCAGGGTGGCAGATACTGGGAAAGCCTCTGGTGGAAGCATGCTCTCCAAGGAAATTAATGCCACAGTCATTTTGGTTTAGAATCTGCAGCTGGGGTCCAGTTATCCAGATGGGAAGATTCCAGAGCCACAGAAAGGGGAGAGTTCCTTTCCCAAACTGGTGAAGAAAATATGTTGGGAGAAGTCTAGGGAAATAAGCAAGGGGTGAAGTAGGGTCACAATGTTGAATCTATAGGTTGGTGGTCTCAGAAGTTCACCTGGTCTAACTACAGAGTTTGGAGTCTACCACTGGGTCTGTCAGGCTTCCCAGGCTTCCTCTTCAGAGGTAAAGAATCCGCCTACTAATGCAGGAGATGCGGGTTTGATCCTTGGGTCAGGAAGATCCCCTGGAAAATGAAATGGCAACCCACTCCAATATCCTTGCCTTGGAAATCCCATGGACAGAGGACCCTGGTGGGCTACAGTCCATGGGGTTGCAAAGAATCAGACACGACTGAGAGACTAAGTACCCACATACGAACTGGGTCTGTCATTTAGGGACATCTCTTCTGGCTATTTCCTCCTTGCGAATTCCCCACTGTGGGTGTGGGTGTGGGTGTCGTTTGCCTGGATTCCAAGTGGAGCACCCTGCCTCTCCCTCCTCAATCATTATCATCAACCATGATGCCTGCCTGGCAATGACTTTGAGATTTGGAAAATACTAGGTTGGGGATGGGGTGTTTTGGGAGTGTTTTGAGATTTAAAGAACTGTGGTCTATGCACAGTTGTTATTAATCACTAGAGACGGCTATGCCTGTTTCCTTGCCTGCAAGTTTAAATAAATGCAACATACCATTTTCAAGAAATTATAATAAAGTTGGATTCCCCCAGATGATTTTAGAACACTAGGCAAAGGCTTAATTTCCAGTACCGAGCAGAAATGTCCATGACCTGGTGGGTGTCCAGCCCTGTAGAAGTGGGTTGAGGAGGGTGAGAACTGCTGAGCCCCAAGATCTTTGTGTGTGTGGCTGGAGCCAGAAGACACAGTGGAAAGCAAAGCAAAACAAAGCTATAAATAAACCTCAAACCTGCCCTGGTTTTGTATTTTTTGGTTGTTTTTGTGGGGTTTTGTTTTGTTTTTGCCTAAAGCCTACCATTAGCTGTGAGGCAGTGGGACTTGTGTGGGCTGGTGGATTGAATGTCGTGTGTGAAATTCCTCCAGAACCCTCCCTCATCTAGTGCACCAGAGAGTCCTAAGCAATATTAAGGAGTAGGAAAGGTTTGCAGAGAAGCCTAGAGCTTCTTCTGTTTGTTGAGAGCAGCCCGCCCACTGGGGTGAAATCCCACTTGCGCCTCCTCTCCCCATCGCTCTGCCAAACTCATGATCATGTTTCAAAATGAAATTTTTAGAGCGCAGACCACCTTTTGCTATGCAGCTCATCTGCAGGCATCTGAAGCCCAAGGGGAGAGGTCCTGTTCCCCCTGGAATCTTGCTTCTTGACGGTATCCTCACTGAACTAGGGGGAAAGCAGGTCATAAAAAAGAGCCCTGTTATCTCCTAGTGTGCACGTTCCTAGTCTGGTGTGGCACTGAATTATTTTGCACCGAAGTCAGATGTTATGGGAGTTCTTTTCTCCTGCAATAAACAAGCATAGGGTTGAGGGATATGAGGCCAAGTGCAGCCCAGAATCTGAAAATGATTAGTTAATCGAGGTTATTTTTCTTTCTTTGAAAAACACCTTTAGGTGAAGGTATTGTTATGGCTGTGATCTTATTTTGCAACTGAATCCCATCTTTTATAATCAGCACATACAGTGTTTTTTTGACAAGTTTGGTCATTCACTTAGAGAAAAAGATGAACTCAGTATATGACCTCAAAGGGTTTTCTTTGCCCAGCAATGTGCTGGCAAGTGGTGTTACCCTGAGTAGGTCGCACCGTGCATAGCTTGTTGACTGAATACACAATCGCATCCAAACGTTGGGGCAATATATCATCTCCTTTGGAGGAGCACAGCAATCTCAGTGATGTTGTGTGAGGCAAGGAACTAGTAGTGGGCCACATTGATGCATATATCCAGCAGCAGGTTAAAATCCCAAGGGAGCATCAATTACCAAGTTAAGTGAAGTTTCTTTTT
This sequence comes from Cervus canadensis, assembly GCF_019320065.1. Classification (NCBI taxonomy): domain Eukaryota; kingdom Metazoa; phylum Chordata; class Mammalia; order Artiodactyla; family Cervidae; genus Cervus; species Cervus canadensis. The sequence goes on from NC_057419.1 coordinate 24,634,120, forward strand.
CAAGCTGAAGATTGCAAAGCAGTGGGATAATGCTACACGCCTTCGAAGGAAACTAGTGTTAATTGATCAACCTGTGGTCCTTGAAACCAAATAAGCCCTGTTCTTATTCTGCCTGAACTTTTCCACGTCTTATCTTGCAGCAGGGAGCCTAATTCTAAATCAGCCCAAGAATGTAAGAGAGGGCATGTCATGGGATGGTGCGGCCACATCAGTGGCACTCCTTCTAGGGACCTAATCCTAACAAGAGGCTTCGTGTAAATCCTCTAACTGCTCTAGTTCAAAATGAGGGATTTGTTTGAGTAATTATCATGCCCCATGCCCTGGACCTCACTTTAAAAATTCTGCTGTGTCGTTCAGCTACTCAGGAAGTAACCTTGGAAGCTAAGCTAATTACCCTCCAATCTGTGCTCTCAAAATGTAGAAATCATAAAAAGTGAGGGCTTGAAATGATTCCGGAGAGCCTCACTTGTTGCATATGGCTTCTGCTCCAGAGAGAGAAGCTTTTCAGGTGTCCCACGCGGTCCCGGACCCTGCAGGGGCCTTCTCCTCTCACTCGGCCTTGAGCACAGAACACAGATATCCCATTTGGGAGTGGAGGGGCAGTTGGGAGAGACGCAAGGGGATGTTCTAGGTGAAGGTGTGTGTCCCCCCGCCTCACCCACAGTGGGCAGCCAGCTGAGATGGATGAAGGGACTGTATTTTCCCCTCAGACATCCTCACCTGTCAACAGAATCGCTCACTGTTGGACCCTTTACAGCACAGGCACTAAAGTCACCATTGTCCCTATGAAAGAAAGTGAATGTGTCAGTTACTCAGTCATGTCCAACTCTGTGCAACCCCATGGACTGTAATCCACCAGGCTCCTGTGTCCATGGAATTTTCCAGGCAAGAACAGTGGAGTGTGTTGCCATTTCCTTCTCCTGGGGATCTTCCTGACCCACGGATAGAACCTGGGTCTCCTGCATGGCAGGCAGATTTTTTAGCTTCTGAGCCACCAGGGAAGCCGCTATGCTTGCTTTTAACTCCTCAAAACAGTATTATTTCTCTCTCTTTTAATAAATCTTCAACTGCTTGTATCAATACCTTGTTCCACCCCCGTGGATAAGTTGCATAATAAGCAGTTGTTTACAAACATGTAAGATAAATAATCACACTGTTTCAATGTGATGTATGAGTTTTTAAAGAGCCATCTAGCATGATACGTGTGAGTTTTTTAAATTATAATTTCACTGAAAATAAAATCTGCCTTTCCCTAGATTATATGTGCTATTCAATGACTGATAGACTATGAACTTGCTAGATCCCATAGCGTGAATTTGAGTCTTAACAAAATAAAATACCCATTAGGTGGAAAACTAAACAAATACATTGAATATGCCTAATGACTCTGGTCTGTGTTATGCTGCAGATTTGACTTGGGAAACCTCATTAAAATATGAAGATGGCTTTTATCACATTAAACCTGAATTTAATTTTGAAACTGAACATAGATCATTTATTAATATATATAAACAAACTATTTCAAATCCTAAAAGATGAAGCTGTTAAAGTGCTGCACTTAATATGCCAGCAAATTTGGAAAACTCAGCAGTGGCCACAGGACTGGAAAAGGTCAGTTTTCATTCCAATCCCAAAGAAAGGCAATGCCAAAGAATGCTCAAACTACCACACAATTGCACTCATCTCACACGCTAGCAAAGTAATGCTCAAAATTCTCCAAGCCAGGCTTCAACAGTACGTGAACCGAGAACTTCCAGATATTTAAGCTGAATTTAGAAAAGGCAGAGGAACCAGAGATCAAATTGCCAACATCTGTTGGATAATAGAAAAAGCGAGAGAGTTACATAAAAACATCTATTTCTGCTTTATTGACTACGCCAAAGCCTTTGACTGTGTGGATCACAATAAACTGTGGAAAATTCTGAAAGAGATGGGAATACCAGACCACCTTACCTTCCTCCTGAGAAATCTACATGCAAGTCAAAAAGCAACAGTTAGAATCAAACATGGAACAGCAGACTGGTTCCAAATTGGGAAAGGAGTATGTCAAGGCTGTATATTGTCACCCTGCTTATTTAACTTATATGCAGAGTACATCATGAGAAATGCTGGGCTGGATGAAGCACAAGCTGGAATCAAGATTGCTGAGAGGAATATCAATACCCTCAGATATGCATATGACACCACCCTTATGACAGAAAGCAAAGAAGAACTAAAGAGCCTTTTGATGATAGTGAAAGAGGAGAGTGAAAAAGTTGGCTTAAAACTCAACATTCAAAAAATTAAGACCATGGCATCTGGTCTCATCACTTCATAACAAATAGATGGGATAAGAGTGGAAACAGTGACAGACTTTATTTCCTTGGGCTCCAAAGTCACTGCAGATGGTGATTGCAGCCATGAAATTAAAAGATTCTTGCTCCTTGGAAGAAAAGTTATGACCAACCTAGACAACATATTAATAAGCAGAGACATTACTTTGCCAACAAAGGTCTGTCTAGTCAAAGCTATGGTTTTCCAGTAGTCATGTATGGATGTGAGAGTTGGACTATAAAGTAAGCTGAGCACCGAATAATTGATGCTTTTGAACTGTGGTCTTGAAGAAGACTCTTCAGAGTCCTTTGGACTGCAAGGAGATCCATCCAGTCCATCCTAAAGGAAATCACTCCTGAATATTCATTGGAAGGACTGGTGCTAAAGCTGAAACTCCATTACTTTGGCCACCTGATGAGAACTGACTCATTGGAAAAGACCCTGATGCTGGGAAAGATTGAAGGCAGGAGGAGGAGGGGACAACAGTGGATGAGATGGTTGGATGGCATCACCGACTCCATGGACACGAATTTGAGCAAGCTCCGGGAGTTGGTGATGAACAGGGAAGCCTAGTGTGCTGCAGTCCATGGGGTCGCAAAGAGTCAGACGTGACTGAGCGGCTGAACTAACTGATAAACAAATGGAAAACTGAGATACAGCTTGTAACTCTACCCAACTATCCTGATTAGGAAGGGATGGAATGTTCTGCAGGTGATGAGCTGGTGTATTTTGTTCTGCTTGATATTCCCTGCCCCGTATGACTCCAGTAGATTTGGATCATCAGCCTAAGCCACAGGCCAGTGAGATATCTGGGACCCACAACCAGATAGATGGGCACCCCTTCAGCAAAACCTAAACTCATCAGGCACCGCCTTAATCTGCAGCCAGTCACATGGGTGCAATGGTAGTCCTGCTTTTGGAAACCCATCTCAATGAGACAGAAAAGCTAAGGACCAATTTACACTTGGGATGTTTAAAAGGACATCCAACATTTTTTAAACGGCAGGAAGTAAAGCAAGGAAAAAAGTCATGGTGTTGGGGTGTCTGCCTACCAAGTAGGTGACACCCTTATGTCTGAAACAGTGTGAGCTCAAGGACGTGGTCCCTGTGGTCCTCGTTTGTACCGTGAAGTTACAGGGACAGCTGAGAAACTCAGCAGACACTAGCGGGGCATGACCGATCCTTCTTGGTTTATGATTGTTTGGTACAGACTCCATCTTAGCCGTAGGAGACTCATTTCATCTTCTTTGGACAGCTAAGGTATGAGCAGTCTCTTGCTTTCATTCTCATCTCTCAGCTTTACTTTATTGTGCCTTATAATGGACTCTACTCCATCTGCGCAAAGAGAATTTCTTAGCTTCTATGGAAGTAAAATGCACTCACCATAAAAGTTGTCCTTAAAGGAGGAATGTCAGCGATGCCCAGTTCCTCGGGCAATATTTAACTTCTTTTGCAATGATCAGTCAGCCATAGCTTTACCTGTGGTAACCAGTAATTCAGAATTAGAAGCTCCCATTTAGGTAGTATGGGATTTGGTTTGTGCTCACGTCTAGTTCCTCTCCATGTGGGGGATATGTCGCTATCTGAACATAGGAAAATTAATGTAGTCTAGAGTCACATTTTACATTTACTCAAATATTTATTTGAACTCATAAAAAGTTTATTGATATAATTTAGAAGGTGAAGAACTCAAATACATTCCAAATATTGACTAAAATAGTGTGGGAAGTAGCTTAGAGAACTTTCCATCAAAATCACTGTTATGCATATCATTGTATCCTTCTCCATAAAATCATATCCCTTCTCAAAACCACACCCTCCAAGTGGTAAATTCTGGAGCCGATTTGCTCTGCAAGTTGCCAAATGTGAAGATAAAGTAAGTAGTGCAGCCAGCTAGAAGGAAGAGATATAAATGTACAAACAGGACATTTCTGCTAGAGTCTTAGGCATTCAGGAGGTACATAATCTTCATACAAATATATAAAACTTTTTAGAGAGCCATTTTTGTTTGAATCCATTCTCTTACTCTTCAATTCTTCACATCAAGTCTGCAAAGGAAAAAGAAAAGCAACTGTTAGTGCCCGTGAGATATTTTTAGGGACAGCTTGTGAATCAATATGATAGGGACAGGTCAAAATTGAGAACCTCATTTTCACTTGAAAGCTTGACCTCTTGAGTCCGTGAAGGTAAAGTGAACTATGAATAGAAGCTGTGACCATCAGTTCTGGCTCTAGGGATCTGAGTGATTCCAAACTAAATGAAGATGACTTCCTTCTGAAGCCCTAGAGTATAAAGTCAGCATTAGATCCATCCTCATTGCCCTGTAACTTTTTAGTTTCCTATCATCGTGAGGAGGATGGGATTCCTCATGCCTGAGCTTGGCCACGTGACTTGCTTCAGTCAAGAGAATGACACAGAAGTGTGCTGGTTCTGAGCCTGCACCTTGAGAGGGATCACATGTTTTGATTTGCTCTCTTGCACATCTGCCATTGCCATCAGGAGGGTGTGCCCAGGCCCTCCTGCTGGTCCCGAGTGAAGGATGGGCAGCATGTGGAGCACAGCCCCCAGCTCACACTGATACCCAGCCTGGGTCAGTTGAGCCACAAACACATGAGCCAGAGTAATAAATGCTTTTGTTTTAGGCCAGGGGTCCCCAACCCCCAGGATTTAATGCCTGATGAGCCTGACGTGGAGCTGATGTAATAATAATTGAAATAAAGTGCAATATCAATGTAATGCACTTGAATCATCCCCAAACCTTCCCCCGCACCCCTGATCTGTGGGAAAATTCTCTTCCATGAAACTGCTCCGTGGTGCCAGAAAGGTGGGGGACCTCTGGTTTAAGCCATTAGATTTGGAGATGGTTGGTAATGCAGCCATAGCTAACTGATACAATGCCCTTTCTCTTAAAGGCACTTGCAGTGCCAGGATGGTTGAACATTATTCACCCCTTTGTTTTCCATTATTCTTTGCTGCCATTTCTTGCATGTTTCACTTATGTGGATAGGCTGAATCTTTTCTAAGAAATAGAATCCTTATAGTTTTATTTTGTTTTTGTTTGGTTTTTTTTTTGCCAGTGGCTGTAGGAGGGTCACCCCACCCCTACTACACCTGCTGTGGCAGTCACCATGGCTTGGTTCTCTCCGTGTCCATTCACAATCCCCTTCTCCTTTGCTTTTCTCTGCTACAAAGACTGGTGGCCAAATACTCCCTTTCCCCGTCTCTCTTACAGCTTGGGGCAGCTGTGGGACCCAGCTGTGGCCAGTGAACCCCGAGGAGAATTCTGCAGCAGAGGTCTTTTAGAAAGCTTTGCTTTCCTGTGTATTTCTATAGAGATGACAGAGCCTGTGGCATCATTTTAACATTTATGTAGTGTGGCTGTGATGCAGGTTGTATTATACTCATTGTTGGGATGAAACACCTAGAAGTTCAAAGAGCCAAGTGAGTAGCTCAAAGTCTCACAGCTGTTAAAGAGAAAAGCTGGGATTTGAATTCCAGTGTCCTGGCTCTGGGCCCCTTCCACTCCCTTAAAGGGAAGGTTTGGATGGTTCTTGAACTGGAGGGGAAGGTAGGAACACGTCATTGACTACAGAACTGAAAACGGTACTCCCACTGGCTCCTGTATTTTTTATTATAGCATTTATTTCCTTTTCATAGAAATTCAGTTTTCAGTGTAGGTCACTCACCAGGAGAAAACAAAATGCTTCCTCTTTCCCAGTCCATGATTTCCTGGCTGAAATGTACTTTGTTGACCAGCAGCTTCCCAGTTTCACTTGGGGTCCCCCATGCCAGTCTGGGTCTCCCTTGCACACCCTGCACTGAGTTTGTTGCCACTTACTGCTCACAATACACGATTCAAGCCTTCAGGCCTCTCCCTCTTAACTGAAGTTAAGTGGCTAATAACCTAACTGAAGTCCTCCCACTCCCGCATGGCTCTCCACGTCATAGGTTGCATTGCAGTGAGTTGCCTATACATCCTCTCTCTCCCCTCATCTCATGCCCGCCATAGCCGTCCTGTAGGCTGTGACCTTCTGAAGGACATGTCTTTCCGTACCCTTCCCTATCCTGGTACCTGACACAAAGCGGAAGCCTAGGGACCGGCAAGTTGGAGCACTGGAGGGCTGAGAGCAGGAGAAGAAGTGGCATTGGAATGCCTCCGAGGCAGCAGGAGTGAGCGAGGGGCCACAGAGGCGGGACATCAGCAGTGCTGACGGGCTGCACTGCGTCCCCACTGTGCTCACACCTGTCCTGGGCCCCAGTCAGAGCTGCGTCATGCCCGGTGTGTGCCCAAGCCATGTTACTGCTGTGGTCACTGTGCTCGGCAACATATGGCAGGTCTCTCTGGCCAAGGGAGAGGCCTGTCACAAGCTGCCCTCGAAACCAAGATATTCATTCCTTGAGCTTCTCTGAGCAGCATGGAAAAGGTGATGATTCATAGCAAATTGTCACCGAAGCTTGTTCTATGAGGTGACATTTCTCTCCAACAAGTGTCCAGACTATAAAACCTCATCTGCAGCCGTTTCTGTGACAGGCTTAAGATGGACTCTGATCCCCACACATCTGTCTCACGGGGCTAGAATTATAGCTATCCTGAGAAACAGGATGAGCCATTTGCAGCGACCCTTCAGCAACTGTTTTCTTAAAAGCCCTAAGATGCCCCTGATGACTGGGTTCAGCTTGTGGACATGTCTGACTTTAAGACAGTTTTGGAAACATAAGGAAACCTTGACGCAGTTTGCCCAGACCACTGTGGCCACTGAGATTTAAGAAAAGCAAACTGTATTTCATAAGGGGATGCAGGAATCACTGGCTTGACACAGTCACTTCATCTCATCTACAAAGTGAGCCCGGGTCTTCCTTGTAGAAGGAGCTGGCAGGAGGCAGCAGATGGAGCAGAAGAGTCACCGGAGTTGCCATTCTACAGACCACCCTGCCCTCCCTCAGACTCTGCTCTACTTCCCCAGCCCCAGTAGAATCTGAGACGGCCCAGCGGCCCTGGACACAGGACATTGCTGATGGCCAAGGTCACAATGGTCCTTCCAAGAGTGCAGGGCCCCCAGAGGACCAGTGTCTCCATCCTTGGCCTGGTGGGATGCCGAGTGTTCTCAGAATGCCTTTATGTGACCAGAATCCAAGAATTCAGAGACCTGGGTCAGGGCTCACATTTAAAGTTGAGAACAATGGGAAGGGATCCAGAGCTAAAATTGCCCCTTCTGTAAAGCACACTTGTTTGTCGGGGTGCTGGAATGCAAGGGTGTTGGGCGATATCCCGGGCCACACTGCTTTGCCGCCTAGACAACAGCTGTCAGCTATTCTCCTGTGTCCTGTTCCTCTGTCAGGGACATGGGTGAGAACGGTGGGGAATGCAAGGCCCCCTGTGGGAAATGTCACTCTCCAGCTACCTGGCATCCCTTTTCTACCCTAAGCAAAAAAGGTTCACATTGAGAAAGGCACACCTTGGCTGTGGCAGGGGTGATACCCCAGACAGCTCCCATGTGTCACTCTAAGTCCAGGCTGAGGGCATGTGATGTTTACGCCTTGCCATGACCCATTTATAGCCGTGTTACTCATACTTGCCACGGTCCCACGTACATCATTTAGGAAATGGAGTCCACTCAACACTACTCTGCATTTGGTCCTTTACCCAGACACCTGGGGGCGGTGCAATGATGACTTCCTCCTGCGTGGTGCTAAATCATAGAGCCATAAACACAGTGACACTCAAATGTCGTCAAGAGAAAGGCCATGCCTCATGTTCCATCCAGTTCCATATGGAGTGGCCGACCAGGCTCCCAGAGCACACTGGTTGAAGCTTTGGAGTTTGTTAGAGGGCATTGGTGGAGTCCTCTAGAGTTTGCAAAGCCCGTTCATGTGCATTGCCCCACGTGACCATCATGACCACACAGAGATGAAGGCGGTGCCAGCTACAAACACGACTCTTAGCGCACCTCCACACCAAGGTCAGGGACAAAGGAAGCACACTGTGTGAAACTGCGCCAGGGTCACTCCAAACCCAGAACTTTATTTTATCTCCACCAGCCACTCATAAAGTAAAAGAAACAAAACTCTAGGTAGAAACTTTTAAAACTTTTTCCTTAAGCTGCAAAATAGCCATGTCAGTTGGCTTTGGTACATCATGAAGCCTTTGGTGGCTAAGGTAAAAACTGAAATGTTCCTACTAATTACTAGTTTAAAAAAAGGGAGATGAGAAAGACACAAAGAGCAGGACATTTGGGGATTTGGGGGGTACGATTCTACACCTAAAATCCAGAGTCAAGCAGTATTACATGCTGGGTGTGAAGAATTTGAGTGACGCAAAGAAGGCAAATTGCATATCCAGGTCAAATTCATTAAAAATAAGTTCAAAAAGGTTTTTTTTTTTTTTAAATCCTATTGTATTGAGAGTTTGTTGGCTTCGATATCAAGTCAGGAACCGGCAGCTGAGATGATATTGAACTTATTTGTAGAGATCTTTGTGAAATCAGGGGCATAGTCCAAGACTAGTTACCACTGGTGGCTCCTGGCTTTGCCGTCAGTGTCTCCATCTGTCAGAGCACAGACCTCCCTGTTTCTAAAGGGGAGATTTTACTGGAAAAACAGATTTTACTGGAAAAACACTGGCCCAAGACTTCCTAGTAAAGCAGGGATCAGTAATGCACAGAGGAAGACACAGTGATGAAAAAGTCGAGTAGGCTGCTGTCGTAAGAGGTTCTCAAGTTTCCAAAGATGGCAAAACCTTCTATCTTGTTTAGGCCTGAGCATTTGAGACCTAGGGACAATGGCACTTTCATCAGAAATACCCAGTATCCTCTTTGAACTGTCTGGCATGGTCTCTGGCAGGCAGAGGTCCTGGGATATCCAAATGGAAAAGCAATTTCTTGACATAAAGTGAACAGAACATGTGAAACAAATGTAGGCCTCCCTCACTGTCTCCAGTAAAGCATCCTGGGAAGCACACTGTCATGGAGATCCCCTTAGAGCTCACTGACACTTTGTTTTGTTTGTTTTTACAGTAACGATGGTAGCGAGCGGTCCATAGTCTCAGTATTAAATAAAAACCTGGATATTGGTATACCATCAAGCAAAGGTATAGCTATAAAGCTTTGCAATCTTCCAAAATAGTAAACCTATTTTCAAAGATGAATGAAACTTGAGTTTTCTTATTCCTCCTCATTTTAGAAATTAGGAAATTAAAATCCAGAGAGCTTGAATCACTTGTCCAAGGTTACACAGCTAGTTAATGGCTGGTCCAAGATTAAATGCTAATCTGGAGCTCCTAGCCCCTACAATCAGTCTGTACGTGTTGATGGTATTAGAGGCACCTCAAATGAATAGCTGATATGTATAAGTGTACTTGTAGTGTAAAAATAATTTGATTTAACATTCTAGTACTTGTCCTAATGAATACCTAATTTTCATTTTAAAAAATATTTTTGCCTTCTCTGAATGTAGTAGTGTTAATATTTTCATAGAGTAAAATGCACAAATCTTAAGTGAACAACTTAATGAATTTTTTCCATAGGTATATACCCATGTATGGCTTTTATTTTTGCATAGCTCTTAATGCTACCATATATGCTAGTATATCATTAAGGTTTTCTTCGTTTGAGAAATACTAGTTCCAAGAGACAATAAAGCAAGTTTCACCTTTGAAAGAAAGGGAAGGAAGGGGAAAAAAATTTCCATGGTCAGAAAAATTGAGATTACTGGATCAAGCACAGATAAACCATTTTCTTAGTGTTAGGGTGCCTTGGAGCTTTAAATGTACAAATATGTATTGTGTATATTGGGTGTGAAGACGATATCATGTAGCATTTCAGAATTTGATTACTGAATCATTTGTCCAGTTTTCTACTGTTTGTATTCTTTTTTTTAAATTTATCATCCATTATATCATAGATGGTGGCTTCCCTGTGGCTCAGACACTTAAAAAATCTGCCTGCAATGCAGGAGACCCAGGTTTGATCCCTGGATTGGGAAGATTCCCAGGAGAAGGGAATGGCAACCCACTCCAATATTCTTGCCTGGGGAATCCCATGGACAGAGGAGCCTGGCAGGCTACAGTCCATGGGGTTGCAAAGAGTCTGACACGACTGAGCAACTGACACTTTCACTTTCACATCACAGATAGTATGTGTACTGTTCCATCAGGTGGGTATACAAGAGCTGACTTAACCATATTGGACACTTAGGTTCTTAATGAATTTTGCTATCATAAGTAAACATAACTTTTGCCACATATTCTCTTTAGGATGGCTTCCATCAAGGTCTAATTGGGTTGGAGGACATAATAATCCACAATGGCTGGAACTTTCTTCATTTACTAAGGTCCACACCCTCATCATCTAGGCTGGCCTAGCACTTGTTCTACAGAAGACTATCTGTTGAGGGAATGAACAAGCCCCTGTTTCATGATCATTTTCCCATTAATTTTTGTGAATATTACAAGTAACTTTTTTCATTGAATATCCCTTTAATTACTAATGAGGCTCTTATTTTCTCATGGATTCTCTATTAATTCTAGATCTGCTTTTGTGAATTGTGAGTTCAGTTCCTTTATCTATTAAGGTAGTAATATTTTGCTTCCCAATTTGCATGGGCTCTTTATACAATTATACATTTCATGGGAAACAGTTTTCTTGATAGTGTTTGCCATTTAATGTTTGGGTTTTTCTTTTTCAAGTACAGAATTGTTTTTTAGTTAGCAAGATTTTGAGGGATGTTTTGGTGACTCTTCTTTAAAAAGCTCGCCGAGCAAGCTTAAATTAATGCCTTCATTCCCTCCCCCTACCCCGAATCATTCCAACCATTATTTTTAAAGTTATAGTCAAATCCTACCTTTTGAAGTCATCATCAAAGGTCCTTAATTTATCACCTTAAAAGTGACAAGAGGTCAAAAAAGGATGTTCATGAAAAGAAAAGCATTGCTTTGGAGATACGGGGTCTTATTTAGAAGCTTTGGTAAATCACTCCCAAAGTTGGGGAGGGATGAGTTTCTTTAAATCCCCCAGAAGAAGGGCTCAAATTTGGCTGTACATTGGAATCACCTGGGGAGTTATTAAAAATTCCGAGGTCCAGGCTGTCCCACAGCAATGACATAAGCTCTCTGGGGGTGGGATCTCCTGGGCCTCTGATGTGCAGCCAAGGTTGAGAACCGCTGGCCTAGAAGCACTTCTCAGATGTTAATGTCCAGAGGAAGCACTTGAGGATCCTGTTAAGTTGCAGATTCTGACTCAGGAAACCTGGGGTGTCTATGTCTAGCATCCTCACAGGGGGATGCTGTTGCTGTTGGTCCATGGAGCACACTTTGAGAATCAAGGGTTTTAAGCAGTAGTTCTCAGTGAAAGGGATGGCATTTTGCCCCCGGGGGACTTTTGGCACTATTTGGAGACATTTTTGGCTATTACAACCAGGAGGAGGGAGTGTCGCTGACATCTAGTGGGTAGAGGGATGTGCCAAACAGCCTGCAAGGCCCAGGACAATCCCCATTCCAAAGAGTTATCTGGCCCAAATGTCAATAGTGTTGAATGTGAGAAACCATACTCTAGAGAGAGTTGTTTCTGTGACAGAAAATGATCCCAAGCCTGAGCTGGAAGACTGTATGCTCTGGTGGAGTGAGTGGTCCCTTCTAGGAAGCATTTCTGATAAAATGTATGAGTGATTTTCTTCTGATCAATTTTAATGAGATTAAGAGCCCCCTCTGGGAGATGAGATTTACCTGCCTCCCTAAATTAGCCTTGTGACAGAGCTTAAAAACCAATTGTACCCAGTGTAACAATGTTATCTAACCACACTTGTTTCTATTCCAAGTTTTTGAACTGGCTGTTTGAAGCCTCTTTAAGCAACTTTGAAATAAAGCTTTGACATGAGCTGGCAATGAATTCATCAGAGAAATTGCTTCAAAACCCTTCACCTTGGCAGCCTCCAGGCTACTTGCTGGGTGAACCTTGTCTCTAAATTCAACTGTTTACTCAGTGCCTACTGTGGAGACATTGTAGTGCAGACTCTGCTTTCAGGTCCCAGCCATCCTGCTTTCTAGCTGTGTCACCTTGGGCAAGTGTTCTTCTAAAGTACAGGAAAGTAACAGTTTTATACTCATAGAGTCGTTGCGAGGATAACATATTAAAGCATTCAGCAGAGTGCTTCCCACATAGTAAATGCTCAATAAATGTGTACTGTTACTACTATTCTGAGCTGAAGACCCAAAAAAGCTTATAAATCAACACATCCCCTGCCTTGATCCTTCACTAAGCAAGATGAAGTCTTTGTCATCTTGGCATCAAGCTCTTTGTGGTACTGATGGTTGGTGGAGGTCTAAATGGGTGGAGAGGAGTATTGGAAGCAGTGAACTGAGTTGAAATTACAGAAAAAAGAAGGACCGGGGCAATTAGTGGATAACTGGACTCTGGGGAAAGAATGAAGAGAGATTCTGTGAAAAAAGTCTCCTAGAGAAGGAATCATAGACTAATAATGGGTCAAGAATTTTTAGGTCACTTTACAATGTTAATCTTAGGTGAAGGTTTGCATTCCTTTTTGAGGCCACTTTTGGTGATCAATTTATGTTTCTTTTGGAGGAGACTGTACTTAAACGGTATTAAAGGTAGAAACCAGATGCCTGACTTTATCTTGGTTACATTATATGCCAGAAAATGTATTAGGTAGGCACTGTGGACACACCAATGGGTAGGTTATACCCCTTCATGGCACTGATCATCTAGAAGGAAAATCAGATAATAAAATGAGTAAATGAGTGATGGCAGTCCATTCCTCCATGGTGACGGGTGCAGCCATGAGGGGACCAACACAGAAAACTGTAGATGCTTTATCAGTTTAAGGGGTTATGGAAAGGCTTTTCCCAAATCGTATTTAAACTGAGATCTGAATGATGGGTAAGAGTTAGCCTGCCCATGGGAAGGGAAAGAGAGAGAAATTGGAAAATAATACGCTGAGCATGTATAAAAGCCTAGACTCAGCATGGCACCTCCATGAGCTGGCTTGGAGCAAGGGATGCCCTGGGTGGGCAGAAATGCCTGTTGGGAGGACTTGGTGAGCCTGAGTCAGTTAGTGTAGGCCCTGCGAGCGGTGGGTCACTAAGGGCTGTTTGTCAGGATGACCTGTTTATCGCTTTTGTGTTTTTACTTTTTAAAATAATCCTGTTTGCTGCAGGGCTCTGGTGATGAAAAACCAGGGAGAAAGGCTTTAGGGAATGAAAGGCACAGGTCACTCTGAGAGCCGTGGGCCACTAATGCTCTGATTGCTCAGGGAGGTCACGTGCGTGGCAGCAACAAGCATGGTGGGTGAATGGAGTTCGCAAACCTTCTTTCAAGGTGACAACAAGGGTCAGACATCTAAGAAACTCACGGCGCTTGTCCAAGGACTCTTGCTGAGGATTTAGAAAGGCGGCCCAGCGAGAGCCCAGGGGCTCCCCACTGAAGCATCTCCGCTCCAGTCTCAGACTCCAGCACGGGCTTAGCAAGGTTCCCAAGGGCCTCCCACTTTACTCAGAGAACAAAATATGAGACAAATCACAAATGACCACAGACTGCCGGACAGGCTCCCACCTGTCAATGCCCCAGTAGTTTGTGGGCTAAGAAGAATCTGAGCTTAAATAAAGCAGAAATGCACAGTCTTCCGATCTCATGGCTTAATTTATTGAACAGGAAATAAGCCTTAGGAGGGAAACAGACCTGTTCCTAATGATTTAACCATTAATACAGCCCTGCTATAAATGGAACTCAGAAGAAAAGGTGGCTTGTCAGAGGGTGAAAGAGTAGACCCCATTAGACAAAATAGGTCAGGCAGAGAGAAAGTCGTCCTGTCTCCTGACTAGTTATGTTGATCTGACATGACAGGCCTTGTTTTTTTTTAACTGTTCGAAAAGGGAGAGAGATTATAGAAGCGGTTTCTTTCTGGTTGCTGTCCTTTTTAGAAGATGGCTGTTTCAAAGAGGATCCTGAAAACAAAAGAGCTGATAGCATTTATCGCAGTTCTGAGTTTTGTGCTTAAAAACGTGTGTGTGTGTGTGTGTATGTGTGTGTGTGTGTTTTCAGAAATAAATTTTTACAGAATAAAAATTCTGTGCTTCTTCTAGGGAGTCTTCTCTGGTTGATCACTGCCTTTCATCTTGGATTAATGAGACAGTAACTCCTAAGGAGGATCACCCTTCCATCAGTCTGATTTCTGGTGTTACTCTCTGCTTTTTTCTTGTTTTTGTTTTCACCCTCCCAAATCGAAAGAGAATAGGAACACGATCACAATATGAGAACAAACCGAGGAGAGGGGGCAGTACACAAGCTGATTTGTCCCTTCAACCTTGACTTTTTAGCTTACTTCTGAATTTGCCCTCCCGAAGAGTTTCTGCTTTCTCCTTCCTCCATTTGGAGCGCCTCCTCCCTAATGACTCAGGGAAGTGAAGAGAGACCTTTCCCTAGTGCTCAGAGTTTGTGCTCTGCTTGTATGTTATCTGGTTTATGAAAGCGTCTGCTGTTAAAAACATCAGGGAAACTGGCTTCACATTTGGAAGTAAGCTTTCTAATCTCCCCAAAGATAAACAACATTTGGTGTTTTAAATAAATATAAGAAATTGTGAATGATGGGGATCAGTAGGGTTGAAAGAAAAGCAAACACTGAGATGTTAACGCTAGTGACGTTGGGCAAAACCTCACTTCTCCAGACCTCAGGTCTGTCAAATGTAAAAAAAAGAAAAGAGGGGTAGGGGTTAGGTTGCTGGGGTAGGCATCCTCCCAGGTGACCCCTCTGTGAGTCTTGCCACCTGGTATTCATATACCCTTGTCCAGCACAGAGTAGGGCTGACTTGTGTAATCAGTAGCATATTACAGAAATGACAGGGTGTGACTTCCAAGACTGGGTCTTAAAAATCACTGCAGCTTCCACCTTGCTCTATTTTGGATTATTGGGTCTGAGGGAAGCCAGCTGCCATGTTGTGAGGGCACTCAAGCAGCCCAATGGTACCAAGACCTCCTGATAACCGTCAGCATCAATCAGCCAGTGGTAAGAGTACACCATCTTAAAAGAGGATCTTCTAGTCTTAGTCAAGGGTTTAGATGACTACAGTCCCAGCCAATATCTTGACTGCAACATCATCAGGGATGCCAGAACCACACAGCTCAGCCACTTGTGAACTCCTGACCCACAGAAACTCTGAGATAGTATTATTGCTTTAAGCTGCTAGGTTTGGGGTAATTTGTTATACAGCTGCTGCTGCTGCTGCCAAGTTGCTTCAGTCGTTCAGTCTGTGCGACCCCATAGACGACAGCCCACCAGGCTCCTCTGTCCCTGGGATTCTCCAGGCAAGAACACTGGAGTGGGTTGCCATTTCCTTCTCCAATGCATGCATGCATGCTTAGTTGCTTCAGTCATGTCCGACTCTGTGCGACCCTATGGACAGCAGCCCACCAGGCTCCTCCGTCCACAGGATTCTCTAGGCAAAAATACTGGAGTGGGTTGCCATTTCCTTCTCCATGTTATGCAGCAATATATAACTAATACAGTTGCCTTGGGCCAAGTCCAGTTCTTATATTTTATATGTCAGTGAGTAGGGGTTATTAACAAGAATCTCAAAGTTGGCATTTTGTTTATCTCAAAAACCAGATCCTAGCTGCAGGATAAGACCGTATTGCTTTGGGCATTTCTAAAAAGGCAAGTAGCCATTCTCTAAAGACTTGCCATCCTAAGAACTCATGGATTCCCTTTTGTGGAAGCTGGCCAACACAGCCAGCTGGCCTTGAACCAAAGCTTACAGTGCCATAGTTCAGCAAGCAGCAATTAGTCCTTAGCACATCATACAAAAAACATACCCCACTTACATTGTGTTTACATCTAGACACTCAACTTGTTAAAACAAACTTCAGTGGAATGGGGATTACTTGGGCTCTCCTCTTAATGAGTCATTCCAAAGGGTGCAACTGGAGAAAAACACCACCCCTAGCAGTTTTTAGTCTGAGATGAATTGGGAGAGGGGTTCAAAGTTGCTGAGTTAATAGTTAAACTCAAGTGACTCTCCAGGGCGTGGGACATATCTGGAAAGCAGGCCCTTTGCATTGGCCTGGACCTTGGTTAGACTGAGAGACATTGATGGCACCCTTACCTGTGATGATATGACTCCATGTATCTTGGAATAGACACACAGCACTAACAAGGCATATAGCACACTCACTAGTGGGAACTACCATATCTTCAGCCCCTTCTAAACCCAACATGGCTATTGTTCTGAACTCACGCGGTAGTCTGGATACCTCAGTATGTCTTCCCCATGCCCTATCCCAAACAGAAGTTGTGGCTCACCACGGATCACCCTCTGAATAAATGGATATAGATGCTGCATGGCTTTCCAAGAATGTGTGGCTATTTTCCACATTTAAGAGACTTTCACTGCAACCATCTTCACATTCAACAAAAGAAATACTTTTCTGAACAAGACATATTTCAGTTTGGTTTGTCCATGGAGGATCTGAGAAACATTCTCTAACCCAGTCCTTCTGATGCAAGTTGCATGTTAGACTCACCTGGGGGTCTTGTGAAGCATACCCCTCCATTATTGATTGGGGTGGGGCTTAGGCAGGTCCAAGTGATCCTAGTGTGCAGTCAGCACTGAGGATGGTCTAACTGTACCCAGCAACTTGCTGCTGCCTGACCCCAAAACTAAAGTAACTAGAATAAAAATAAGTCAGTTGTTCAGAAACTGGCTTCAGTTCTTATGTCATAATGTTTGAGAAAAGCTATACAACTGCCCATCAATCAGCCAGGTAGCTGGGATCCTGGGCCTGTTTTGTATTGGACTTGAAAGATGTTCAAATTTAGAACATCTTCTGTGTTTTATTCCCACTGCCAGGACATCCATAACAGTATGCTTGAATGAAGATGATCATACCTGGCTTTTTGGTCTCTGCGTATACTTGAAATTTGGCAAGACCTTCCTTAGAAATATTTCTATAGAGATTGGAAAAGTGACTCCCCTTATTTCTTGCCAATCACCGCATCCAGAGATCTCTGTATTATTTGTTACAACTGCACGCGAGTCTAAGATTATCTCAAAATTTAAAGTTTAAATTGAAAATCAGATAATGGGCTACATTTGTCCCCTGGACCCTGGTTTGCCAACCCTTGGACTATAGCAGGGTTAGAACTTAAGAGTTACAGAAATGAATATTGTATCAATGAGATTAAGTGACTGGTAGGTAAGTTGATGCCATGGGCAGAATTCCTCATGCATTATATTATCTCTCGTAATTTACACACTGCATTTCACCCCAGTGGAACTTCCTCTGTCTGCCACATGGAGAATCAGTCTGGAACAATGGTTAGGAGTCAGACAGCTTGCATTTGAATTCTGGCTGCCCCACTCTCTAGCTGTGCCACCTTGGGCAAGTTATGTAACTTCTCTGTGCCTCAGTTTTCTCACCTGTAAAATGCAGCTCTTATGTATAGTAACTCATTTAAGAATTACGAGGTAGGGTACTTGGGATAGTGCCTGACCCTTGGAAGCACTATTGTAAGGACTAATGACTGTTGCTTCATCAATGCATCATGTTATCTGAATTTCAGCAAGGCAATGTGGCCAAGTTGCTTTCTGTACCTTTGGATACTAGCTATAAAACTGTGGACCAGATAATGGAATAGTTAGGGAATTTGGAATGTCCTGACCTAAACAATCTAGATTCATGGCTCTAGGTCAGTGGTTCTCAAAGTGTGGCCCCCAGACCACCAGCAGCAGCAGCCCATGGGAACATATTAGAAATACAAATTCTGAGGCCCACCCCAGACCTACAGAATCAGAAAGTCTGGAGGTGGGGCCCAGCATTCTAAGTTTCAGGAAGCCCTCCAGATGCTGCTGATGTTTGAGAAAGTTTGAGAACCACTGCTCTAGGCCATTCTGAAGAGTTTCTGTTGCCAAAGTACACAGGATGCTGTCCTTGGTGCTGCCTTGTCCCCACTCTCCTCAAGATCTCAGTTAAATATAAGGATGAGCTTGCTTCTCAGATTGGCAGATCAGACACTCAAAGTCAGCCTAGAGAAACAACTACACTAGTGGATGCTGGAATGTGGACCTGAAATGGTCTCAGTCGGTTGGAAGTGCCAGCCAAAATTCGCAGTTGTTTTGATTTTTAATAGAGTTTTATTTTTACCTTGGAGAAGGCAATGGCACCCCACTCCAGTACTCTTGCCTGGAAAATCCCCTGGACAGAGGAGCCTGGTAGGCTACAGTCCATGGGGTTGCTAAGAGTCGGACACAACCGAGCGACTTCACTTTCACTTTCACATTTTTAACACAAATTTCAAACTCAAGTTTCTTTGAGTTAGGCATTTGAACTCCTACATGTCCAGTGAGGTTGTCAGCAGTGATGTGGGTATCCAGGCACTGTATTTCTAGTTAGCATCGTGGCCAAGATTGCACGATTGTGGCAGGTTGCCCCTGAGCACAGGACTGAAGCCTTGCCCATCACCTCTTGGCATTTTATGACTTCATCACCTAGTGAGGAAGGGTATCACCCAGGAAAAAACAGAATCTGCAGTTAGTTATGAAGGAATGGCAGTGAAATGATGAGGTGGTTCAGGGGTCATTCTAATGCAGCTTCATATGCCATCTGTTCTGGTTTCTGGGCATTATCAGCTGTTTTGTCTTATCCAGGCCATGTGATCTTCCCATGCACTGGGACTCCCTGCCAGCCAGGGGCTCTAAGACCAGCTCAGTTGGTGGTGTAGCCTAGTCCTGGCGATGGAAGCAGGTCTATAATTGGCCCTTAATTGGATTGGATTTGGCTCAGAATGACTCCCAGGCTCTCTGTCCCCTGACAGATAACCAGCAGTGAACGTTGTATATAATCCTGTAGGGAATCTGGGATGCCATTTCTTGGCTGTTGCTGACAATGGAGAGCTTTCCAGAAGAGTTGACCTTCAGGATGATGATCTGGGAGTATTTTAAACAGAAGTTTTCCCCAGGTCCATTTATTTGCCACCTGGTCTTTCTTAAATTAAGACATCCCAACCTGATTTTCAAATTCCAGAATCAAATATGTGTGTGTGCATTATACACACACACACACACACACACATGGAAATGATACAGTATTTTTTTTTAATTAGGCAGCAAGAAAACAGTAAACAGAAATGGAAATTGAGATAGTACTTTTCCTTTGAAATATATCTATAGATATAAGTGGGTAACTTAATCCTAGCTCTCTTTCTCTGTCCATGAGAAAAGTCCCTCTGGGTATAGGCAGAGCCATCATCTGTCCTGTTCTAGCCCATTGCATGGGTTGTAACTAACCCCACCCACCCCCGGCACCTGCTGCACCCTGAATGGTGGTCCTACTTTTTTTTATATATATTTGAAATGAAAAGTACTATCTCAACCCATGCAATGGACCATAACAGGACAGATGATGGTTCTGCCTATACCCAGAGCTTTTCTCACTGACAGAGAAAAAGAGCTAGGATTAAGTTACCCACTTATATCTATTGATACAGATGGAGTTAACTACACTTAATCAAAAATTAGTCTTAAAACAAACTCTCTTGATGATACATCCCACAGTCTTCTACCCTGAGTGAAGCTGGAAGTCACATAAGAGTGAACTGCAAATTCAATTCCTGCTCTGCCTGTCTCATGGAACTGTTGTGAGCCTCAGAAGAGAATAAACACAGAAGTAGGCTGGAATTTTTAAAATCAAGTGCAAGAACTTGTTAATATTATTACTGCAAGTAGCTTCCAATTCAAAGATGGGATTTAAAACTTGCCATAAAACTCCAAATGAGCCTTTATTTCCTCATTTTCTGGTTCTTGACACCCCCTAAATTAGCCATTTCATAGAGTCTCCAAGCTGCCATGTTATGTGGCAGTTGTATTTAGTACTGACTGCCTACGTGTTTCACTCTTATTGCAAAGCAGAAATGATTCAGTTGTCAAATTTAGTATCATCAGAAAGAGGGAGAAAACACCCCTGGAGAATACTAAGAGGAGGAGATTGGATGTGAATGGGGCATAAGCCAGGAGAGGATGTCCTAGAGAAGACACAGGGCCACTTCTGGATGTTTAGATCAACATGGATCTTGTTTTAGTTTCTGGACCAGACTTCAATAGTATACAGTCTGTGTACAAAAGATTACTAAAAAGATGAGATGCCTCTGTTTTTGACCATCAAGCCCATTCAAAATGCTCAGTAAAATGGTGTCTGAAATGCATTGTTTCCCTTTCCCTTGATAGTAAGAGAATGGCAGCTTGACTTAAATATTTCTTAAACTGATTTTCTTCAGAAACGCAAACTGGACATATTTGGTAGTTAAAAGTGGCCGAGGAGGGTGTGGAAATCCCTTGAAGTCTCCAAAAATCAAATGAAAGTGCTCAAATGCAATGTGTGTAATTTTACAGGCTTTGGAAACAGTAGCTGCTGCAGGTTTTGAAAAATGGGACTGCAGTGCCTCCTTCAGGAGAAAGATGGTACTTGCAGATTAGAGATCATCTCAGGAGGTCACTGAGACACAAGTCCTCCCAGGGGCTTACAAGGGCCTCAGTGAGCTCAGATTAGTCACAAACAATTAATGGGGTTTCTTTTTCAGTGAGCTTTTTCATATTCCCTGGGGAAATATGCAGAACTCCTCTTTAGAGAGTATTTCATGTAAAAACCAACCAACAGACACTTGGCCTTGGAAGAAAGGGAGGGGGAGCAGAGGGCATGGGAAATTTGTGGGGGCAAAAAAAGGAATGACATTTTCTGGATGCTGATTTGTGCCAGGTGCCCAATCTGAGTCAACTCACTCTCTTTATGTTTGCCTCTCATGATCGAGATAATCATTCCTATTTATAGACGTGGCTCCGAATGGTCAGGAACTTGCCCAAGGTCACAGACTTACTCCGTGACACAGCAGGAATGTGTGAATGTGAAGCACAAATGTGTCCCACTCTATCCAGCACGTCCAGTGCTCAGTGTCTTAAATTAAGTTCCTTCTCATGGTAGCATGCTATCATAATAATAGCTGCTACTGTGTACACACTATGTATGCAACTTAGTGTCTCTCAGCCTCAACACTCCTGAAGTTTCTTGTGGGGGGATGTTTGGTGGCATCCCTGGTCTCTACCCACTAGATGGCAATGGTACCCA
Source organism: Cervus canadensis (assembly GCF_019320065.1). Taxonomy (NCBI): domain Eukaryota; kingdom Metazoa; phylum Chordata; class Mammalia; order Artiodactyla; family Cervidae; genus Cervus; species Cervus canadensis. The sequence continues at coordinate 24,655,551 of NC_057419.1, forward strand.
CCCTGTATTGTGACATCCAAAAAAGTCTCCAAACATTGCTCAGTGACCTTTAGGGCGGTGAGAAAACTTGCCCCCATGAGATAGGTATTACTCTCATTTTTCAGAAAAAGAAACCATGATGAGCCAAATCACAGATCAAGAGAATAGCAAAGCCAGGGCATGAACCTGTGCCTGCAGCACCTCTAAAGCATCTGCTCTTCAACCTTCTTTCAATAGAATATCTGTTTTCTAACATCCTGTCTGGAATCTCTGTCACTTGTATTCAAAGGCCAGGACTTGTTTCTTTCTTCCTTCTGCGGCCATTATGTGTTAAAGTCCACTTTTACATTCGTACCCAACTAGACTGGGAGTCCCTCAGGGGACGTTGTCTTGTATCACCTACCATTAGTGTCATAGTGCCTGGCATATAGTAGATGCTCAAATGTTCACTTACTAAAGGAGTGAATTCATTCCAGTCCTTTAATCCTTCCCTCCCATTCAAATCCAGCTCATGGTATTAATGTGCTTTATGAAGAAAAAGGTTAATTTGGCTAAAGTAAATTCCAGGTAACCTATATACAGATGATTCAGAAATAAAAATTAGCTTCAATCTGAATAAATGGATGTTTGAACACGCAGAATTGAAAAACCTTGTTTGGTAAGGTTTCAGGATCTGTTGCCTCCGGAACAAAAGGGCAGCCATGATTCCTATCATTTGTATCTAAAATCAGGGGTCAGGCAAAAGCAAGGCAGAAAAATGTATATTATGTGTTGAGGATTCAGTTGTGCCTCTGACACTTCAGGGCTGGTCTTCTGGGGTGGAAAGAAGTGCCACTGTCCTTTCTAGAGGCTTCCAGTGACTTCTAGGTGATAAGACAGGCTTGCTTTCTGCTGTTTTCCCAGCAGTCAAGATGAAATTGTTCTGAGCTGCCTTTGTGCCACCTGCCTGGTCAAAAGCGACTCCAATCTGTCTGCAGCTTAATAGAAATGTCCCTCGGTGAGAAGCCAATTGACTGACCTGCCTGGGATTAAAGCAGCCGCCACCTCACCCTACACATAAAGCCCTAAACCGGAGGGTGTGGACTGATCAGTCCCTGGGCAGGGAGAGGAGGCGCGAAGTACAAGTTAAATGTGCGGGTCTCGATATGCTCGTCGTGACTCCTTCTCCTTCTCAAATGCCACAACGTGTCGGGGGAGTTAAAGCGAGCAGCGCTGTCACGACGCAGCCAAGCCTGATGAGACAGCCCGGAATTCACTTCCCCAGTTTTCTGCGTGGGCTGCACACAGCGTGAGAAGGAATGAGAGAGAAAAGGCCTCATGGGTAGGAGACTGCCTCTTGATGACACACAGATGCCTGCCAAGCCCTCGCTCAGCCCAGGAGCAAAGGCGGGCTCTGCAAAGGCCTGGCCTTCCTCGGACTGGCCACAGCTTTGTCAGCACAGGGCCAGGGCCACAGCCTCCCAGGCATAGCCCCTACCGCCCCTCTCCTTCCTCCTCCCCTCCTCCCTTCCTTTCCTTTCGCCTCCTTGGCCTTTCTCTCATGCTTGCTCTGATATTTACAGACATTAAGGAACCCTTCCTGTTTTCCACAACCCTTAAAGAGAGCAAACAATTCATGCTTCCAGGCAACATTCTGCCCATTCACCTGACCCCGGCTAGACTCCCTGATCCGTATTTGAATCCCCAAAGCTGATATCCTTAGCACCTGGTGCAGGCTTTATGCTCAATAAATGCTTGTTGACTGACTGACTGAATTCATGCATGAATGGATGGATGAACAAGCAAACAAATGAATGAATAAATCAACATGTCAAAGTTGTGGTGTCACCTCTTTGTGTAGATGACAGTTTCTGCAGCCTTTTTAAGCCTTTGCTTGTTCTTCCTGCAACCTAACACAGTGAAATAGTGGCAAAACCCAGAAGACCACAACTAAAAGAACATTTTTAAAGAATGCAGTGGGTGCTAGTGATTAAAAGAACTGGCTATGGAGTGTGATATCTGACCTCTGTGACTTACAAGCTGTAGGACTTTGGTCAAGTTATACAAACCATCACATCCTTCTTCCCCCCATATAAATGAAACGGGCATCACAGCATATACCCTGTATAGTCAGCACAAGGAGTAAGGAAATAATGTATGTGAAGTACAGGACACAGTGTCAGGCATATCACGAGTATATAATAAATGCAATGATGACAATAAAAATGATGACATTGATGTTAGTGCTGGCGATTACTAATGCTTAATGCTTAACATTCATATTTTAAAAGACTTGATGAGCTGCTGAGATAACCTACTGCTTTCTGATACATCTGAGAGGAAAAAGTAACCTACCCAAAATGGTCATGTTTAAGGCCAAATACTGTAATTCAGGAATATGCTATGTATACCATAAATATACTTAGTTTATCAATTAACAAAAGAATCATATTTAAGAGTACTTGATGCCTAAGTCTCTGATTAATGTGAATTGATTATAAATATTGGGCCATTAATTACTATTCTCTTTTTATTAATGTTTTCATTTCTGTAAAATGCATTGCATTGATTGCTTGGAAAAGAATGTTTGCAAGATGGTCCTGACGTCAGTCTTTGAAGTAGATCAAGCAGGGTTACTGACACTCAGCACAACTAACGTTTAAGATTGGATAATTCTTTGTTGGGGAGTGGGGCTGTCCTGAGCTTCGTGGGACATTGGCCAACATCCCTGGCATGTCCCCACTAGATGACAGTGGCAGCCCATACCTCTCTGAAGTTGTGACCAATCAGACTCTCTCTAGACGCTGCTGTCTATCCTCAGAACCACTGGAGATAGAGTAATGAGTTCCGTTGCACTGGGAGTAGGGCAAGTGCCAATGGTAACTGTCCTTTAGCCCAAGGAAATCTACATGCCACATTACAAGGGTCTACAAAACTGGGTCCTGAGTCACCTCTGCCTTCTAGCGAGCTGACCAGAGCAGATATGCCCTTCTCAGGGCTCAGATCTGCTTTCACCAATTCCAAATCCCTCCCGAGAATCCACACATTAGGCTTTCCAGATCTCTGTTTTAATAGAAACCACCCAGGTAGCTTCTGTGTGTTTGCTATAGAGAGGCTCTTAAAGCAACTGTCACGATCAGCTCAAAGGCTCCTCACGTTCACCCTCAAGAGTACTTTACACCCACACAGGCTGTAACAGGGTCTAGAACAAAAGCTTTACCAGGCAGTTTAACAAATGAATAAAACCTTGCAGTTCGGAACCATTGCAAACTCATCTTTATCCTAAGCAATTGGGGAGCAGGAAAAAAAAAAAGAGCATCACAAATCAAAAGAAATGTGGCTCCACTAGAGAGTGAAAAATCTCAGCATAAAACCATTTCCTTCAAACAAAGTGAATAGAGCATCTGTAATTGGGTCAAAGCAGGGAACATTTCAAAATTGAGGACAAAAAATTTCCAGCAAACCACCGAGAAGACATTTGGAGAAGTTGTTAGGTTTGTTTTTGTTTTTGTTTTAAGTATCATTCTATGTAAAACAATACATCAGTCCTCTGTCTTCTGGCAGAGGGAAAAGGTTATGAAACCATGATTAAGTCAGACTATGAAAAATAAATCATCTTAATTCCAAAAGCTACAAGCAGCACAAAACATTTTTATGATAGAAAAAGACAGATATTATACAATCTCACTTATATGTAGAACCTAAAACATACATTCTCATAGAAAAAGAGGTCAGACATGTTGTTACCAGAGGCAGAAGGTGGAAGGAATAATTAGAGGAAGGTGGCCAAAGGTACAAATTATCGGCTATAAGATAAATATTGGACCAGCCAAAATTTTCATTTGGATTTTTCTGTAACGTCTTATGAAAAAACCTGGACAACCTTTTTGGCAAACCCAATAAATACTAGAGATATAACGTACAACATGATGACGATAATTAACAGTGCTATATGGTATTTAGGAAAGTTGTTAAGAGAGTAAATTGTGAAGTCTCATCACAAGGGGAAAAATGTTTTTCTTTTTTTCTTGTCTTCTTTATTTTCATCATATCTGTATGAGAGAATGTGAGCTGAGCCTATTTCTATAGTCATTTTGCAATATATATAAATCAAACCATAAAGATGTATGCCTTAAACTTGGCCAGTGATGTATGTCAATTTTTTCTCAGTAAAACTGGAAAAACATTCTTATGAGAAAATGTGAAGTGGGAAAAGATTCAAAACCATACATGTGCTATGAATGATGCTACTTGAGAAAAAAAATTGAAGGAAAACTAGTTCCCATTTATGTATAATTACCCCATCCCAGTTGCTGTGCCTGGATATGCTTTTTAAAATACATCTTCCTAATCCTTCACATCTCCCTAATCCTAAACCCTATGAGGAGGGTGCCATTTTCTGCTTTTTATGAAACCAGGAAATAGAGACACAGAACTCAAAGTTGCAAAGGTAGAAGGTAGTTACCCCAAATCCCATATTGTTAGCAGCTTTAGTTATATTGCATCTCCTATGTAAAGCCAGGGGGAAAACTGGAAGGGAAGATATCAATGTGAGTACTATGCTGAATGATAATTTTATAGGTGAGTACTTTTTATTTCCAAGCTTCTATTATGTTGTGACAGTGTTTATACAAATAGATTTTTTAAACGTATTACATTTTATCATTTGAAATGGCTGATATTTCCATTCAGACATCAGTTGAATAATCTGCCATTTATGTAGATATGGGGTAAGCTTACTCTAAGATGATAAAGGGCATGGTTCCCGAATATGGAGCTGCTAGTATTGATTTGATTGGCTGGTCATTAATTTGAGATCTTTGTTCTGTTTTTAATGTAGGCATTTACAGCTATTAAATGTAATAGCTCTGATGCGAAGAGCTGACTCATTTGAAAAGCCCCTGATGTTGGGAAAGATTGAAGGCAAGAGAAGGGGGCGACAGAGGATGAGATGGTTAGATGGCATTACTGACTCAATGGACATGAGTTTGGGTAAACTCCTGGAGTTGGTGATGGACAGGGAGGCTTGGTGTGCTGCGGTTCATGGGGTCACAAACAGTCAGACATGACTGAGCGACTGAACTGAACTGAACAGCTATTAATTTCCTCTAAACACTGCTTTTGCTGCATGCCACAGTTTGGTGTCTGTTATTTTCATTTTCAATTGTCTCAAAGTGTTTTCTAATTTCTCTTGTGATTTCTTCTTTGACTCATTGGTTATTTAAGAGTGTGTTGTTTAAGTTGTACACCTTGTGAATGTCCCAAATTTCCTTCTGTTATTGACTTCTAATTTCATTCCACTGTAGTCTGAGAACATATTTGCCATGATCTCAGTCCTTTCAAATTTACTGAGAGTTGTTTTATGGCCTAACATGAAACAAGTCCTGGACATTATGCCATATGTGTGCCTGAAAAGAATATGTACTCCGATGTTGTTGAGGGGGGTGTTCCACTAGTTAGTTTATAGCGTTACTCACATTTTCTATTTCTGCTATAGACTGAATGTCTGTGTCCTCTTGCCCCAAAGTCATATTTTGAAGCATAATCCACTGTATGATATTAGGAGGTGGGGACTTTGGGAGGTGAAAAAAGTCATGAGGGTGGAGCCCTCATGAATGGAATTAGTGCCCTTATGAAAGAAACCACAGAAAGCTTCCTTGCCCCTTCTACTGTGTGAGAACGCAGGGAGATGGCCATCTATGAAACAGGAAGCAATTTCTCACCAGATACCACATCTGCTAGTGCCTTGATCTTTGACTTCCCACCCTATAGAACTGTGAGAAATGAATTTCTATTGTTTAAAAGCACCCAGTCTATGGTATTCTTATATACCGGCCCAAACAAACTGACACAATTTCCTTGTTGATCTTCTGTCTAGTTGTTCTATCCATTGTTGAAAGTAGAGTACTGAAGTTGCCTGCTGTTATTGTTCAGTTGTCTATTTCTCCCTTCAATTCTGTTAGTTTTTGTTTCATGTATTTTGTGGGTCTGTTGTTAGGTGCTAAACATACTTCATCAAGTGTCTGAGTACATCAATTTGCCCTTCTGCCAACACTCTCAGAATTAGCCTTTGAATCAGCAAGAATAATTGTGATATGTAATGCTTAACATTTAGGAGTAATGAACGCCTTATGTTCTCCTCCATCAGAGATGGCATCTTTCCGGATGACTGGTTGGTGAATATGTCTTATCTGGACATAGATGTTCTTTGAAAAATAAATACAAAGAACTCTTGAAAATTAAATGATTTTCTTCTAGATTTACATATTTTTCTCCCCCTTTGAGGAAAATGAGCCAATCTTGACATTTTTCCTAATTTTTTTTCAGTTTCCCAGAGGAATAAAATTATAATCAATAAATTAAAGTCAAATTTCTGAGACCTTTACTGATTGTGGACAACAATGTTACCTTCAGTCCTTGACAGAAAAGTTAGTCTTGCTTTTAAGTAGTAATTTCCCAGAGAGTGCACAGACCTGGAAGGTCTGTAAGAACACATTTCTACAGACTTGCTGTGGTCAGGGCACCAGTAATGAGGCATGTATGCGCAAGATGTATCCAGTGTGCCCCGGCCTTTGAAAAGCTATATCCTAGCATAATAAGAAGATTTAAAAAAAATAAAATGAATAGTTTGATAAGGATTGTGGCAGCATAAACAGGTGATACCAGAGTTGGGACAAAGTGCTGGATGGAGAAGATATGCCTCCCCAACAGGGCATGATAATGGCTCTTTTCAAAACTACCAAATCTAGAATCAAGGCTGGTTGGTCAATGTTGGGTACAGCATAGAGACTAACTTGACACCATGGGGCTGCATGTGGGTGTGCAGGAGTTACAGATCATTCCAGTTTACTCTCACTCACTGCCCTACATCAATGTTTCTTAAAGTATGGTCCGATGCCTGCTGGGTGACTTTGAAAGACTCCCTGATTCCCAAATGCAAGTGCTTCCCTCAGTTCAGGCCAACTTCCCTAGTGGCTCAGATGGTAAAGAGTTTGCCTGCAGTGAGGGAGACCAGGGTTTGATCCCTGGGCCGGGAAGATGCCCTAGAGAAGGGAATGGCAACCCACTGCAGTATTCTTGCCTGGAGAATCCCCTGGATGGAGGAGCCTGGCGGGCTACAGTCCATGGGGTCGCAAAGAGCCAGACACGACTGAGTGACTTCACTTTCTTTCTCTCAGTTCTCACAGGAAAATGGAGATTCATTCCATAGACTTTCAGTTATATGCATGGCCAAAAACTAAGCGGGTTATTAAGAATCACTAAAATTTTGCATTTTTCTAAAACCCTGGTTTTGTCTGCTGTCATCAGAACTGGCTGTCACACACCACATGGCCATGCTACAATGTCCAACACAGAGAGGAGGAGTTCCTGCCACTTCAGAAGGACAATTTCTTTCTAGTGCTTCATGGCTCCCAGGGCTTTCAATTGCTGCTATCTTTGTGTTCATTAACATAATTGTAGAACTCTTCTCAGAGTTTATCTTTGTTAATCTTTCTTCTCCTAATTGCTACATTGCCACTACTTTGATACTTATTTTGTTCCTCTCTAATTCTTAGTTATCACTGAGTTCTTTAACTGCTGGGAAAAGAGAAGAGATGATGTGGGTGGGCTGTAGGATCTTGTTTTGCTCTGCCCTGAAAGTCTAAGAAGTATTGCCCTAGAAGAACTCTTTGGTCTCAGCAGGCTGGCCCACTAATAATGCTCTGGACAACCCCTACACTCAAGAAATTATCTCTGAGCCTCTGTTTAAATCATTCCATTCCCACCACCTCCTTTCAGTTGTCCCTGATGCCAAATCATTGTGAGTCTCCCCCTCTCATGAGTCATAACCTCGCTTTGCTCTACTGACTACTAGTCATAGAGGGTCATAAAGCCACGGGATATCTTGAATCACTGAGAGGCTATCTAATTCTTGAATTGTTACCTATCTTTTGAAGTATTTTGTATTTATCTTTCCATTAAAATTAAAGTATCCTGAGAGTACTGACCAAGTTTGACATCTATAGATCTTGTAGAGCAGAATGAAGTGCCCACAGTACAGAAGCTAGTTACAGAGGTTCTTTACTGGGCTCCTGTGGTCTGATCTGAGGGTTGGGAGGGAGCAGAAGAGGACACAGAGTCTATTGGACAACAGCCCTCAGCAATCCTCCAGATTCCCAAACCCCTATTCCTGAAGTCTGAGGTGGCATCTGCTTCAGCTACAGACAGAAGGCTGACAGTGGCTTTTGACAGTGGACATGGGGTTGGAGATTCCTGATCATGCAACAAACAAGCAGGCATGTGAGCATGAGAGGGCCCTTGGTTTTCAGGCATAGCTGCTGCTCCTTTCTCTTCATCTAACTCCTAGGCTTGCTTAAATCGCCTTCTGGCCACCTTGAATAGCAGCCAGGAGACTCCTGAGATGTACAGGAATGAATATCCGCCTTCCCCTGCCCCAGCCTGTTCCAGCGTGGTTTAGGGCCCCATTTGGGATTCTCCTGTCTTTCTTGGCCTTGACTCAGTATGTGTTGTCCCTTTGTTGCCTGGTTCTGGTTTCTGAGGAGGTTCAGGCCCTAAGTCCTTTGCCATAAGCTGTGATTACGGATCTCTAAATGGCTAGTCACTGGCCTTTATGATTCTTATCCAAAGTATTTTTTTTTATCAATATTCATGAATAATTCTAGCCATGACACAGGACATGGAATGAGTCTGAAATCTCACTTAAAAGAAATGCTGATCTTAGCTAGAAGGAGGTGCTCCTCTGTCTTATGTCTAGGATATTATAATAGTTATACCCTAGACTTTGAGCCTTGTGGTTTTCATAGCTTGGCTGTTGTTGTTTTAGTTACTGAGTCGTGTCCAACCCTTTGCGACCCCATGGACTGTAGCCCACCAGGCTCCTCTGTCCATTGGGTTTCCCAGGCAAGATTACTAGTGTGGGTTGCCATTTCCTTCTCCGTGGGATCTTCCAGACCTAAGGATCAAGCCCTTATCTCCTGTAGTGGTAGGCGGATTCTTTATCACTGAGCCACCTGGGAGCCCTCATAGTTTGGTACTGTGGACTTACTCAGTTTTCAGACAATGACCTGTTAGATTAAATCACTGAACAATAATACACAGTGAGGGTAGGTGATGAAGGGGTGGCCCAAAAAGGAGGAAATCAAATCCAACCAGTGAGGAGCTAGATGATGGCTGGTCCAGGGTATTTACTGCTTATGATTCCAGTGAATCAATCAATGTTAAGAAATCGTCTCCCTCCGTGACCATAAACCATGACCATGGAAGTCTCAAAATCTGACAGATTTGCAGAAGAATTGATGAGTCAAAATCAAAACAACCTACTACCTCTCCTACAAAAAGAAAGATCACTCCTTGGCTCAAAACAGTGACTGTCTTCATCAGGAATTCAGATCAACTACCTGGACAGTTTCAGTTTTTATATTCCTATAGAATAAGGACAAATGGGCTTCTCTGAGTGATTTTGCATTATTAGAAATTGTTCAGGAGGGAAGGATCATTAAATCTTCTCTGAGATAATGAAGTAACAAAAAATGTATCCTGGCTATTGTGGTACCATTTTGATATTTTATTGAGTTGCTATTGTTCTCCATTACCGTAACCACAGATTCAAGGCTACAGAATCAATCTCACTGCTGAATAACACCGCAGGATCCTCTCTGAACTAATTTTAAAACACATTCCTTTGAATCTTCAAAACCTAATTCTTCTGCAACTGGAACTGGGGTTAAATTTAGGTCAACAAGAATTTCATAAAAGCAAGAAACCCTTTAAAGTTTGCATTAAAAATTCATGTGTCTAACTGAACAGCCTTAGTTGGGTGATGATAATAAGTATTACCAAAAGTTCGTTTCACTTCTGGGGGCTTTCTCACAAGCAACTTCTGTTGCTTCATCCCAGACATATTGGAATATGTTATCTCAGCTTGGCAATGCAAGCAGTACTGAGTAAAATGACACTCAGTCATCAGTTCATCTCATCCTGTCGTTAATGAATACCGAGTGTGTATGGCTTCAGATCAGTTCCTGCTTATGTCATTTTCTCCTCATCCAGGTTCCTGGATTTACTCTATGGTCAGAGAATCTGTTGTGTTTTGTTCTCACTCCTTTATTCTTTCATATAACTATGCTGAAAACACTGGATACTGTTCTGTTCTGTTCTTTTGACTTGAAACAGCTCCTCTCTCTCCACTATAAAGGAACCTTATCAGCAGAAGTTACTTGTAAATGCCCTGGTAAGTCAGCATCAGTGTGACACAGTAGCATTGCCATCATCACGTGTGGGACTGTCTCACTAAGAAGGTGACTAGGAAGGGGAAGGCAGGCAAACATCCTCAGTGGCCGTCTGACTGGTCTGGGAATAAGACAGGCCTCAAAGCTTGGTTTACATACCAGAAAACCTTTGTGCCAGAAGCACTGGTCTAACGTGAGAGTGCCAATACTTAGTAAACACTTCTGGAATTCCAGACTTCTTCCGTGGGAGGGTTTCATAAACCATTTTTATAGTGGTCTTTTTGAGACAAAGGAAATAGGTTTTCACTCACTTTTTTCTTCCAACTACTGTTCAGCTTTGGGGACATACTTCAGTTCACTTTTAATGTTCTGGATCTCCGATAGGTTGACCGCAGGTCCTGGAAGTTTCTTAGCTCCTGGAATTGGCTTCTTCTCCTCTTCCGAAGTGGGAGGAGCACCCTAAAGAAAAAATAAAAAGAGAAAGATTTAGCTCACTGAAGAAGACATATGGTCTCTCTGGGTCATGGACATGAAGCTGAAAAAAATTAAAGCAAAAATAACATCAGTGTAATTCTAGCAGACTGACTTTTTCTTGTGCTGTTGTGATCCCCTCAGAGTTTCAAGAAGATCTCGTGCAATTTATAGAGGAATAAAGCTGGAAGAAAAACACAAGTAATTTCCCCATGACTTAGAAAATACGAGAGTACTGTGTCTGATACAGTGTCTGATAACTCATAAAAATTACCACTAGTGAAAAGGATTTATGTTTCCAAGAGAAGCGTCTTACAAAACCAAATTTTATCTAGTGGGAAAGAAACCACCTTGCTGGGAAAAATTAAAGGCAGAAGGAAAAAAGGTAACAGAGGATGAGATGGTTGGATGGCATCACCAATTCAATGTACATGAACTTGGGCAAACTCTGGAAGATGCTGAGGGACAGGAAAGCCTGGTGTGCTACAGTCCATGGGGTCGCGAAGAGTCAGACATGACTGAGCAACTGAGTGACAACAAAGAATCCACCTGCCAATGCAGGAGACACAGTAGACTCAGATTCAGTCGCTGGGTCAGAAGATCCCTTGGAGTAGGAAATGGCAACCCACTCCAGTAATTCTTGCTTGGAGAATCTCATGGATAGAGGAGCCTGGTGGGCTACAATCCATAGGGTCACAAAGAGTCAGACACAGCTGAGCCACTGAGCATACAGGCACACACACACACACACACACGCACACAGAGACACACACACACACATCATAATATCAGAAGATGCTTGAAAGGCAGAGTTTGTAGACTGTTAGTACACAGTCACCTCTAACAATGACGTAGTCCAGGAGTTTTCTGTTTTTTTTTGGGGGGGGGCACACTGGCTGCCAGCCTTTGTTCCAATGATGTTTCTGCGGTACAGAAACAAACTGAAACTGACATAAGCAAAACCTCTTTAAATCTGGATGGGAGAGGATGCAGTGGCAGAGGAGGGCTCTCCCCTACTACTTTGGAAAGTATTTTACATTTTCTGTTTTTCTGTTGTGGCTTTAGAGCAGGAGCACATTCTATACTTGTGGTGGTGGCTCCTCCAACTACTGGTAGGGGCTTCCCTGATAGCTCAGTGAGTAAAGAATCCACCAGCAATGCAGGAGACCCCAGTTCGATTCCTGGGTCGGGAAGATTGACTGGAGAAGGGATAGGCTACCCACTCCAGTATTCTTGGGCTTCCCTTGTGGCTCAGCTGGTAAAGAATCAGCCTGCAATGTGGGAGACCTGGGCTCGATCCCTGGGATGGGAAGATCCCCTGGAGAAGGGAAACACTACCCACTCCAGTATTCTGGCCTGGAGAATTCCATGGACTGTATAGTCCATGGGGTCCCGAAGAGTTGGACATGACTGAGTGACGTTCACTTTCACCAGTTACTGGTACAAAAGTACACAGGCACACTTGTGGACAGCTGTTTAGCTGATTAATCCCGAAAATGTCCCATCGTGACAAATCTATGCCTCTGTGTACATACACCAAACATACAGATTAACAGGGGCTGTAAAACAGTAAGATCCATTGCTGTTCGTGGCTCCTAGGACCCCGACCAAGTAGTGCAGATGGTTGCTGGTTAGCTCCTTCCTCCTATTTGCTAGCGGTGAGGTGCCTAGTCTCCGCGGCCCTGGACTGGAGGTGTTGGAGGAACATTTGATCTCTGTGGCAGCCGCAAGAGCACGCCTCTCGGATCAGTTTCCTGCAGGGAGGATAATTGAATGACAGCCCCAGCTGCTTTGCCCTGAGACCCGCCCATCACCATGCTGAGGTCACACTTCCCACGGCTGCTCGTGGCCAATGGCTGAGCGTCATAGGATCCGAAGGCGGGCTTGCTTCTGGGAGACCTGGGCCTCCTCTGGGAAGGACTCGAGAATTTTCCTGAGAACAGCACTGTTGCCTAGGTCACTTCAGCCCCACTCTCCACCCCACGATCCTTCATCTGCATCACAGTCTCATGTTTCTCACGACCGTCTCATGTTTCCTGACAAGTGTTTTCCCCAGTAAATATTTTGCCCGTCAAATCTCCTCTTTGGGTCTGCTTCTTGGAGGACCAGACTAACATAGGCTCTCTGTGAGCCTGGCAGAGCTCCACCTGCTGGGCCAGCAACTGAGTGAACCGGTTCAGTTATGGGAAAAAGGATAAGAAAGCGCACGCTTGTCTCAGGTTCCAGCCGTGTGCCAGCCACGTATCCGCAAGTGTGCCAGTCCTGTAACTCGGGTAGTAAAGCCCATGCTGCGCTTTAGCCCCCATCGGGCTCCTACATCTGATTCTCCAATGGTCTGAACCCTAAAGGGAAAGGGAAGAAAACGTCCCAGACTTCAGCCACTTACGTGGTGCATGTACAGAAACACTTTTAAATTGTTTTTTTAAAGGGCTGAGTAGAAATATAAAATAGTGAGGTGCTTGTCTTCTCCTATAGGCTAGTGGTTTTTCCTCTGGTCATTTTCTTGGATTCTGGCACAGTGCTAATGAAATAGCTAACGGTTCACCCATACGAAATGATAGAGTCATGCAACATCAACTCTACCTTTGTAAATACCTGCAGAATGTTGTTTCCCCGAGTCTTTGTACAGAGCCATAGGCTCAGCTTCCTTGTATCCTTTGCACACATCCATCATTTATAAATGCAGATTTAGAAGCAGTAGATAAAACTGTTAAAGCTCCACCTGGAGGACAAGGTATTCCGAAACCTTCTTCCTTAGGCTTTTGAAAAGAATTTTTTAACAAGGCTGTAAGGTGTTCTTTTTAGAAAATATATGTGTAGTGGTGAGATGAAAAATGTCTCCTCATTTATAAACATTCCCATGGTTGTTAGGTGGATAGAGCTTAATACAGAAGCATGAAGGAGAAAAATATTTCTAATTCCTTCTGTTAAGTTCCCAGATGAGTCACACTTTCTAATTTCAAAATGTGCTATATTACCACAATTAACACCTAAAGCCGATGTGTGCAGTTATGTGTCTGGGTGCAAAGATTTATTGTGTGAACATACACAGTTAAAGGATGAAAATATTGGACATTAGGCATTTTCCTGTAAATTTATTAAAACCTCAGTGCACTGTTATTTTTATTTATCAAGGTAAAACTTTTAGCTCTTGATTTGGTAGGGTCACAAACAATGGAAAGTTATAAGTGGATATATTTAAGAAGTAGGTTTTAAGACACTGACTCAGGAAGGGGTTAGTAGTGGAAGTTGAATCTTCTCTCATCTTTTAAAAAATAATGCGAGTCAGATTCCATTTTTTTCTATGAATTTGTTATCATAAGAATTATAATACATTATGGCATGAACAGGCAGGGTCCAGATGGCGCCATTTGGCTGAGCATGCTCTCTTTTCTTTCGTAAGTAGATATTTGAATTGAGAAAGAACATGGAAGACATTCTTTGGTTTTAGATAAAACTTGAGAGACAGCTTATCAACCTCCATGCCAGTCCCAGTTTCAGGAATGGCTATTGTCAAACAGAAATGTCCCTTTTGGGGGTGACAGAGTATTTGTAAAATCAAGCAAAATGATGAACCATCTTCCAGCTATCTCACCTTCCTCTTCCTCTTTACTGCCAGGTGCCCTAACTGAGTTTTCCCCTAAATTCTCTTCTGTACAACACTATAGCCGGATGTGCTCATTATGCTCAACCACTGAAGACCGAATAGTTAGCACACTACTAACACATTGAATCCTCACGTCAATCTTCAATCCACAACCATTATTATCCCTGCTCTGCAATTGAGGAAACTGAGGCACAAGACTGGAGGGAGAGGTAAGAAACTTGCCCATGGCCTCACAGCTAGAAAGTAGTGAGACCAGAATTCAATAGTGTGTTTGCATCATGTAAAGAGACCAGGTGGAGGGGGAAATAATGAACAGAAAATCCCAATGTGCTACTTTGTGACTTGATAATGATGGAATTTGAGTCAAAAGTAAGATTTGGGAGACAGAGTAGGAGCTTGTCAGTATCCTTCAGATCACTTTAATCAAGCAGCTGCATTGTCTTAGGCAAAAGACCAGCCCAGCTTCTTAAGATCTGGTTGTAAAGCTTCTGCGTCAGGCACACGCCAAGCTCTGGCTGGGCCGAGGAGATGGAGAGCACACTCCAGCTCTGCGAGCAGAACAAGGGCTCACAGAGACCGTAGGTGGGTGGGAGGCCCAGCCAGTGCTCACAGGCCTTGTCACGTGCGCCATCCTGGCTTCCTGCTAGGGTCCCTCCTCTTCTTTACATCTGAGGTGGTGGCAGGATTGAGATGGGGGAGTTCCTGGCTGTGACCGAGGTGGCCTGTTCTGTTCAGGGATAGTATATTATGCCCTCGACTTTAGACAGTAGTTATCTTAATGCAAAGCTAGGCAATGAATCCCAAATCTAAGAAAGTGAGCAATTCCAAGGTTTTAAACTGGATAGTAGTAGAAAAGCGGGGCTGTACAGGTTAGTTGAATTCAGATTCCATTATCCCATTCAAACTATGTGACAAAAGGTGGCTCAGGTCTTGTAGCCAAGCCAAGCACCTAACTGTTCCCCTGCAATACTGTTTTCATGAGACCCTTACTCCAATGTTCAGCCCAGATACCACCCCTCCCGAAGATCCCACAAGGTCTTACAATAAGGGATACCACCCTTCGCCAGCCTCCTGATCCATGAGCCCCACGAAAAAGATGTAGCTCAACTCAGGAAACATTTCTGGGGTCTCCGGATCTCTGTGGATACCTTGCTCCCTCTATCCCACAAAGCATGTCAGTTGGTCATTTGTTTATGTGGTTGGTCATAAAATAGGTTATCACAACCCAGGCTGTTATCAGGCTTTAGCTATTTCGGAATGTGCTGGAACCATCAGACTGGATACAAGGCAAGAGTAAAAGCAGATTTCCTAACTGGGACACTCGTGTGGACAGAGTACCAGCTGTAAAGAAGTGAGGGCCATGTCTACCACAGAGGAAGATGAGGGGCAAGCCTCCAAAACAACAGTCGTATCAGTCAATTTAGTGAGAAAAGAGAGTCAAGCTACCTTACAACTGATCGCCAGACACAGTGACAGACACAGCTTAGGAGGAAGCACAGGAAGAAAACCAAATTAATTAAGAAATTAAGAAAAACAGATGAATGGAGATGTGGGAAGAATGCCTTTCTGCCCTCCCTTCCACCTCCCTGGGCTATTTTCTTACAACATGCAAAATAATAGGCCCAGGAGTCCTTCATAAAAATTGGATAATTCAGTCAGTCAGTGAACAGTCATTTACTGAATACCTGCTAGGTTATGCCATGTCCATTATATCACTGACTCTTTCCTCACAGAGACCCTTGGAGAAATGCGGGGGATCGTATTTTGCAAACAGAGGTTCAAAAGGAGAGTTCACGATCATAAGCTAACTGGTGGCCAGATTAGCAGCAGCAGAACTCGAAATTATCTACCATTAAATCAGAGTAGGGCTGGATTTTTTCAGCTTTTATGTTCAAAATGTTACTCATCAAGGGTGACTGAAATTCCAGAACTTAGTGATGTCACTCAAAGATTCTATCTCCTTTCAAAAATTATTTTTCTCTTTATAGGGGGCTGGAACCACTAACTTAGGACCACATCAGTAATTATTTATGAGAAAGAAAAAGGTTAAATGCAGGATAACCAAAGTTTTATTAGGAAATTTTGAAATGCTGATTCTTTTGGACCAAATACTAAAAAGGTCACCTACAAAAGTTTAAAGAAGTCTTTTCACTCTTTAAAAAACAAAATACAGTTTTCAGTGCTCTGTGACTTTATTTATTGCTCTAAGACCTTAACTTTTTTTTCAGACTCAGACCTTGCAAGTTTCATCAGTAAAGTCACAATTGAGGAAAGATATAAACATTTGGATGGGGAACTATTCTCTATTATTTGTACCCATGATGAATTTTGCCTCCATTTTAGAAGACTGGGTATTTGAATTTGGAGGAAAGGTAAAGAATTGGACGGGGGGAAATACAGAAATTGATAGACTCCTTTGCAGATTTCTTTTTTCAAAGGAAGTATCCAGGGATTGGGGCTTTCTGTTTGAATCCACAAGTAATTTAATGTGCTTATTACCTGCATTCCCACCGGGGTTCATCGCTCATCAGAAGCTGTACTAAGTGTATCCTGCTCAATTCAATAAAAGCTTTGGAGTGAAAACTCACCAAGTTCGCGACTACTACTGAACCAAGAGCATCTGAGAGGTTCCACTTCCCCCTACATATACACATACACAGACACACACACACACACACAAGCAGACACACAAACTGACATACACAATGAATAAATAAACTAGATGCCAAACTCAGCATCTTCAAGTACCTGGGCCAGGCACTTAGAGTCAGCTGAAGGGAAGTGAGGGGCAGTGTGTTTCAGTGGCGGACTGAGCAAGAAAGCCAAAGAAATGTGTGTTCTATGTGATGACTCCTTGACCCACATCCACTTGTGCCCTCCTCCTCCTGGAAAGCTGGGCCTCGCCTTGCCCCTGGGCCCTGTCTAGTCAGGATATTGGAGGAGAAACATGGTACTGAGTTGCCAGCTCAATTTTCCTCACCTCCTCCATTTCCGGAGTACATTCTTTTCTTCTGGGGGGTTGCCCAGCTCCTGGCCGAAAGGCTCCCATTGGGATATTGATATTTGCCTAAAAGAGAAAGCAGGGAAGATTTCGCTTAAGAGAAGTAAGAAACGGCAATAACATTCTGAGACGGTAATCATTGTCAGGCAAAACAAATCTGAAAAGTACATCTTTAAAGCTTTTCACCTCCAGAAAATTGCTATAATGACAGTACAAAAATATGCAAAGGATAATTTGACTTCCATTTATTCCACATTTGTGGTACTCATCCTTAGGTCTGTGCAGTGATTTCATAGCTCCCTACTGGCTGAAAGAATTGGAAGACAGTTTGTTCTGGCTGTTGCCCTCCTGTGGTGCTTAATATTTTCTGCTCTCTGGGATGAGGAAGGAACACATAATTCTAGGAGGGGAGGCAATGGCATTTGCACAAACCATCCCACACCTTAGTCCTCCTTCAGCTGCCTTCAGATTTACCACAGGAGGAGGGCAATGACACCTCCTGAACCACCTCCTCCTTCCCATAACGTCCTATGGCTATTCTCACACTTCCTTAGGTCTCTGTAATTGACACTCTTTTACCTTCTCCCTGACACACCACTGTGTGGATCAGTGCATGAGGAAAGTGCTGGAAAGTCAAGTTCATTGGTATCACAATTCATAGATTCTTCTCCTTCAAGATGACATACTAATTTCCATCCATTAGTAAAAATAAAATACCTTCTAGAACACACTAAATATGCTAAACATTAAATTATGTAAGGAAAATAAATGACTCAGTAATTCAGACTTAGGAAAAAGAATATGTAAATTTAAATTTTGTGCATATTTCATCTGTTATCAAAAGGCAAGAATGTTTAATGTAGACCAAAAACATCTTTACCCAGGAGTATCACTCATATAAAACAAGCATTAAGGCTTTTCTTTAAGGCAGAATGTATTTTTTTCCTCTTGAGATAAAAGTGTTGCCTTATGAGTAATTGGATATGTGGGCTTGAAAAATTGAAGTTGCACTTTGATGTTATGAATGAAAATGATGCCTGAGCAAAGGGAGCAAAATATTTTGTTACCTTATGATTCAATTTAGACAATTTTGGTACCACAGCAAAGGGAATCATTAGGAAGTGTGGTATTTGAAACTACCTGATATGAGTTCTGTTGCCAGGGAAATGTTTAACTCAAGACACAGAAAGTATCCAATGTCCATGTTCATGCAACATGAAGGATCTATATCCTGTTCTGTGTGACTTTTTCCACATAGAGGCTTTACAACTTTCTTCCCTACTAGAATAAGGCTGATCCCACAGAAAAGAAACAGATTAAAAGTGTTTGTGGTACATATCCAGGGAGGTCCATCACCTTTCCTAGGGCAAAAACATGCCAAGAAGTATTTGGGGTCAGTATGTATCAAATATGTTCAAATATAATCACAACACAATTTTAGAGGGAAGCATTTTGCAAATACTAAGGCTGAGCCTTCTATGCTATTTCTCTGATTACTGGAAGCATCAGGTGGCCTTAAGAGGGAGGAGGGGGAGCATAAGACAAGGAGGAATGTATGTCTTATATGGTAGCATACTTCATGAATTCCAAAATGTACCTCTTTTAATATCTCTGAAATCAGAGTGCCTTACAGGCAATGGTATCTTAATTTTTAATAGGTGCATTGGTTTTATTTCTTAGCAAGACATAAAATACTGGTGATTTACAATAGACAGTGTCTTAGATTGGTTGAAATATCATTATGGTCCTGAAATAAGATCAAAACAATGTAAACAAGACTCACTGAGGATGATATATATTGAACCAATAACTTTCCATTACTACAGTTTGGGTGAAAGAGGGGAAAAGTTGATATAGGGGTTATTTGGAAAAAAGTTAACTGGCTAAAAGTTTAATTAGATCACCACCATCCTTACCCATTTATTAAGCATCTACAGAGGGCATCTTCCTAATAGGAAGTTCAAGTTAGCATATTGTTTCTGAAATATAAGATTAGTAAGCTAACCCATTTAATCAAGTGTGTATACTCTACGGTAGGTTGTGGTTTTCAGTAACAGAACATATAAAAATCATCCAGGATAATGCATTTAGTAAAGCACATGGTCAGGAAATGCCACCTTTTCTTGCTCAAAGATTGATTTTAGCAATGCATGTGGCCTCTCCATGGTCCATGGGTGGCCTATGGTAGTAAAAAAGAGCTCACTGCTAGGAGTGGCTACAGCTACTCTCTGCTTGGAAAAGTGACAACTGCTCTGAGTCACATCTTTCCCATTTGTTTAATATGAATATTAGGCTTCATTGATAGTGAAAGAAAGTGAAGTCGTTCAGTTGTGTCCAACTCTTTGCACCCGGTGGACTGTAGCCTACCAGGCTCCTCCGTCCATGGGATTTTCCAGGCAAGAATACTGGAGTGGGTTACCATTTCCTTCCTCAGGAGATCTTCCCAACCCAGGGATTGAACCTGGGTCTCTCGCATTGTAGGCAGATGCTTTACTGTCTGAGCCACTTTTCAAACCTCTTGTCCATGGAACCCTTCTTTTAAGAAAAGCATGGTGAGACTATCTAAAATGCAGACTCAGTGGAGATGGACCTGCTCTGGCCAAGGTGATGGGGCGCCCAGATCCCACCTCCTTCCCCCAAGCCCTGGGCCATGAGCAGTTCCAAGGAACTTGGGGCCCAATCTGACAACCATTGAAAGAGATCATCCCTCAGTGGATGAGTGTTGATGTACATTTAAAGTATTCACTCTGCCCATGGTTAAGATGTCTGTAATTTACTTTTAACCACTTTAGCATAGACAGTGTGATATTTTATATACACAGATTGGTTTAAACTGCAGTTGTAGGGAACTCCATTGCTCTAACTGGGAGTTCATCTTCCTGGGGTGGTTAGGTGATAAAATATCACTAAGACCGCATTCTCCAGACTGCTGCTTCAAGTGTTTTCTGTTAGCCTCATCTCCGCCAATGCCTGAGACTTTAATGTTTGCAGAAAAAATAGGTGAGATAATGAAATGAATGTTAGAAATGGCTTCTCTTGATGAAGGTGGAGGAGGTTAAGATATGTAGAGTGGTTAAAATATTTGCGAGAACTTTCCCACACTGCTGAACAGAGTGTAAGAATCTGATGCCTATAGCTTGCATCTTTAGATTCAGAGCTCAGAAGAGTGATCCCCAGATGGGCCAGTCTCCAGCCATTGATAATGAGGAATTCCAGCTTACAGCTGCCAGCCTGGGGCAACAGAATCCCCACAGGAATCTTTTATGCAAACTGGCAGTCACCCAGAGCACTTAAAGGGACAAGAGGTGAGGCTTCACCCAGCTCACAGACAGACTCTGCAGATGGTTTCTGCTTGTTTGCTAGCAAATGTGTGTTAACAAAGTGGCAGAGTTGGGTCGGGACTAACTTTCACCTTAACCTGGTGGTGATATTGTGGAACAGTGACTGCCTCTCCCCCCACCCCCACCAACTGCCATGTTCACCCCAAACCGGAAGATTCAGCCTAGGTTGTTGCCACACTTTCATCCTTACCACAAACTTCTGAGGTTCAGGCTGTCATCTTCATTTTATTCACAAAGAAACTGAGCCTCACAGAGGTTAGGTGACATACTCAGTGGCATTCAAACACTTCAAGGAAAAGCCAAGATTCCAGACCCACATTCCCTGACCTTAGGGACAGACTTTTTCACTCTATCAAACTCCTCTCCAAAGAGCTCTTTTCACTTGACCAAAGTTAACTCTAACCACTCTCACCTTCTCTAAACCGGCTCTAAAATTGCAAACTCACACCTTGAGAATGACCTTGGAAAAGGGGCACACAAATGGATAATTCTAGAATAGGTGTCAAAAGAACACTGAAAAATGAGCCATTAATTAACTGGCTTGATGCTTTTTCAGCTTTAAGGCGTCACTCAAAAAACCAGGAACCTAAATGGGTTTTTTGACAGGAAATATTGACAGAGATCCACAGCAGCCTATGAACATGACAAGTATCCAGTTGTTAACATACACACAAAGGGAATGTCGGCAGAGTGCTTTGTAAATGATTAGAGATGATTCATTAATATAATTGTAGGGCGGTGATATCTGAGTGACAAATTATAGACTAAATTAGAGCCATAGGAAAATTCCTTATAATTTTAATTTCATAGAAATGTATAGACCTCTAGCTCTCTGTTTTTATTCCATCGGTGGGAGAATTATGTCATGTTCTCGTTTCTTTCAGTGTCCTGCTCTGTTTGAACACAAACAAAATACCTTCTCAATGACTTGATTTTTCCATCTGCAAATTGAGCATCGTATTTACTACTCAAAATGAGTTTGGAATATGAGCTACATTTTTATGAAAGAGTAAATAAACACAGAAATCAATGACCTTGGGTTGATATATATAAGGTTGGACTTCCTTCTTTATATAGATTCTGCATAAGTGTAAAGGAAGTGGGCTTTTATTTTTCTTTTGTAACACATTCTCTAGCATTTTTTCCGTCCTTGAGATGCATTCATCTTAGATATTTTTAAATATGCCTCTGACGCAGCAGACCCAGTGCATCACTTTCCCAAGCTATACATAATTTGTTACATCCTCAAAGTTGGGAATGGAAAAAATCTACTAGATCATCTTTTGCCAGAACAGGATACAGTTCCCTGATAATAGACCTATCTGATGTGAAATGAATACTACACTTGATCTCACCAGGTAAAGAAAAGCAGAAAGAATTCCCTGTAAGTTAATTCCACCAGTCCCTTAATTATTTGTATTGTTCTCCTGCTTGGCTCTGGGCTTTGAGCCCGAGAATTCTGGAAACAATATTCCCTCCAAAGCCACTCCTGTGTGACTTACAATGCAATGACATCTTTACCCAATGGGTTGGGTTCTGATCGCTGCCAGCCACTGAGTACTGACAATCCCACTCCACTTTGCTTTCCAGAGCCATTGTCCTCTGATCTCCCCCTCCTTTTGGTCCCCACTCCATTGCTCTTTTTAGTGTTCAGGCTTTTGGAGTTTCCTCCCATTGCATATTTGTTTCAGATGACTCCCTATGGGTTCTATCTTTCATTTTTAGAAGTTTCCAGCAGCTCCTGCCAGAATCTCTAGCATCCCCCATGCCTTTCTCCCATCCCACGTGTAGAAGAACCCCTACAGGGTTGCATTTTGCAGTATTTCTTCCTGTGCTTTCCTATTCTTACATCTTAGTCTTTCTCTGAACGGAGCAGGGTATGGCGTTTTGAGATTTCTAGCATCTTCACAGAAGATTTTCAGAAAGATATGTGTTTTTCCTATATCTAACTAAAAACTAAGATTTCTTATTTAATATATTAGCCCAGATTAGGAAGACAGACAGACACACACACACACACACACCCCCAACTAAAATATATTCAACCTGTTTTAAAATAAAATTCTATATCACTGGAACACATAACTTCTTTGTCTGTAGGGATTCTTGAAATGTGAAATGGATTCAGAATACACAAAACTTTCCCACTCAACACCATTTTGAGAAACTCCCACTCAGCCCCAGTTCTTCACCCATGATGTTTCATATTGAAAGGTTTTTTTCCCCCCCTCTGTTCTCAACACTTTTTGTTCTCTTCAATAATTTCCTGAGTGACTCAACCGTAGTCTTGTCATCCAGGGAAAAGCAGATTTCAAGAATGTACTGTACAGCTATTAAGATAATGTGTACAATTGGTTGGAGGTAGGTTGTTTCTGATGTACTTGTGAATGTCAACCTCAAAAAATGACATCTTTTAGTCAGTATATGGCTGCTTGCCTCATGTCACCAATATGGAACCCTGGGCAGAGCAGCAAAGATCACCAGCTGGAAGTAGCTCTAGAGTCAAATTGCTCCATTTCAAGTTCTGGCTGCACTCCAAAGAAACCAGCATTGGAAATCATAAACAATGAATTACAGTGGTTTACTTAAGAAAGAAACAGTAGATCCAAGGTCAAAAGAAAAATGTGGTAAAAGAAAATTCATTTTTTCTCTTTTACAAATTTAAATAAAATAGTAAAGAAAGATATGTATCATCATTATTATTTTTAGCCTTCATAAATGTATTTGATTAACTGACAAACCATGGATGATGATAGTCTCTTCCTTTGTACCAAGGACTGTCATATACCTGAAATCTTTTTTTAAACTGAAAATTGTAAATGGAATTAGAGTCCCTAACACCTGTCTGTAATTATTTTTGTCGGGCTGTTTTCTTCTTCCATGGAGCCCTTATGCCCTGGGCAATGGAGAGTGGAAGAACAATGGTAACAGATGGGGAAAGAAAAGAAGTACTAAAACTAGGGGCATCAAGATATTCTGTTCTACACATGGATTGGGTGACAATGGAAACTTCCCATGGTAAGAGGCCACACACTAACTAATGATGCAAGGCTCATATAATCATTCCTCTAAAATGTATGATAAAGAAGTTAGGTCTAGTTTCACAAGCAGCTTGATTAAATCAATTAAGCAGAGCGGTGGGATTCAGTGGCCATGGTCATTTGTATTTCCAGACCACGTTTGTCACTGAGTCACTGTACTTTGTACTTTTCACTCCTAGCCAACTTACATGTAAGGTGACTTTAATCAGTGTAAACTGCTAGCTGCTTCTGCTGAAATGCTGACAGCCGTTCTGCATGTCAGTTGAGGGCTTTAAAAGGGAGTATTCAGCATCTATAAAATGCTAATTCTCTCTCAAGTAGCCTTGGTCAGTATGATTACCCTTCAGATGGTCTGCTCCCACTCCTCCACCCTTATTCCGTGTACCGAGGTGGAGATGGTAAGCAGTGAGACTGGACAGTTTTGCAAGGTGGTTCCTGACACGGGCTTTGGGATCAAGCAAGTGGGGTTCAGCTCCTGACTCTTCTACTCACGTGCTGTGTGATCCTGAGTGAGTTCTTCTGCTTCTCCAAACCTTTCATTATAATCCATGGAAATCCCATTGCATTGTGCCAAGTCCATAGTAAACCCGGAAGAAACTGTGACTATTATTATCATCCTAATAATAAACCTTAGAAATTAGTCTCAAGAAGTTCATAGATCATATGGTAGTTCTATTTTTAGTTTTTTGAGGAACCTCCGTACTGTCCTTGTAATAATTGAAATATCTGTAATGTTATCCTTTATGGTATCTGTAACAGTCAAGATCAAATTGTGAAAGGTAATAGTTATTGCTATTTTAAGCTAATAGGTTTTTCAGTGTTTTTATGTAGTAATGATTAACCTGTAAGTGTGACTTGCAAACTAATTTAAGGCAGACTGGCATACAACAAAGGGATATAAGTAAATTTGACCAAAGTAAAAAGTTTGTAGACTGTTAGAGGCTGGACAGAGGCTTACAGGTCATTTAATGCAGCATCATTCCCACCCAGCCCCCATGCCCTTTGCAGCTCATAAGGATCATGGGGGCATGAAGTCACAGAGCACAGCTATGACTAGGACACAGGACTCTTTTCCGTTCAACCATGAAACTCTCAGATCTCGTGGGAAAGGACAATAATACTCCACTCACTTTGATCATCAATGGAGAAAAAGGGCCATTGATGACCTGGAGAACATTGACTCTCAGTGGGCTGGGGCCCCGGGGAGGCCCCATGATACCTTCCAAGGGGGGTGTGTTCAGGAGGCAGGGGAAGGACAGGCAGGTGCTGCCAGTGGTCATTGTCACTTGGTCTCATTAGACTCAGTGAACAGATCGCTGATGGGGTTAGATTTCCCGGCAGCTCTAGCTTGCCCCACCACCTGTCACGTCAGATTCTTTCATCTGAAGGTATCAGATCCACCGTGCCTAGTGTGCTGAGGTTACCTTGGTTGCAACTCCACTCCCATCAACAGTGGGGTTTAAGAAGCAGACTACAGAGTACAGAACCAGGGTCAGCAAACGACAGCCCATGGGCCAAATCCATCCTGCCACCTGTTTTTGTAAATAAATTTTCACTGACACACAGCCACCCCCATTCACTTGTATGTTGCCTATGGCTGCCTTTGTGCTGTCCCAGTAGAGTTGAGTAGTGCTACAGAGACCCAGTGGTCTGTAAATCTTGAATTATTCACTATTTGGTCCTTTACTGAAGAGGTGGGCCGACATCTAGTCCAGAACCTTATCAGCTGCTTGGAAGACTAAGGCCCTCTCCAGGCTATGGAAGGATTAACTGATTTCTTCAGGATATTTTTATGCCCCTGGCATAAGTGAGATTTCATTAATACAATTGAAAAGAAATGTAGACTTAGATAGAATCTTCTTATAATTCAAAGGCAGTCTCTTCTTCAATGTGAATGTGAAAAACGACTATCCTTGTCCTCTAAGGGTGGGTCTCATTCTGGCCTCCCTCTTGCTCTGGGGCAGGGAGGAGATGGAAGCAGCTGAAGAGAAAGCAAGGGCATTCCATGCATTACTTGGATAATTAGAAGAGCCGTCTTTTAAGGACTTTGTGTGCTGTAAACCAGGCACTTGCCGTACATTATTTTGTGTATTCATTATAACAATCCTGTTCAGTAGTATGATTGTTCTTATTTTACAGAAGGATAAACAACTAAGGACACAGAGTGAGTGAATGGCCAGAGATCTGTAAACTTTTGGTTTCATGTTGTCTAAAGCACATAGGTACAGTAATTCAATTACCTATGCCTGACTGCTAGAAGTATGGTTGACGGTGGCTTCAATTTGCTCAATCCAGACAAAATAGAGATCTAGCCATTACTTCTAGAAGTTTGCACTGAAAAATACTATCCTACAAGATACTCATTTCAAAGGTCCAGTACGTTTAAAAAGTATTGCATATGTCACCGCCTTCTTGGAAATTACGAAGTCATTAGCAAGTTATGGATTCTGAGAAATCCTACAGTAAGGATCCTATTCAACTTTGCTTAATGCAGTGTTTCCAAACACTTTTTCATGGAACTCTTTAATTAACAACATCCCATAAAACAACTCTTCTAAAAGACATACATTGGGAACCACATGATTACAATGATGATGAATGATAATAATGTCTAATATTTATTGAGCAGTTACAGTAAGCCATGGATTGACCTAGGCATTTACACATATGGATTCATTTAACCCTCGCAACAACCCTATGAGCTCACATGTGATGAATTCCCCACTTGACAGATGAGGAAACTGAGGCACAAAAAAAGGATGAAATAAGTTGCCCAGTCACATAGTCCTAGAGACCATGAGCCCCTCAAACTCCAGGATCAGGTTTCAATTCATCTTTGCATAGCTGACACTTAGTATGGTGACTGGAACAAAGCATGAGCCCAGAATATGACAGCTGAACTGGATTAGAAATAAGATCCTAGTAAAAAGAAGTGGCTAGAGTGTGTTGAATAGAATATTTAAGATCTTTAGTATTTATACAACGAGGGCACTCCCTCATCAGTTGAGGTTTCTATTTGTTCTGCACAAGACCATACCCTAGATAATGTTCCTACAATAAAGAATTTTGTACTGTGTAACCATTTTCATATTTTATTTAATAGACACTACTTTAGGTTAATGTGAGATGATAGGAGAATATCAGGTAGTGCAGATCCTATTTAACCACAAGAAATAAAATTTCATTTGAAGCGGCATTAAATTAGGCTTTCTGTCTGCCATAAAATACATTGAAAGAGGTGTTACCACATCCATAAGGAAGTACTGTATTGCCTTTGTTGGCAGAGTAGATGGATTTTTTAAAATTTTATTTTTATTTTTTTAACACAAAAAACATTTTGTATTGAAGTATAGCTGATTAACAGTGTTGTGATAGCTTCAGGTAAACAGCAAAGGGACTCAGCCATACTTATACATGTATCCTAGATGGGTTTTTTAAAAAATGCAGTATAACAACAGCTATTATGAACAGTCAATGGGAGTTTTTTAAAAATATTACAGACCTAAAAATATATCAAGGTCAAAATTAATAGACAGAATACTGATGAGTTTTCATTGTAGATTTGAGGGAGGCCAGGAAGCACTAAGGAAGAAAAATCAACACATTTTCAGCTGTAAAAGGAAGAGAAGAAAAGGCAGACTGAGAGACTATGTTTTTATGTTCTACAAAATAAAAAGGAAGTTTTATGTTTAGCACTTCAAGAGCTTAGAATGCAGTGATTAATCTTATTATTTTTTTGTCAATTTAACATAGAGCATAGAGCATTCCTGAATGATTATTATAATAACAGATTGACCCTTAATGAGGGCTTACTGTACTGTTTTAAGCATCTTCTGTGTGCAGCCTAGGAGGTGAGTGCTGTTCCTTTTTTACAGATGTGGAAACAGTATGAAATGGATTAAGGATTCAAGCTCCAGTAATCTCTGGCTTCACAGCCTGTACCACTAAGAGCTATACACACTGGGTAACACAGACGGTTCAAAGGCTCAAGGATGCCTATAGGCCTGGGAGGCAAAATGAAGTCCACTACCAGTGTCAGGTACATCAGAGACTCATTAGGTGTACACCAGAGGGCAAACATGGCAATGCAAAGTTGATTCCTGGCTGATAGGCCCTTCCTGGGTGGTTTGTCCTATGACAGATTTTCTTAGGCTATTATACATCTTGCCACTTAAGGACCCCCTCCACTTAAGGCTATGCATTATCATGATAGGTAAAGATACATCCCTCCACCCACTTCCACCACCTGTATGTATTAGGATCCTTCACCTCACAACCTGACCACATACATGTCCCTTCAACATACAGTCAGTTGCTTATGAATAGGTGTATGTGTGATGGTGCATCAGACCCCAAGTATTCAGGAGCTGCCATATGCTCTTCAGTATTCATGAAAGTCCAGGAAAAGAAAGTTTAAAAGTTCCATTAGAGAAAGTACAGATAGCTCCAATTTGATGGAAAGAAAAGATGGAATTTTATAATAAAGCATTGTGCCCAGCATCTCAGGGTGGGAGCCATTTGAGAGTTAAACACTGAGCTCTTAAGAGAAATAACAAATTTAGTATTGAGTCAAAACAAATACTAAAAGCTTTCTCTGTAATTGTGTTTGTGCTCCAAAATGCCTGCTTCCCCTTCCCCTTATTGTAGGTAACACTTAAGTCTGTTGAAACAACCGAAGAATTTGTTTGCTGGGAGGGCATGAGGAGACATAATAGAATACAGACTTTAAAAGATAAACACCCAAGCCTTGGGAAGAACACTTGACAAGAAAAGGACGTTTTTCAAGAACCATGTATTCTAAACAGATGAGTCAACAAACTCAATTGGATCTAAAAATGAAAATGGAATTTTAAAATTTCTATCAATGAGCATATCAAAAACTTACACATCAAAAAACATCAAAAACATATGAACTACATTTTTGTAGAAGGCCATTTAATTCTCATTCATCAACTTTGAGTCTCTTACAATTATGCATATTTACACAGAAACAGCTTCTCCCTTCTCAGCTGTATATTACCAGCCTTTTTTCTTCCTGAATTATACCTTATACAAGTCTTTCTTCTCTCTTTGAAGTTGGATGAACTGTGATCATCAGGTGGATGAACGATCACAGAAAGTCTGATTTATTAAGCAAACAGGCTGGAAGTTGCTGATGCGAACACATAAATGTGTCTACTCACCTGGATGGCTCTGACATTGGAAACTGGCTGTTTCGACATATTGACGCGGTCTTATCCCTAAAAAAACAAGTAAGAAACTGTTAGAGGTGGTGGCATTCAGATTCTCAGGAGTGATAAATTTGAATTTAACTCATGATTCAACTGGGCGATCACCCCTTTCACTGGCCATATATTCTTTCAGTCTCAGTTTCTGGTTACTTAGAGACTCTCCTTCCTCAGGCCTCAGGGAGAGGGAACACTAGAGCACTGGATAAATCATTCAGGAGGAGAAATGCTGAGATGCCTCGCCCCTGATGCTCCTGATAGGCAATCAGAAACTTGAAAGGCGCTATCATCTCCTTCCCTGCCCTCCTGCCCTCCTGCCCTCCTGCCCAGAACGGCAAAGCAAAGAGGTTGTGGGAATAAAACACCTTTGTCTGGGGCCTCGGAAGCTTTCTGCTTGAAACTGAACTTTTGATCTGAACGGAGTTGTTGCCAGGGCTGTGCAGTCAGCCCATGGGGAGCGCCTCCCCTCCGTCAAACACCCGAGGAGGAACGGCCCATACTTTGTTCCTATTACTGCGATGCTGTCTGCTCGCTGGGCACATGTCTGTTCCACCCAGAGACCTGGGGGCCGCATCTCCCTGCTCGGTGCGTCCAGAGCCTGGACTCTGTAAACCCAGCAGCTCGCAAGCAAGCTTCACCTCTGTCTTCTTTGCTTTTAATGAAACACTCTCCGGAAGCACTTAGGACTTACATGACGGTGTCAGATCCCCGAGGTATAGCAGTGCTTCCTTCTGAAAGGACCTTTTCTTTCTTTCCGTTGAAGACCTGACTTTGAGCCCAGTGACTAGTGGTCGTGGGCTACTGGGGCTCAGGGAGCAGGGAACAGCCCAGCTCTCTACATGTATTGTTTTAGCTTGGTCTATTAAATATGACACGGTGAAGTGGTAGTTTGAAATTCAGTGAATTAAAAACATGCTGCTTTTTAAACCCAAAACTGTAAAGTGGGTTAATTAGCGTTTCCTCAGTTGACTGGTGTAAATGTGTGGGTTACTGGTGAGTAATTGAACACAACAGTGTCTGCATTTGCCACAAGTCCAATGTCACCTGGACTATGTCAGTCACCATCTTCAGGCCCATTTCCTCTTCTTTAAATTTTACCTGCTTCATAGGTTGTGGTAAGAATCAAAATGACATAAGGGCCCTGACAATGCCTTGTGAAGTATATAAAGCATGATGCAAGTATTTATTGTTTTATTGCCATTGATTTTAGCTGGAGACCTTTAGTTCTTTACTGCTATACAGTTTTAATACAGAGTAAGAATTGCGATAGTGATGCCCCAAACACTTTAGAAATAAAAGATCTGAGAACTCTGAAAAAATCTTCAAACTGTTAGGCTCTATTATATGAAGTTAAATCATTACATAATTTTTTAAACTCTCGTAAATAGTACATCTAACTATATGGTCTTTGGAATCACATACCTGAAAACGATGTTTTGTGTTTTTTTTTAAGTTCTACCTGAATGTTTTGGTAATATACAGATATAGCCACCATGCATAAGGGTCTAGGTAGAATTATTTTCAATATGGTTAAAAAAATTAAAGAGCTATCACAAGTTGAACAATCAGGAATGCATTTTGCTCTGTGATAGGTTTCAGATAGATTGCTGTCTTTTCTGCAGTGTAAAAAAGTCAATGAAGGATTTTTAATTTTTGGATCTAGGACACAAAGCTCAATTTCAAAAAGAAAAGCTTTGTAGTTTAATATTTAATGTTTCTATTCCTCAAAAGCTATTAGAAGTCACGCAAAGCAATAATTCTCACAGGACTTTAAATAGCTCATCCTATAGCATTCTCTATAGGTGTACAATTAAAGTTTAACTATTAAGACTTGAGAACTTTTAAAAATGTATGTCAATTTGAAATGTGGGGATTAGGAACTTCTTTATGTTATTACAATAGCAAGTTGAAATGTGGAAAAAATAAGGCACTGAATGATTGCATTTGTACTGCATGGATTTTTTTTAAATTAGACTGATTTTGTTTTTTGCTAAACTGGATTCGTTGTATGTTGTGGACCCCTCAGCCTTATTCCTCGGGCCTTGTCTCCAATATAGCTTTGGTATAACCTTATTTGCATACAGATTCCTTCTCAACATATATGTCAGTCTGGGAGAGAGATATCTCTAGAAAGTTGGTCAGATCCCAGCTCTCATTCCTTGCAAACAGGCTAGAAAATGTTCGTGTAAATCAGTTCTGCAGCCCATCCTGCTGTCCTCATTATTCTCAGAGAAATCAGGGCAAAGCACACTGATGAATAAAAATAGACAGTGTTCCCTGGCTCTTTCATGGCCCTGCATTCACCTGCATTAGGGATGCAGGGTGTAGAATGCACCTTCCTTCTGTTTCTGCATGCTTCATCCTGGGCCCCCAAAAAGAAAGCTATGCCTTAGATGTACAGCTCCACTCACACCGGGACCACAGCTTTGCATCCAAGGAGATACTCTTTAGAGTACCTCTATTACTGCGTTTCCTAGTTCTGGCTTCAGTTGGAGAACACAGACAGTTTGACCAAGAGTGTATGGACTTTTACAAAGCCTATATTATCATGGAAATGCTTGCCAGCTTAGCACGGATGAATTTTCCTGGCACTTGTGCAAGTCTGTGGGGATCTTTAATGGTCTATACGCTGAGTCATGAACAGTATTCCTCTGCTGGTATTTGATTGGACAGCATCTAATATCTGACTTCTAAATAAGACTCTTCCACGTTCTAAACATTTGTCAACATTAATAGCACTAATTTAAGAAGAAGGGAGTCAGAGGAAAATAAGTCAATATATGGAGAGAGGGGGCTTTGTTTGTTCTTTTTAAAGGTCAATTAAGTGGCTACAGCTCAGTCTCACAGGGAATTATCTTCTGTCCTGCAGCTAAAAATAATTCCCAAGAAGGGTGCAGAAAGATGTTCAGCTGTCCAAACTAACTCTTTATTCAACTCTGCATGAGATGTGCCGAGAGGGAAGAGGCAGTCCGCGTGCCATGTTTTCAGCCTCTGGTGCCCACACAGAGAGACAAGTTTGCTGCCCTCTCCTCTGCTGGGTCTGGGGAACGCTGTGATCAAAGGGGGGCTTTCGAAAAGACGGGTCTGGAGTATTAACAGTTCTATAAGTTGCTACAACTTTATCACTGAGGTCAAGCCTGGCACTTAGGGAGAAGAGAAAAGCATTTTAAACTTGTAATGTGTTAACAGCTCTGGCAATGATTTGTGTTCAGGTAAACCGAAGTTTTTCTCTGCCCTCAGTTCTCCTGATTATTTCTAGGCTTACAGCTTGAGTCGGGTCTGCAGCTGATCGACTGCAACCCTGGCCATAAGAATCAAAATGACATAATGACATAATGAATGACAAAATGACATAATTCAGGGTCAGAGTCATCTTAGCTGGACCGTGGAAATTTTCTTCAAGTCACTATCAATGAAAACTACTTTAGTTCAATATTCTTTCAACCTCCCCACCCTCCAAACAATTTAGAAAACAGAAGCAGCAACATCACCAATGGAGAGTGAATTTACAAGGAAACTACACCCTCTAGTTACAAACCTACAAAGTTAGAAGTAGCCACTTCAAGTTAGGTAGCCAGGGAATTTCTTTCAGAAAAGCCGGTTGCCCAAGGTGAGTCCTCCTGCTTACCTGCTTTATGTACTTGTTTCCTGCCTGAGGAAAGTCCCAGGCAGCCAGGTACAAGGATACAAGTCTCCTCAGAGAGTGGAAGGGACGCCGGGTGTCCTCTGAGCTGTGATCTCGGTTCCGATGCTTTTCATGTGGCTGAAATAGCTCAAGCGATCTGTGCTTCACCCGGTACTGAGAGCTGCTCCCGGCTCGGGGCTGGAGGGGAACTCAGTTTAAGGATAAGTGTTAAAGAGAATTCCTGTCATAGTTCACAGTTGTTCTTCCTAAATATAGAGTTTGATACAAGCCATACACTGCCTCCAAAAGGCTTGACCGTGCTGAAAGCAGGGCTCAAATGTCAGCCGGAAGGTGGCTCTGGAATCTTACTGCCCTCCTCATCTTCCAGAAGATGCTGGCTGCGTTTTCTCACAAATTCTGAGGGGGCACAGGCAAGTTTGAAAAGTAGGAAAAGTTTCTATCTTTAGCTTTATTACCCAGAGGCCAGAAGACCGGGAGTATTGAATAAAAAATTGGAAAGAGGCAGCACAAGCACCAAGCAGTGTTTGAGTCCTCGCTTGG
Source organism: Cervus canadensis (assembly GCF_019320065.1). Lineage (NCBI taxonomy): Eukaryota > Metazoa > Chordata > Mammalia > Artiodactyla > Cervidae > Cervus > Cervus canadensis. Next base: position 24,688,613 of record NC_057419.1, read on the forward strand.
TCACCAAGGAGCTGAGAAAGTTGCTTCAGAATCAGCACTCAGTCTGATTACAATGAACTATAAGACACCGTCCTTTTTGTAGGTCAAAAATGGTCACAGATTGACCAACTTGTGTGCTTCCAAGGCCCAGAGTCTCTCTCTGCTCAACTGCCTCTACTCATGGCAATGACTATAGCCCTACAGCATGTGAGGCAACAGAACAAAACAAAAGAGAAAATATCTATTTTACATATGATAAAGGCCAGGACTGGGTATCAGACAGGACACTTTTTAAAGAGAACACTGCCAAATCCTAAAAAATATGCTCATTATTTTTAGCACTTCTTTTCTTTTCTTTCTTTTTCTTTTTTTTACTTCTCTAGTCTCTAAAATTACCTTGGAACTTCTCTGGCAGTCCAGTGGTTAAGACTCCACCTTCCAATGCAGGGGGAGTGAGTTCAATCCCTGGTTGGAAAACTAAGGTCCCACATGCCACAGGGTGCAGCCAAAAATTTTTAAACATAATAACAAAAATAAAATTACCTTTATACAGAATTTCCCTTCAGTAGAAGGATTAAACTGTGACTCACTTATCATTCATCCATTTATAAGTGAGGGGTGTCTGAGTCCGTGACAGCACAGTCAACCCACAACCATCTACTGCCTGTCTTCTCATTACATAAGATGAAGAAGCTCCAGTCTGTATGAGCCCCTAAAGTCGCATGCCTGTTCCCTGCAGCTGAATGGATTCCAAATACTTGATTTCAGGTCAGTAAAGAGAAAATCAACTTTCCAGTAGCTAAGGAAGTCAGCAGATCATTGTGGATCATCTCAGTTTTGGGCTCACCAACTAACTTCTGTTCATGTGCTGTTTAAAAGAACTGTGTCTTCAAAAGTCAGTTTAGACATCATACTTTGAGGTTTTGTGGCACCAAAAGTGAATTCCTTATACACTGGGGAAGAGATTAGGGTGAAAGTGAAAGTCACTCAGTCATGTCCAACTCTTTGTGACCCCATGGACTATATAGTCCATGGAATTCTCCAGGCCAGGATACTGGAGTGGGTAGAATTCCCCTTCTCCAGGGATCCTTCCCATCTCAGGGATCGAACCCAGGTGTCCCACATTGCAGGCTGATTCTTTACCAGCTGAGCCACAAGGGAAGCCCAAGAATACTGGAGTGGGTAGCCTATCCCTTCTCCAGGGGATCTTCCTGACCCAGGAATCAAACTGGAGTCTCCTGCACTGCAGGCGGATTCTTTACCAACTGAGATTTCAGGGAAGCCCATCCTTCCTGAGATTAGGGTAGGCACCTTAATATTTCCCCAGATGTTTGGATGTTCCTCTGAGTTCAGAGCTCTTCCCCAGACGCTAGGTGGCGTCACTCCATGAATGAACAACAATGAGCCATTTTTGACACCTTGCCCTGCAGTGATCCCATAGATTTTGCCCCCAGTGACCCCTCAGTAGCTCCTCCTGTTGTTTATGTGAAGGAAAGCACTCCTGGGAGCAGTGCCTTGTACACAAGGCTGACCCAACATGGATGTGGCTGCCTCTGTGGAAAGAACTGAGGTAAGCTGCATAATCGGGGCTTCTTTACTCATAAGCGACAGAAACGCAATGTGAACTAGTGTAAGCCATGAGCAGGCGTGGCAGACACCGTTGATGTCTTTCTCAATATAGCTCTACCCACCTGAGTGCTGCAGCCGTAGACAGTCCTCAGTACACTGTCAACTTCACACCTCAAAAGCTGGGATCTCTCTGCTTCTCTGCATTGGAGTGCTCTCCGTCTCCACGGCAGGTTGCCTGGGTATGCTACAGCCATGACCCAGAATTGCCGGGGAGCAGACACCCCTAGGGACTAACCTCAGCCAATGGAGACGCCAGTTGGTGATAAATGCCTCACCTCCCCATCCTCTGGTGGAATGATGGTGAAATGTGGTCTAGTTTCCAGAGGTCCCCAGCAGGACTGAGCCCCCATTGCCCACAGCAGCAAGTGACTCACTCATTATTATGCTCTTATTGGCTTTTTCCTTTCCCTGTCTCACTTCTCCACTCCCTCACTTACGTTCTCTGGGATCACCCAAACAGACCACCAAATAGACAAGTTCAAGTCTTTGTCTCCATGTCTAGATTTGAGGCAACCCAAACCAAGACAAGGGGGTTCACTGTGAAAGCTTCATATTGTGACAGGAAGCTCAAAGTGCTTCTTTGGTGCTCACGCTTAGTTGCACCACTGTATGCGGAAAAGGCATGAGGTGCAGGTGGGCCTCAGAAATAACAGAGAAGGAATGTTTGTGCTGAATGTCCTATGCTTCTACTAAACACCAGCACTGTCCTATCCCCACCAGCCCTGGGGAGAAAACAGTGAATAAGCATATGTTCCTGCCTTCAGAGCTTACAAGAGAGAGTGGGTGGTGGACAAAGCTGAGTAAACAAGTAAACAAGATAACTCCTGCTAAGTAATATGAAAACCAACAAAAGACTGAAGAAGAGAAACTGGGGCAGAGGGTGAGTGGTGGCTCTGTAATAAGAACTGAGATTGATAGGATGAGAAAAGAACACTTTAGGCAGAGGAAACTGAATGTGCAAAGGCCCTGAGGTGGGAAAGGATGTTTCCAGAACTCGCAGTAAAACAATGCCGCCTAAACATGGAGAAGAGTGGCATGACATGAGGTGAGAAAGAGGCAGAGGCCGGCAGGGCCTTTGTAGGCCATTTTGGGAAGGTGTTGGTTTCTTAGTGTAGTAGGAATCCTTGGAAAGTTCTTTTTTTCTGTTTTTGTTTTTGTTTTGGCTCTACTGGGTCTTCAATGCAGTATGCAGGTTTTTCTTATTGCGTTGCACGGGCTCTCAAATTATGGTGTGCAGGCTTAGTTGCCCTGCGGCATGTGGGCCCTTAGTTCCCCAACCAAGAATCAAATCCACATCCCTGCATTGGAAGGTGGATTCTTAACCACTGGACCACAAGGGAAGCCCCATTGGAAGGTTTTAAGCAGTGGAGTTGTTTGGTTTGAGCTTTGATGAGCTCATATCACTGCTATGTGGAGAATAAACTGTAATAGAATAAGCAAGGAAGAGGGGAGAATATTTAAAAGGCTAGAGATGATGGTGGCCTGGAAAAAGGTGTTGGTGATGGAGATAAAGACAAGAAGAGAGGTTCAAAGTGCATTTTAGTATGGAGTCAAATGTGTCCTTGCTTATGGATTGGATGTGGGAGGATGGAGAAGAGGAATCCAGGTTTCAGACTTGGATCATTAGGCGTGAAGGAATGTGGTCAGTGGGTGAGGAGTGAAGGTAGCAGCCTCAATAATGAGATCCACATCCAAAGAGCTCGACACGGGGCCTGGCACATAGCAAGCTCTTAAAATGGGGCATGAAGAACTGAAAGCCCTTCTTGACTCAGAGAGAAGTGCTTCAGTGGATTGAGGGGGCTGCTTCAAAAACCAGATCACTGCAGGTTGTAGCATGGAGGGTTGAGGTAGCAAGTGGACTCATCTCTTCTAGACCCTTAATGAAGAACAGAGAAAAAGGATAGTGGCTAGGTTTGGAGACTTCCAATATGGAGAGAATTTTTTTCAGCTGTATCTTATTTCAGTCTGAACAATATTTAAACATGTTTAGAAGCCAAGGTGCAGAGGTTGACAAAGGTCAAAAGGAGGTCATTGCCAAGCAAAGAGATGAAATCTTGCCTCTAGAGGTGGGAACAGATGTTCTTCCCACTGAGGAGGCACAAAAGGGGAAGGCTGAGACAGAGAAGTTTGTAAGAGGGTCTGTACTCTTGGATGGAGGAGGAATGGGGAGAAAGGAGGCCATCTGATGGCAGCCTCAACTTTCCAAAGGTCTTACAGAGGATAGATACCAGGTATAATGAACAAAAAGCTGAAAGTACTGCTTAGCAGTGTGCAGGGTCCAGATGGGTTTGGAAACCTCACTGCATCAGAGACAGCCATCCATCAACATGATGAGTGTACTAAAGAACACACATCTCCCGTTGGGCTTCCCCCAGAAGCAGATCTTGAAATCAGGGTTAGTGTGCAAGTGATTTACTGACTAGGCATTTCAGGACTTCCCTGGCAGTCCGGTGGTTAAGACTTGGCCACCCAATGCAGGGGTGTGGGTTCCATCCCTGGTCAAGGAGCTAAGATTCCATATGCCTCGTGGCCAAAAAAACCCAAAACATAAAAACAGAAAGAGTATTATAACAAAATCAATAAAGACTTTAAAAATGGTCCACATAAAAAAATCTTTAAGAAAGAAAAAGTGTTCCCAGGAAAACTGGGGAACAGAGGAGTGATCTCAAGCCCCACAGAAGGTGTCTTCTGTCTGATCCTTCAGGGGAGTCTGGAGTATAAGTTCCACCGTAAAGCTTTGCTCCAATCCGGGAGAAGGAGTGGGGCTGTCATATTCTTGCACCTGTCTATCATTGGGGAAGGGCTGCCCGGACACACACATTCCCACACAAATTGGCTCTCCTTGTGTGTGTGTGATCAGTCATGTCTGACTCCTTGCGACTCCATGGACTGTAGCATGCCAGGCTCCTCTGTCCATGGGATTCTCCAGGCAAGGATACTGGAGTGGGTTGCCTTGTCCTTCTCCAGGGGATCTTCCTGACCCAGGGATCAAACCCATGTCTCCTGTGTCTCTGAATTGCCGGCAAATTCTTTACCACTGAGCCATCAGGGAAGCCCCTGGCTCTCCTTACCAGCTGCTCCAGAAGCCCTAGGGCAGGCCTCCAAAGCAGAGCTAGGATGATGGAAGCAAATGCTCACTGAAGCCAAGAGCAGGTAACAAATTGGGAAAGAGGACCGGAGGACGTCTGGGCTGAGCTTGGTTATTATGTGCCCCAACCCAGCAGTCCATTATGGAACATAGGCCTCATCAAAGTTGTTCTGAACTACACTGGCATCTTGTCTTTAAAAAGCCTAATTTATTTGGAACAATCTTATAAAGTTATATGATTGCAATGTTGAGCACTTCTGTTTCTTGTTAGTCATTTTCTAATGAGTGTTGAAATAGACAATTTTTGCAGGGTTTTGGCAGTTTACAGAAGTATTTAGACTTAACATTTTCCTGCATTGTCATACAAAACCTCTATAAGCTTGCTTTTTTTCAAAAATGAGGTAACTCTAGTCCCTTTGGTGACATATAATAGAGGGGGGATGGTCCTCCTGTAGAGTCTGAAGCAGAAAGAGTAGCCACCTGGCATATGCACCAGAGATCTGGAATGTTACAGAAACATCATTGCTGCCTGTGTGCCCTTGAACACAATTTTTACCCAGCTCGAATTTTAGCCATGGTCAGGATCTGTAAAACTGGGGAGAATCACAGTGATGCCACATACTATGCAGGACAATTTCCTAGCTCCTTTCCCTCCAGCCCTACAAAGCTTTTGTTTTTAAATGAGAACCATAAACACAAATGAGACAATACATTTGTAAACATTTGGATCCTCCTAGAGGGAAAGAGAGTAAAACTCTAACTCAAAGCAGGTCACAGAGGCAATGCTGTGAGTTCAGCCAGTGTCTCCTCTTCCTGGCATACAGCACATGATATTGTCCAGGCTTGCTCACAATTGCACTGGGGTCATGTGGCCACGTTCTGGCCAGTAGGATGTGGGCCCAATTACTGTAAATCAGTGCTCCTCAAACTGTGGTCCATGCAGCAGTGCCCATTTGCAAACTGTACGTTACCACTTTGCAGTGAGTGAATACAGAAATTTAAAAGGAAGCAATTAGGGATTTTGACAGCAATTTGACATTGCCACCGCATCCAAGCAGCATTTCCTTTTTCTAATCATTCATTTTTGTGCAAGTATTGGTCCATGATGGGTTAAACTTTTTTAAAACATCTTGTGCCATCCAGGAAGGTTTCTTCCTCCTCCATAGCAACCTTAAAAGCCACTGGTCCTAGATGTCATCACTACAGGGTGCAAAAGGATCACCAGGCGCACACCAGATTATGACGTAAAGCTACAGAAATATGGATGTATTAGTGACACAGAACTTAGGATTGTTTGATTTTTAAAAGGAATAATTGCCCTCGTTCTGGAAGTTGGACCAGCTGGGGCCGGGGGACCCACTTGGATGCCCTTTGTCAGGGATGGCTGGAAGGCGGGCTTAGTTGGGACTGTCAACCGGAATATCCACATACAGCCTCCGCAGGATGGCAGCGTCAGGTTAGTTGGCTTCTTAACCTGGAGGTTCGGGGTTCCAAGAACAGGTAATCCAGGGAAAAGAACAGAAGCTGCGTGGCCTTTTATTACCTAACCTTGGAAGTCACGTAACCTCACTCCTGCTGTACGTCTGGCTGAAGCAGTCACAGCCCTGTACAGATCAGGGGAAGGAGACATGGACCTCTGTCTCTGCGTGGGAGGATTTCACAAAATTTCAGGTCGTACTTTAAAACTGTGATTATAATTGGGGCTCTGGTTCCAGATATCTTGTATTTCCTTCAAACCACCTGACTCCAAGCCTTCTCCATAGCAGATACTCACTAAGTGTGTGTTGATGATCGTAGAGGGGAAAGCTAGGAAGACTGCTCCTGTTTTGAGGATAACTGAGTCTGTGTTCATGGGAATTTGAGTTCATGGATTCTAAGATGCACTTCTTTCACATTTTAACATCTCTGAAATTGGCACTTGTTAAAATTTATGGCATCTTATAATGATGTTTATTAGCAGGGCTTTTTCTTTCTTGAGTATGTAAGATAACCATGCATCATCCAACCAGTAGCTTATTAGATGAATTATAGTAAATGTCAAGGACTCAGTATCTACTCAGTGGAGCCTTAGCTAATGAGAAGTAATGAGAGGAAAGGAAATTATGGGGAAATGCCTACTACCTCTGAGATGAAACTGATGAGCAAGCAAAGAAGGCCAGATGGAGAGCCAGCAATCACTGCAGTAAGACATTCCTAATGCTGTAAGGAACCCAAAAGGGCGTCATGTCCAAACTATGCCCAATGGCTGCCCCACCACCACACTTGCTCCTTATCTATGCAGTCTCTGGACCCACACCCTCCACCCCCTGTGCTGTAACAGAAAATATTAATACCTTGGACAGCGGCCAGCTGAGGTTCAAATTTGGGCTCTGTCATTTCCCTCGGAATTCTAATTTCTTCATCTGCAAAATGAAGTGAGCTAGTGGAAATAGAGCACAGGGCTAGGCACATAGTAGGTGATGCACCAGTGGTATTTTTTTCTTTTCCTGTGATTAACTCTCCCATTATTTCCAACTTGTTTATTTTCTGCAAGTCTTGAGATAATCCTCTTTATTACTTTGTAGACCATGAGTCTTTGATTTATTAAAACTATTGAGAATATTCTCATACTATTTAAGATCCTAATCCCAGGTCTGAAGAATCAGACAAAATAGCTCCGTATTAACCTTAGAAATATTGCCATATAGTCACCCACAGCCTGACCTCCCATCCTTCCTGGAGGTTTTCACAGCTGTCTCATTAAGTCATTCAAAGTAAGGGGGAAAGAACATATAAAAGAGGCTCCTAGTTCAAGGGAAGAAAGCCTAAATTCACTCATGTATTCATTCAGCCTAACAGCAAATATTTTTGAGCATCTACCATGCACCTCAAACTGCACTAAGCCATGAAAACACATGAAACACGCATAGAACCCATCCATACAGAGTTCACAGTCTGTGAAGGAGACTGATATTAAATACAAAATTATTACAAAGGGGATGGATGCACGCAAGGTAGAGAAACCTAATTTAGTTGGGGAATCAGGTTTAGGTATGATTATTAAAAGCAGACCCACAGAGAACTTGTGGGCAGGTAGTTAATTCAGGAAGCAATCCTTAGGAACAGGAACAAGGGAGTAGGGAGAGTGAGATGGAAAGACTTTTGTAAAAGCCAATGAAGGATGCCATAGTGGGCAATTTGCCTTTGTGGGCAACTGAGGTTGAGTCCTTCTGGGGACCCTGCAAGAAACTATATAGAACACACCTCAGAGTTATCTTACCAGAGGACAGGGAGCCCTGATGTTTACCCACTGGGCTGCCCCCAGAACATTAACACACATACACATACTTCTGAGTTGCATCAATATCAGGGGTTCTCAACCTGGAACTACTGACATTTGAGGCCAAATCATTCTTTTTTCTTAATTCAAATATAGCTGTTACAGTGTTATGTTAATTACTGCTGTACAACAGAGTGCTTTAATTATATATATATATATACATTCTTTTTTAAAGTATTCTTTTCCATTATGACTTATCATAGGATATTGAGTATAGTTCTGTGTTATACAGTAGGACCTATTGTTTATCCATTCTGTATATAAAAGCTTACATCTGCTAACCCCAATCTCTCACTCCATCCCTCCAGTAAACCCCTTCCTCTTGCCACCACCAGTCTCTTCTCTGTGCCATGATTCTGTCTCTGTTTCATAGATAGGTACATTTGTGTCATATTTTATATTCCACATATGAGTGATATCATATGGTATTTGTATTTCTGTATGGCTTACTTCACGTAGTTTGATAATCTCTGGACCCATCCATGTTGCTACAAATGGCATTATTTCATTCTTTTTGTATTTTTTATTTTTAATTACTTTATATTTTGTTCTTTTTAATGACTGAGTAGCATTCCATCGTGTATATGTACCACATCTTTATCCACTCATCTGTTGACAGACATTTAGGATGTTTCCATGTCTTGGCTATTGTGAATAGCACTGCTATGAACATTGGGGTGTGTGTATATTTTTGAACTATAGTTTTATTTGGATATTTGCCCAGGAATGGGATTGCTGGATCATATGGTAATTCTATTTTTAGGTTTCTGAGGAAACTCCAAGCTGTTTTCCACAATGGCTGTACCAACTTACATTCCCACCATCAATGTAGGAGGGTTCCCTTTTCTCCATACCCTCTCCAGCATTTGTTATTTGTAGACTTTTTAATGATGGCCATTCTGACTAGTATGAGGTGGTGCCTCATCGTAGTTTTGATTTGCATTTCTTTAATAATTAGTGATGTTGAGCATCTTTTTGTGTGCCTATTGGCTACCTGTATTTCTTCTTTGGAGAAATGTCAATTTAGGTCTTTTGCCCATTTTTCAATTGGATTGTTTGTTTTTTGATATTGAGCTGTATGAACTATTGTTTATTTTGGAGATTAATCCCTTATCAGTTGCTTTTTTTGCAAATATTTTCTCCCATTCTATAGGTTGTCTTTTCCTTCTGTTTATGATTTCCTTTGCTGTGCAAAAGCTTATATGTTTGATTAGGTCCCATTTGTTTATTTTTGGTTTTATTTTCACTGTTCTAGGAGATGGATTCAAAAAGATATTGCTGCAATTTATGTCAAAGAATGATCTGCCTGTTTCCCTCCAAGAGTTTTGTACTATCTGGCTTTACATTTAGGTCTTTAATCCATTTTGAATTTATTTTTGTGTATGGTGTTAGAGAGTATTCTAATTTCATTTTCTTACATGTAGCTGTCCAGTTTTCTCAGCACCACTTATTGAAGAAGTCCTGGCTGTGATCCCAATTTGGGGTGTCACCATTGTGAAAATGATGGGCTTCGCAGGTGGCTCAGTAATAATCTGCCCGCCAGTGCAGGAGATGTGGGTTTGATCCCTGGGTTGGGAAGATCCCCTGGAGAAGGAAATGGCAACCCACTCCAATATTCTTGCCTGGGAAATCCCATGGACAGAGGAGCCTGGCGGGCTACATTCATGGGGTCACGAAAGAATCGGACATGACTGAGCAACTAAACAACATTGTAGAGATAGTATTTAAAACCAGGGTTCAGATGAGGCCTCTTAGAGAGGCAGTGTAACTAGAGCAGAGATGCGGTCAAAAGGCTGAGCTCTGGAACACAACATTTAGAAGTCAAGGAGAAACTCAGGATGGAGTGGGACAGGGACAGCTAGTGTTTCATAGTGTTTCACAGAGTTTCCCTGTTGCAAGATGAAGAGTTCTGTGAACTCTTTTGTGGTGATGGTAGCTCAACAATGTGAATGGACTTAATGCCACTGAACTGTATCTCTATAAATGGCCAGGAAGGTCAATTTTGTTCTGTGTGTTTTACCACAACTTTTTTAAAAAGAGGGAGATGAACAGGTCCAAGAACCCAAATGAAAGAAGTGTTTCCAGGAGGCAGGAGGGAGCAACCAGGTCAAAACACTGCTGAGAAACCAAGAGTTAACCAATAGTTTTGGCAACGTGGTAATCTTGAGAGAGCAGAGCAGGTGGCAGCAAACGCTTGCTTGAACTCGGCTCAGAGACAGCATGGGGGATGAGGAAGGCAAGATGGACAGGGTAGCTAACTTTTCAGGTGGCAGAAAAATGAGGCCAGTGGCTGGAAGTGGTCACAGGAAGGACTCTTATTTTAAGAGTATTTAACATATTTCAGGGCTGAGACTGGAATGACCCCACAGAGGGGGAAACATCGATGAGGCAGGAAAGAGAGGGGACACTTGTCACCAGGGCATTAAGCCAGAGCAGCCGCGAGTGGTGGGGATCCGATTTACGGAGACAGCGTGGGAGCAGGGGCAGCTGATGGGTGTGACCAGAGCAGGAGAAGCCTGTGGGCGCAGAGGTGAGCAGGATGGGCCACTTGCCGTGGGGAGGGTAAGGATGTGCTCTTCTGATTGAGAATAATTTTTCAGTGAAATAAGAAGCATGATTGGCAGCTGACAGTAAAATGTAAGGAAGAAGTTTTGGAGTTTTGAGAAGGTTTAAAATAGCCCTCTCAGACAGGGAGAGGGTATTTCTTGGAAATGTAGTATGACTGGGAGGTAGCTCTTGAGGTCAAATTAAGGTTTTGGGTCATAAATTTCAAGTGAGACCAGGATAAATTTTCATCTGAATATATATTAGTTTTATTGTTAATAAGCTCCTAATATGTTTCTTCAGTTTTTATGTCCTCTCTCATTCATTTATTATATATAAGAATTTTAAAAGTATTTCTAAGAAATTAAGAGTGTGTTTTAATACAAATACAAGCCACCAAAATATATCAATCATGAACCTGTAGGTACTGACAACTTTTTGTCAAAATATAGAGAGCCAAGAGTATTATAAATACAAGAAAAAGAAAGCTTTGACAAAACACCTCTTTGGAATTTGGAAAACCACCTACTTTAAAATGGATATAAAAGGTTTTAATATTACAGTGTTTAAACTTGATTGAATATATAGATGTACATACATATGTGATTATATATGTATAATATGTAATACATGATATATATGTATGACATATAATACATGATGTATATGTATAATATATGTGTATATATATATACATACACTCACATAAATTTTTAATTCAGCATCCATTTCTTACTGTCACAAAATATTTACAGAAGTGCTTAAGGCCCTATGAGACAAAGAAAACATTAAATCTCCAAATTTAGAAATTACATATTCTACAATCTCTGACCTAAATGCTGAAAAGCTATAAATTAACAATACAAAGAAAGAAATAGAACTGTTAGGAAGATAAATAGTAAAATACTCTTCTAAGGAATTCCCTGGCAGTCCAACTGTTAGGACTCCGTGTTTTCACTGTGTAGGGTGCAGGTTCAATCCCTGATTTGGGATCTAAGATCCTGCAAGCTGTGTGGTACAGTCAAAAAAAAAAAAAAGTAAAATACTCTTCTAAATAACTCAAGGGCCAAAGAAAATAATCAAAATCACAATTATGACCCCATTATAAATTAACCACAGTGAAAACAGTGTGCACTCGGAGGAAAATTCTAAGCCCTAAAACTACCTTTTAATTGGAGACAGTGCAATATAGCGCGACCATGTTTTTCAATTTACTACAAAGGCAAAAAATAGAAAGGCCTAGAGAGGTACCTAGGGAAATTGCTGCAGTACATATCTTCTCTTTTAGATCATGCTTTTGAGATCGAATTTATCAAGCTGAAATATGTCCTGCTTAGAAATAAATGACTTGAACTGGAAGCTCACAGCAGTCACAACTTGATCCAAAAATGATCACTAACATCTCATCCTGCCCACCTCTTGCATCTCAGAGGTGTGGTCAGACCAAAAAAGCATCCTGCCTTGCTTTCAAGGTCAAGGCAATAGGAGAATAAGGGACTCTGTCTTTTCCTTCTGTGTCTACTGTGCCCAAATGAATAGTCCTTATTTCCTTTTTATGTGTGTGTAGTGATGGATGCTTGGTTAGGTTCATCTGCACAGGCAGGTTAGATACGAGGAGGAAAAGCCTTTGGCTCCACCCTAATGCTTTAGGTTAACTGAAACGTCCTTAGGAACATGTATAAATATGTTCCAGCTTAAATATGGAAGATTACAAAAGTGTACAAGGGTCAAAGAAACAGCTGTTTGGAAAGGTAAAGGGCATCATTGAGACAGGGAAAATGAAGTAGGCAGACAAACACCGCGTGTGCATTGAGGTGACAGAAAATGCACTAAGTTGATTCAACATACATTGCCGGGCACCAAAGAATGAGATATGAAACATGTCCTCAAGGGACTCATAGCTGATAGAGACTCTCATGCAGTGAGTGCTTTCCTCCTCAGGGCTGGGAGAAGAGTTGAAATCTGGTGTGATCCAAATGAAAAAATGTATATAGAATTATTTGAAAGATTATAAAGCACTGAATTCTATGGTATGATTTTCACTATTTATTACTTGATGAAAATGGTCTCACTAGTGATTGATATATAGCAGGAATTAGCAAACTATGCCCTGCTGCCTATGTTTATAAATAAAGTTTTATTGGACTGCAGCCACACCTGTTCATTACATATTGTCCATGGCTGCTTTTCCCCTGCAAAGGCAGAGTGGAGTAGTTTTCATAGAAATGACACAGTTCAAATTTGCTATCTGTCCTTTACAGCGGAAGTGTGCATCTTCTGATATATAGTGTTATTCAAGTGTTCCCTGGGTCACTCAGTTCTCCTGAGTCATCTTCCTTTTCCCTGTGGAGAATAACTATTTTCATGTATAAAAATAGCCACCCTCATTCAAAAAATACTTTAAAATCATGTGAAAAGCATGATGGTATATTCTCAACTGTTAGTTATATTACTATATAAATATAATGTACATTATATAACATGATTAACACAAATTATAATTTTTATTATTTTGTATTTTACTAAATTATTAGAAAAATAATTTTGCTTTTATTACTGAAAAAGTATATTCTGCAGTTTGGTAACTTGTGCCTTTCTAGTCTTTTAAAAAGGAAAGCTTTTTTCCCTTCAGTTGTGACAGTCTGCTTTGTATAAGAAATCATTGCTTTGTGTTAAGGTGGCTTGCTTTATTCTGTTTTATTATTGCCAAGCAACCTCATCTTAAATCCCAAAGTTCTAACTTCTTTTAATAGACATAGAGGTATTATCTGAGTTCCAAGAATTTATATTAAGCTCTTACAAAATGTATTATGAATGTAGCCCACACAAACACTGAAATATAACTCTGGGACAGCTGCATTAGACCCAAGGTTGGTTTCAACTATCATTTAATCTTTGAATATAATAAATATCCAGCAGTGACAAACCCTTGGAGAAACTAAGATTTTAATTGGCTTGGATTAATCCCACATAGGCATTTGTGATCATCAGAAACGTGCAGCTACAGCCGTGGGACCTGACCAAGATGGCAGCATGAACTCGCTTCTTCCCTGCCAAGTATTATTTCATATATACTCTCAAAATCATCACTCCATCTAAAACCAACAGATTTACTATCTTTTTTTTCATTTGGTTTTGGTATTGGCCATGTGAGTGGCATGCAGAATCTTAGTTCCCTTACTGGAAATCAAACCCATGCTCCCTGCAGGGGAAGCGCAGTATCCTAACCACTGGACTACCAGGGGAGTCCCTGGGTTTGCTACCTTTTAACATTTGAATAAGGTTTTAAGAAGAAAAAAAGCCTTTGGTTTATTTGAACTAAACCTTAGGAAATCACTTCTGAGGCTCTGAAGAAATAAGAACTAGGCAAACATTAGTTTTGAAAACTTAAAAGATAGTCATACTTAATATTCAGTCTTCGTTATTGCCAGTTGGACACATCACCCCCTCCCAGTCCCTAATTTCTCTTCTAATAGTTTCTTCTAGTCACCATTCATTGAGTCATTTTGAAAGTGTTAGGTCACCTGTTGTTGAAGGCTGATATTGTCCCAAAATAGAAGTGGAGAAGCAGCCTAGGCCAAGAAAGGCCTTAGAGTGAAACATACATTAGCAGAATATTCTGGAAAATAGGCCAAAAAAAGGAAGAATCCTGTTTGATTAGAGAAAAGTCATCAAAAGATTCTTGGTGAGTCTGAATATATTTTATGTCCACATTTAATCTGAAGAGAAGTATTTACCCACTAGCCATCTACTTCTGGGCATAGCCAGGCTTTAAACCCACAATTGGCAGTTTTCCCATTAGTAGATGTTATGGATATACTGTGTGTCCCCCAAAATTCGTTGAGGGAATTACATCCCCCAAAGTATGTTGAAGTACTAACCCCCAGCACTTCAGAATGTGACCTCATTTGGAAATAGGGTCGATGTAGAAGTAATAAGTGAAGAAATTAGGTCATAATGGAGTTGGGTGGACCTCTAACCCAATATGACTGGTGTTCTTATACAAAGGGGAGATGTGGGCACAGACATGCATACAGGGAAAACGCCAGGTGAATATGAAGGTCATGTGAAGATGTATCCTGGGAATGTATCTACAAGCCCAGGAAAACCACATTTTGTCAGCAAACCACCAGAAGCTAGAGGAGAGGCATGGAACAGATTCTCCCCCAGAACCAGCTCTGCCCACACCATGATCTGGACACTTCTAGCCTCTAGAACTATGAGATAATAAATTTCTGTTTAATTTCTGTTTAATTCCAACCTCTGGAATCTGATGCTTGATGAGCTGAGGTGAACTGATGTAATAATAATAGAAATAAAGTACACAATCAATGTAATGCACTTGAATCATCCCAAAACCATCCCCCTCATCCCAGTTTGTGGAAAAATTGTCTCCCATGAAACTTGTTCCTGGTGCCTAAGCCATCCAATTTGTGGCGCTTTGTTATGGCAGCCCTAGGAAACTAATACAGTAGCATCCGTATCAAATTCTCGGTCAGCATCTACACACCTATAACAGTACCACTGTGCATCACAGGGCATCTCTCTAGGCCCATTCCTTCTGTAGACCACTCTGAAGAAAACTAGTCAGCTCTACATAGACTATTGTTCCTCTATATGATAACATTCAGTTCACATTTTCATTCCTCTACTAAAGCAGCTATTTCCCAGCTTTATCAATTTTTCACTTCTGGTTTCCAAATTAAAGTTCTTTGGTAAGTATAAAATGCTACATATGTTCTTTCGTTACCCCTCATTGGATTAAAATACACAATATCTATAAAAAGATGTTAGTTTCAAAATACAAATAACCATAATACTTATCGAATGTTTTTCTAAATCAGGATATGCACAATTACCTCTAATATATGATCTCAATTTGTTTCATTGTTTTTCTCTTGATGAACACTTAATATACAAGGATCCATCACATCTTTGTATTTGAGTTTGTTCCACTAAACCAAAAAAATCTCAAATGTGAATTATTCACATTCTTACTTAAAACATAAGTTGAAGGTAATAAAAGAAGCCTAACGAAAGTAAAATAGTCAACTTTGTGAGATAAAGGGATTTGGCAACTTTGACTATGATTTAATCCATAAGCCATGAGTAAAGTGGGAAAGAATGTACACATAATATGACTAAAACATAACTAATGTCTTCTGTATTGAGTGTGTTAAGTGTTTTAGTGACATCACTTATTCCACTGTGCAATCTAATAAGTAGTACTAGTATTTTCCCCATTTTATAAATGTAGAAACTGAGACACCAAGAAATTAAGTTAATAGCTCAGGGTCACAGAGCTAGTCATTGGTGGAGCAAGAGTGATGCTTAGGCAGCCTGACTCCAGTCTCCACACTAACCCCTCTCTGAATCAGCCTCTCAACATCCTGGCACATTTTGTTCTTCTTCTGCATGCTAGAAGTGGAACCAAAAAAACCCATAGTCACTTAAAGACACTGAGTGTTCAAGAGTTGAGGAAGTTGATTTTTAATGCTCTTAGAAACACTTAATGATCATCTTTTCTAACAGATCCATCATCTTTTAAAATAGTTACAGCAGTTGAGAGGTAGGAGTTACTTGCTTTTAAAGATGGAGAGCTCATAAGGAAAGATTCTGTGTGTACTTCACATTAATAAGGTCAGATACTGAGGAAATCTGTGACATGCGTAGGAAAGACT
Organism: Cervus canadensis; assembly: GCF_019320065.1. NCBI lineage: Eukaryota > Metazoa > Chordata > Mammalia > Artiodactyla > Cervidae > Cervus > Cervus canadensis. The sequence continues at coordinate 24,704,853 of NC_057419.1, forward strand.
TGCTTTTCAAGGCAACTGACAAGCTTTTAGGCAAAAGTACTGATTGGACAAAAAGAAATGAACCCCTGTCCCAAAATCCAGGGCAATATTGTGAAGCCAGTGAAACCCAGGGTCTGTGTCATGATGCCTCTTGTTTTGTGCTCCTATCTTCAATAAAACCAGCCTTAGGAGTTGAGAGAAAGATGGTGGGAGGGAGGGAGGGAGGGAGGTGAGGAATCCTAGTGTGGGTTCCCCGGATGCAGAACCTGAGGCAGGGATTCTTGTTCTTGTGGTTTTGGTGAGAGTGCTCTGGGGAGAAGGGACGTGATAGGAAGGGGTCGATGTGGTCTCAACTGGAGACCAGCTTTAGCCTGATGCAGTGGAAAGCTCTGGAGTACAAACGGCACGATACCAATAAGGCGTCAGCATTGTCACCCCTACTTTTTTTCCTAGGAGGTTGGGGGTGGGAGAAGCTACTGTTGGGCCAAGAGCAACTCTTTGGAGACAGGGTCCCCAACACTCACTGCAGCTGGAAGACTCGGGCACCGACCAGTAAAGGAGATCTGCAAGGGACACCAACAGCACCCACTAGGCTTGGAGAGGTTGTCCTACAACGAGTGTCTTTTCAGTGGTCATTTCCCCCAAGAATCCTCCCCCGAACCTCTGCTGTGGGTCTGAGAGAATTCCCCATTTTTTTTTTCTGCTCTCATGCAGCATGACCACACTTTCATGCATTTTCCTTTGACTCTAGCAAGCAAACAGGCTTCTCATGATACAATTATTGGACTTCTACAGCTAATGCCAAAACTGGAAGTAGGGCTAGCTGTCTCCCATATATCAAAGATACCCTTCTAGCCACTGGCATGCTAATTTGACTCCATCTTTCCCTCTATCTTTTGTTAGTCAGCTTTCTACAGTGGCCTGCCTCCACCTCTGTTATTTTTTTTCCCTCCAACTTCTCTGTTGCTCTTTCTGACTCCATCTGAGGCTGTCGGCACAGTCTATCATGGGCTTCCAGTTTCTAACATTGCCCAGGCTTGTCTTCAAAATGACAGGCCACAAAGATGGGGCTTTGGGCTAAGGACCTTTCAAACAGGGCAGCCATGCTTTGATCTGTTGTGTATATTGGCCTTCTTCTTGAGCTATTGTTTGAAGACGGGGCTCAGTGACTTTACAGAGTTTCAAACACACTGGTGTCTACCACAGCTGCATCTACAGTATTTTATTTGAGGAAGCTGAGTCCTTCTATAGACCAAAGATTCTGATATTTGTGCCTTGGATCCCTTTGCATCTAGTAAAGTCATTGAGTCCCTTCTCAGAATGTTTTTAGTGCAAAAAATAAAATACATAGTACTATAAATCTAACCAATTATATTGAAATACAGGTATAAAAATAGCTAAAATCAATCTGTGGTATAATAATATTTGTGTTTGTTTATTAGCACATTAAAAACTGAAGTCTAGAAGTAGTTCTGTTAACTCTCATAATTCCCAAGTGATGAGCATAAATGATATGGCAACATGATAACATCCAGGAAAATATCTGTTCCATTGGTGATAAAGTTACAGATCAATGCCTCATATCACCATGGTTCACTGCCTATATTCATAATTGAAATCGATGCTAAATTTCAGTTAGAGGATAGTGAAAAGAAAAGTATAAGTCCTTAAGCCCCCTGAATGAACTCCAGGTTAAGAAGCCCTGGTGAAGATAGAGTTTAGAAAATAGGTATCATGCCATTCTTCAGTTCAGTTCAGTCACTCAGTCATGTCCGACTTTTGCGACCCCAGGGACTGCAGCACGCCAGGATTCCCTGTCCATCAACATTTCCCAGAGCTTGCTCAAACTCATGTCCATTGAGTCGGTGATGCCATCCAACCATCTATCCTCTGTCGTCCCCTTCTCCTCCCGCCTTCAGTCTTTCCCAGCATCAGGGTCTTTTCCAAGAGTCAGTTCTTCCCATCAGGTGGCCAGAATATGGAGTTTCAGCTTCAGCATCAGTCCTTCCAATGAATATTTAGGACTGATTTCCTTTAGGATTGACTAGTTTGATCTCCTTGCAGTCCAAGGGACTCTCAAGAGTCTTCTCCAACACCACAGTTCAAAAGCATCAATTCTTTGGTGCTCAGCTTTCTTTATGGTCCAACTCTCACATCCATACATGACTACTGGAAAAACCAAAGCTTTGACTAGACGGATCTTTGTTGGCAAAGTAGTGAGTAATTTCTCTGCTTTTTAATATGCTGTCTAGGTTGGTCATAACTTTCCTTCCAAGGAGCAAGCATCTTTTAATTTCATGGCTGCAGTCACCATCTGCATTGATTTTGGCGCCCAAGAAAATAAAGTCTCACTGTTTCCATTATTTCCCATCTATTTGCCATGAAGTGGTGGGACCGGACATCACAATCTTAATTTTCTGAATGTTGAGTTTTAAGTTTGCCCTTCTTAAAAACTGTTAAATAACTCGTACAAACACATACACACACAACAAAAATGACACGTTTGTGCCACATTCCTTGAAGCTGAATGTCATGACTTGGCTCCCAGGAAGCCCCAGTGGCCCCTGCTTCTTTCCGGGTCCAAGATGATCTATCTCACGGTCCTCGGGAACAGGGTCAGACACTAGACAGATGCCCAGAAACTCCTTGAAAAGTAAAAATAAAGCATTTTAGGGAACATTTACACCTAAACTCCCCACAAATTTTTAATATGAAAGTTCAGCAGTAGAAAATCACTTGCCCAACACAGTGTGAGCTATGTGGTTTGCAAGATGTTAATTGCAGTTGGCACTTCTGAGGCTGGTGTGAGATGTGTTGGCCTTCATCTCCCAATGTTTCTGACCTACTTTCTTCCTGACCACCCCACTAGAAAAAAGAAGAAGGAAAAAACTGAATTTGCTCTAAGTGTTTTCCTGAGGACTTTTAATTAAAATATTTTGATGGATAATGTGCTTTCATAAAAATTTTAATGGAAGTTGTCTTTAGAGCTCATATTTTATGTCAGCGGGCAGTTATGACCTAGATTGAACAAAATTTAGGCCTGACTCATTTTTCTATTAATATAGTGATAATCCCCCATGAATATTCATATTTTCTCCATTCTTAATGTTTTTATGTATCTCCCTTAGATGAAACAGCTTAAAATTTCCATTTTATCATACAGGAAATAAACACAGTAGATTTCAAACAGGTAATGCAAACTCTGGGGCTTCCTTCATGGTGCAGTGGTTAAAAAAAAAAATTCCACCTGCAATGCAGGAGACGTGGGTTCAATCGCTGGGTTGGTAAGATCCCCTGGAGGAGGAAATGGCAACCCACTCCAGTATTCTTGCCTGAGAAATTCTATGGACAGAGGAGCCTAGAGGGCTACAGTCCATAGGGTTACAAAAGAGTCAGACACGACTTAGTGACTAAACAACATAAATGTAAACTTTACCAAACTTGGGTTAGTTTATTTCATTGATTTTTGTGTAAATGTGTTTTAATTCTCAAGTGAAACTCCAGTCAAATGAGTCCCAATCCTTGAAGACCATTTTATACATCAAATTCTTTCTTCCCACTCCATAAGTTCTCTCTTCCTCCAGCAAAAGCATTTTTATTCCATCCTTTACTGCTCAGATGTTCTAAATTTCAATCTATTTGTTTAACAAATATTTTACTAAGATGTTCTCTCTAATGGGCAGTGAACTAGACCTGGGGATCCAATAATAAACAAGATGTGTTCTGATCCCTGAGGGCCTCATAGTGAGGAAGACAGATAAGGCTAACCAGACTGGTGGTACAATAGAGGCAGGAACTGAAAGCAGTAGAGGTACTGAGGAATTTATCATCAATCTGTTTAAGAGATTAAGATGAAACTTCAAAAAGAGAATGATTTTTTTTAATTGGGTCCTGAAAGATGAGTAGGAGTTTTTCCAAGTGGAGAAGCGTGGAAGAAAACTCTCTAGGTTTTAGTTATAGAGTTTTCAGAAAGCAAAATTAATTAAAAATTTGAAAAGTAAACCTAAATATTAATCCAAAAACTGGATGAGAAGATGAAATACATCCTTGAGCCTATCTTATACCCAGAAGTTTGTACCTCCCACTCCCTTACCCCTATTTTGCCCCTCCCCCCTCCACACTGGTAACCACTAGTTTATTCTCTGTATCTGTGGGCCTGTTTCTTTTTTGTTATATTAACTAGTCTGTTGTATGTTTAGATTCCACGTATAAGTGATATCATACAGTATTTGTCTTTCTCTCTCTGACTTATTTCCTTTGGCATAATACCCCAAGTCCATTCATATTGTTGCAAATGGCAAAATTTCATTCATTTTTATGACTGAGTAGTATTTCATTGTGTGTGTGTGTATGATATATATACATATATATCATATATACATGCAACATATATGTCACGTACCATATCACATCTGATTCATTCATCTGTTGATGGATACTTAGGTTGCCTTCATATTTTGGCAATTGTAAATAATGCTGCTATGAGCATTGGTGTTCATGCATCTTTTCGAGTTAGTGTTTTTGCTTTTTCTCAGATATATACCCAGGAGTGGAATTGTTGGATCGTATGGTAGTTCTATTTTTAGTTTTATAAGGAACCACCATACTGTTTTACACAGTAACTGCACCAATTTACATTCCCACCAACAGTGTAGGTGTGCGTGTGTGCTAAGTCGCTTCAGTTGTGCCCAACTCTGTGTGACCCTATGGACTACAGCCCTCCAGGATCTTCTGTCCATGGAATTCTCCAGGCAAGAGTACTGGAGTGGGTTGCCATACCCTCCTCCAGGTGATCTTCCCAACCCCAGGATCAAACCCGAATCTTTTATGTCACCTGCCCTGACAGTCGGGCTCTTCAACACTAGTACCACCTGGGGTCCCCTTTTCTCCACATCCTCGTCAGCATTTGTTATTTGTGTTGTTTTTGATGATAGCCATTCTGACAGGTGTGAGGTGACGTCTCCTTGTGGTTTTGATTTGCATTTCCCTGATGATTAGCAATTTGAGCATCATTTCATGTCTGTTGGCCACCTGCATTTCCTCTTTGAAAAAATGTCTATTCAGCTCTTCTGCCCGTTTTTAAATCAAGTTGTTTGTTTTTTTGATGTTGAGTTATACGACTTGTTTATATATGTTGGATATTAACCCCTCATCGGTCATATCATCTGGATCTGCATAACTCCAGAAGGCTTTGGCATTACACTGGGTTTTTCTTTTAAATGTGTAAGTATGCTGAGGCTCGCCTTGGGGTAGTCTAGTTTTGGGGGAAAAAAACAATTTTTATAAACATTTGATCTACAGGATTTGCAAGAGAAATGAACAGAACCAATGTGCCAAAGAGACCATATGGCTAACTCTGGGGATTCTGACTACCTCATTGGGGACAAATCCAATAGACCACATGACATTTATCATGATCTCTATTGTCCTGATTTGGAATGGGAATTAATTTCCTCTTTGACTTTGGACAAACTTTTAGGGAAAATAATGACATAGGCCAATATTTGTTGAGGACAGGGTTGGCAGGGAGACTCAGGATGGAAATAGATTGCGGATCAGTTCCAAAAATCATCACTGAATGAGCCAAGGGTTCTTACTTTAATGAATAGCGTAGAAATAAACATTTCAACAAACACACTTCCCCCAAATTTCATGTTCTCGAAGAGGAGAATGAAAATTAGTGGCACATATAATATATTAGCAATCCCCCCCAACAAAGAAATCACAGCAAATTTAGAACCAGAAGAAAAATCAAGTTAACTTTTGTTCTTTGGTTATTCTTCGTTTGTATTATTAGATTACCATTCTAAAGACAATTGGTGGTGAACAACACTGTATAGTGTAATGAAAAGAATTGGACTTTGAAGTCAAACACACCTGGATATGAATCTCAGGTTACTAGGGGTGTTCTCTGCTGCCTACTTCATCAGGTGGAATACAAGGATTAAGTGAGAAATAGAATTACAGAGCATGTGCCTGGTACCTAGAAATTGCTCAGTCAAATTAACCAGCAGTCACAGTAGTAGCAGTAGTAATAGTAATATTCATATTATTTAATAACCTTTCTGAATGTCACTTTCTTCATTGGTAAAGAGAGAAAAATAATACCCACCTTGTAAGTGTTTTGAGAATAAATTTGCAAATGAAATAACTTGTTTAAAATACCTAAGCCAGTGTCTGGCTCAGTGGAGGTATTCAATTAACATAGTTGCTATTATTAGTGTGTTCTTGTTTGCCCAGTACCCCATGACTTTCCCTCACTGACCCCTATCCCCACTCACTGGACATGTCCTCAAAATCACATCCACTACTCCAGTGGACCATAGTTATCACTCTACCCTGGGTCATGTGACATGCAATTAGAAATGTTTATCATCGGATAGGAACATTGATTTGGTTTGGTCCTTACTGTAAGTTCTCTCTCCCTTACTGTAAGTTCTCTCTCCCTGATTTTTTTAAATATTTATTTATTTGGCTGTACTAGATTTAGTTGTGGCACACAGGCTCTTTAGCTGTGGCATGCAGGATCTAGTTCCCTGACTAGGAATCAAACCCCGGGCCCTCGGCATTGGGAGTGCTGAATCTTAGCCATTGGACCACCAGGAAAGTCCCTGCACCAGGTCTTAGTTGCAGCACGTGAGATCTTTGATCATTAGTTTTGGCATGCGAACTCTTAGTTGCAGCACATGGGATTTAGTTCCCTGACCAGGGATCAAACCTGGGCCTCCTGCATTGGGAACGCAGGGTCTTAGCCACTGGACCACCAGGGAAGTCCCTTCCCCTGTTTCCTTTGGCACTCTTTTCCCCACTGGCACTCTTTAACCATTACCAACCTCTTTTAGTGCACTGCTTAAATACAAGTATTTTTATCTGAGGAAAGGAAGCAGAATCATTGCTTAAAACAAAGTCCTCCAGGCAGTTGCATTAGGAGATCGTGATGTGGTGAAATCTCTGTTCTAAACAAGCTGTTCAAGCATTGAAACATGTATATTATCTATAGTGAAACAGATCACCAGTCCAGGTTGGATGCATGAGACAAGTGCTCGGGGCTGGTGCACTGGGATGACCCAGAGGAATCGGGTGGAGAGGGAGGTGGGAGGGGGGATCAGGATGGGGAATACATGTAACTCCGTGGCTGATTCATGTCAATGTATGACAAAACCCACTACAATATTGTAAAGTAATTAGCCTCCAACTAATAAAAATAAATGAAAAATAAAAATAAAAAAATAAACAAGCTGTTCAGTCTTTTGCTTGGACAATGGAAGGAGCAGCACCAGGACACGTGAAATGGGGGTGAACCAAAATCTTGGTCCTGAAAAACATAGGTTGTGCCAAGTGGTACCAGGTGGATGGTGAAAAACAGAGATTGCTTCTTATTTTGGAGCTTATTTATCAACCCCAAGTAATCTCCAATTTGTTGAAGGGGACCTTTAATCTCTGAAGTAGAACAAAACCCAGCTTTGATTAAAAGCCTTTATTGTGAATTTATGAAGCATCTAAATTTACAAAGTAAATTTCCTGAGAAAGTAAATTGTGCAGAGAAATCTGACTCATGATAACATATCCAAGAACAGAAGAAAAAAGTCATTTCCTGTTCCACTCAGGTTGCTAAAGTTACTTTTCCATTTACCTTAAATTTCCTCTTGCTTTATGTTGTTTCAAATAAGCAATGAATGTAGAAGAAACATAACTTTAAAAAATTAATTATTAAATCCTATAGGACTAACACTCCCATGTTTCATTTCCTGTCTTGTGTCCCAGTGAAGCACAACTATGAAATGATGTATACAGCATGATTCAATCAACCCACTTAAAACAATTTTATATTTATCTTTTTGTGAATGGTAAACTAATTCATGTTTCTTGTAGAATGTAAAAGTTGCCAAAGATGAAAGAAAAATCACTCATAGCCCCAATAGAGAAATAAATACTATTAGCATGTTGGTGAAGTTTGCTCCTGTACGTCTATGCATTTGATGTTGTATTAATCAGAATCATAGTATGCATACATATTGTTTTGTGGTCACATTTTAAAGTCATTCAATGCTTTTTTCAACTTGAGCTTTACTGGCTGCATAGTATTCCATCAAATGGCTCATTTAGATAGTCAATCTCATTTGGTTAGCCATTTGTTTTAGTTGTTTCTAGATATTTGTGCTATTTTAACACGTCAGGTGGGAATTCCCTGGCAGTCCAGTGGTTAGGACTCTGTGCGTTCACTGCTGAGGGAAGTCAAGTGGTGCAGCAAAAAAAAACATTTTGGGAAACATTTTGTACATACATTTGGGCATAACTATTTATTTATTTCTCTAAGGTAAATTTCTAATGGGGGAGTTTCTGTGAAAATGGTATGTTTACTTTTTAAAGGATTGTTTTAAAGTTGCATTTTTTACTTTGTAGAACCTACCAGAAGTATAACTAAATGACCAATCTTAGAATTATTTTTCAAATGACCGACTTCTCAAATAGTTCTAACAGTTTGGCCTCCAATCTATATCTGTCTGTCTTTCATACTTGAAAGAACTGTGAAAATCTTTATCAAGAACACATGTCTTTCTTTGTACTTTGGGCAGTACAGTAGCTATAACCATATGCCATGAATCAAAGTGTTCAGTAAAGTCCTGTATCTGTGCACACCTAACACAGATGTTCCCTACAGCCCATAACTTCTACAAGGGCAGGCATCTCCCATCTGCTTACCTCTGTGTCTGTAGACACAGCATAGCATCTGGCACATAGAAGAAGCTCAAAATTTACTTCGGTTTTTTTGTTTGTTTTTGTTATTTTTAATTGGAATATAATTGCTTTGCAATGTTGTGTTAGTTTGTAGAGGTCCAAGAGGGAAGGGATATATGTATACATATAAAAATTACTTCTTGAATAAATGAATGAAGGATATCTGGTAAGGATTACATCAATTTACATTCCCACCAATAATGAGAACAGCTCTCATAACATATCAGTTAACCTTTAGGCAAAAATTCTATATATTCCATAAAGGCTCAGTGGTTTAATAAAATATATTTTAATAGCTTAAGTAGACAAAACTATCTAAAGGAGTCATTCTCACCAACGTTAAAAGTATATGATGTTAATTTACCTACTTAATATGTAAATGACCACTAAAAATTTGAAGTAAGCCACTTAGGTAATTTTAAATTTCTTAGTAGCCACCTTAAATAAAAAGAACTGGGTGAAATTAATTTTAATATATTTTATTTAATCTAGTAAAATAATTTTAATTTCAGTGTGTAGTAAATATTAAAAAGTATTATAATTTTACACTCTGTTTTTCATAATAAGTCTTCAAAATACAGTGTGTTTTGCATTTAGAGCACCTCAGAATTCAGACACTCAATTTTCATCAGAAATATTTGACCTGTGTTTAGATTTCATAACATTTACAGCTGGTCCATACTCAAAGGTGTTCCTTTGAGTTTGTGTGAGGTGGGAATACTCACACACGAATTGTTCCAAATATCCTACAAAGTTTACCAATAACTGAATCAAGTATAAGTTTTTAAATTTGAATTCAAATAAAATTCAGTTCCTCACTGGCACTAATCATAATTCAAATGCTCAGTAGGCTCACATGGCTCATGGTTGCTATATTGGATAATATTGCAGAGACCAGCTCTTTCACTGAGTATCTTTCGTATGGCCTATTTAACAAGTTATTGCATAAATTAGACCTTATTACCCCTATTTTCAGATGAGGACATGGAGGTTCTGAGAAGTTATCACTTACATTAGATAATGCAGTTCAGAATTAGTTAAGACTCAAATCTAGGCATTTAGATCCCAGAGGCTAAATCCTTCTCCCTATCCTGTTAGCTGAAAAAAAAGACAGCAAAATGGAACATCTGTGTTAGGTGTGCAAATATCTGGAAGTTTCCTAGACACTTTGCTTCCATGGCATATGGTTATGGCTACCATGTTGCCCAAATTAAAAACATAGACACATGGTTTTGACAAAAGATTCTTGCACTTCTTTCAGGTGTAAAAGACAGTGAGAGAGACATCGTTTGGAAACCAAAATGTTGGAATTTGAGGCCATTCCAGTAGTTTATAGTAGTAGTTTCTAACTTCTTTTAAGCAACAGAACCCTTTTGTCCCTGAGCTCTTGGATATAACCCCAATATATAAAATCAACGAAAGCGAGGCTTCTCTATTAAATCATAGATGAGGGAGTCCCCACTCCACATCCCCCTCTGCTGTCCCCTCCCCTCACCGTAGAAGTCCCTGAGATAATGCCCCAAAGCCCCACACCCCACCTTCTAAGTAAAGCTAAAACCCCCTGAACATTATATGTAAAGTAAACACAAGAAGACTCAGAAAAGTAGAGAGAAGTCAGAAAAGCTAGAGAGTTTGGACCCTGAAGAAAAACATGGTGGTGAGTTCTTGGTTTTTTGGCCTTTTGATTTCATCTCAAATATTCCAGTCCAGGTACTGCAGAATCTGGCAAACTGGAAACACCAATGGGCACAGACCCAAAAAAGCCCCCCCAAAACCTACCCTCTTTAGACAAAGGACTATAAAAGAGACATTCTAGAAAGACAGAAAACTTCAACAATGGCCATTTGTCTCCAGGTAAACTCCAGAGAAAGACTGCAGCCACCACCACCATCTTCATCAGCAAAGGAAAGTCTGGGAAACCGGTATTTGCACACTCTCCAGGCAGTCACAAGGCACTGAAAGCTCTCCAAAAGGGTGTTATCAGGAGTGACCAAGTAAGGAGCTGGGACCTTCGTCTCTTCCAGGCTGAAGATGGTTCACCCACCTCCTGGTGTCAGCAGGGACCACATGGGAAACCTGGACTTCCATTCCCACCTGGAAGGAAGGCGGAACCCCTCCTCTCTCCCACAGGAGTGATATCAGAGGTGGCCTAGCAGAGAGTCCAGACTTTCGCCACCATTCAGTGGTAACAAGGCCTCCCACCCATGTTGTCAGTGGAAGCTTTGTGGGGAGCAATAAAGAGGCACCCCTGTTCCTCTTAGCCAGAGTAGTTCACAGAGGCCCAGTAAGGAAGGAACCTGAACTCCCACCTCAATCCTGCAGTAATGAGAAGCCCTCCCTGCCCAGGTGTCAATGCAGGCCAGTGGAGAACATGGATTTCTACCCATGCCTAGCAGTAAGAAGGCAGGACACACACCCCTCCTCCCTGCTAGAGTGACGTCAAAAGATGTCAGCTAAAACAGAAGCCTTAAATAAGATCCAGTATCTCATAACATAATATCAAATATGTCCAGGTTTCAACCAAATATCACATGTCATACCAAGAACTGGAAAAGCTCAACTTGAATGACAAAAGACAATAACAGACACCATCACCAGGATGATGCAGATGTTAGAATTATCTGTCAAGGATTTTAAAGCAGCCATCATAAAAATGCTTCAGTGGGCAATGGTGAACACACTTAAAACAAATGAAAAGTCAGAAAGTCTCAGCAAAATAATATAAGGTATAAAGAACCTAATGGAAATTTTACAAGTGAAAATACAATAGGCAAAATTAGAAATTAAATGAATGAGCTCAACTGCAGAATGCAGAGGATGGACAAGAGAACTGGGGAACTGGAAGACAGAACAATAAAGATTACCCAATCTCAACAACCGAGTGGACTGAAAAAAAAAATGAACAGAACCTCAGAGACCTGTGGGACTGTAACAAATAATCTAACATCTGTGTTATCAAAGTCCCAAAATGACAGGAGAAAGAGGGTCAGGCCTAAAAAGTATTTGAAGAAATAATGGCTAAAATGTTTCCAAATTTGGCAAGTGACACAAAAAGATTCAAGAAGCTGAGCAGATCCCAAATGGGATAAACCTAAGCGATTTCACACAAAGATACGTCATCATTGGGAATTCCCTGGTGGTCTAGTAGTTAGGACTCCTCGCTTTCACTGCTGAGGGCCTGGGTTTGATATCTGATTGGGGACCTAAGATCCCACACGCTGCCCAGGATGGCCAAGGCAAAAAAAAAAGAACAGTAAAAGATAAATCATCGTCAAACTCTTGAAAGCAGTGAGAGAGAAACAACACATTACCTATAGGGGAAAACAATTCAAATGACAGCAGATTTCTCATAGGGAACTAAGGAGGTTGGAAGGACGTGACATAAAATTTCTCAAGTAATAAAGAAAAAAAAAAGAACTGCCAACCAGGATTCTACATATCTTAAAAATAACCTTTAAGAATAAAAACGTAATAAAGACATTCTCAGATGAAGGAAAATACAAAGGAATCTGTCACGAGCAGACCTATGCTGAAATAATGGCTAAAGGAAATTCTCTAAACAGAAAGGAAATGCTAAAAGAAGAGAATCTTGGAACATCAGAGAAGAAGAAAGAATAATGGAGAGAATCAAAACATGGGTAAGTGCAACAGACTTTCCTTCTTGAAGTTTTCTAAATTATGTTTGACAGTTGAAGCAAAAATTATAATACCACCTGGAAGAGTTCTCAGTGTATGTATAGGAAATGTTTAAGACAATTATATTATCCATGTGAGAGGATAAAGGAACATAAAAGGAAGTTGGATTTGTATACTTCACTTGTACTGGTAAGATGCTCAAACTAGTAGATAGTGACGAGTTATGTACATGTAATGTAGTAATGAGCAACCACTTATTCAGAGAGAGAGACTCAGAAACAATAAATCAAATAAACAGAAACTAATCTTGAAAACACAAATAAATAAAAATGGAATTCTAAAAAATATTCAAGTAGGAAGACAGGAGGAAAAAAAAACAGAGTACAAACAGAAAACAAAGAAAAAAAGTGACAACTTCTTTCAAGAATGTAGAGTAGAGACTTCTTCCCTGGTAGTCCATTGACTGGGTCACTGAGCTCCCAATGTAGGGGGCCCAGGTTCCATCCCTGGGAACTAGATCCACATGCCAGAGCAAAGATCCCACCACAATTAAGACCCAGTGCAGCCAAATAAAAAAATTAATAAGTAAATAAAAGGAATTTAAAAGAAAAGAATGCAGAGTAACTGGATCTCTCTCTTACATTTTTGGTGGGAATGTAAAATGGTACAGCCACCCTGCAAAATAGTTTCACAGTTTCTTAAAAAACTAAACATCAAAAAAAAAAAAAACTAAACATCTACTTACCTTATGACCCAGCAGTCTTACTCCTGGGCATCTATCATAGAGCAATGAAAACTTATTACCGCACAAAAACCTATGTAACTGTATTAGTAATAGTCCAAAACTGGAATCAACCAAGATGTTCTATTATAAGTGAATGATTAAACAAACTGCTACATCCATACCGTGGAATCCCACTCAGCAATAGAAAGGAACTATTGATATTACACAGCAATTTGGATGCATCTCAAGAACACCACACTGAGTGAAAAGCGCAATCTCAAAAGGCCACAGACTGTATGATTACATTTTTGTAACATTATCAATATGACAGAAGTATAGAGACAGAGCTAATTAATGATTGTGAAAGGTTAGGGCTAGTTAGGATAGAACTTTAAAGGAATAGCATGAGGGAAATCTTTGTGGTGATGGAACATTTCTGTATCTTGATTGTGGTTCCTTCCATCAATCATTATTTCAAAATAAAGTCTTTTTGAATGGTCAGACTGAACTGTATCAAATGTGAATAAGAAGGTTAGAGCAACTGGAACTTTCATTTACTGCTGACAGGAGTATAAACTGACAGAGTCACTGTGGAAAACACTTTGGCCATACCTACTGAATCCAAATGTGTGTGTATAGCCAAAAGGTACACACACATACCCACACACCCCTTTCGATTTGGCAACTCTACTCTTTGTTATATACTCAAGTGAAATGTCCACCAAAAGACTCATAAAAGAACGTTCATGGTGCTTTCATTCATAATATTCAAAACCTAGAAACAACTCGAATATCCATGACCATTAAAGTGGATGAGTAAATTGAGGTGTATTCATACAGTGGAAACGAGACAACCATGGAAAGAACTGAGGACTGCTTCACACAACCACACAGAGGAAACATAGAGACATTTTGCTGAGCAAAAGAAGCCGGACACAAAAGAACACACACATATTGTATGATTCTGTTTGTGTAAAAGGCAAGAACTGACAAAACCAACCAATAGAAGTGATAGAGGTCAGAATACTGATGATCTCTGAAGAGGGGTGTGGTTACTGACTGGGAAAGGGCGTGAAGGCACCTTCTAGGGCTCGGGATATACTCTGTATCTTACTCTGGGTGGTGTCTCTGGGCACGTATACCTATGTAAAAACTCATCAGGCTGTACACGTAAGATGAGAGCACTTTACTGTATGTAGGGAAAACCTCAATAAAAAGCAAAAAAAAAAAAAAAGAACTAAAAACTAAAAAAAGACAAACCGAACTGGTACTGGGAAACTGCACTGTCTGGGCATGGCGTATGAGGGACACAGATACACCTTCTTGCCTGTTGGGGCCTCTGGCATGGAATGCCCTTCTCACCTCCGCTGCCTCTCTTGGTGGCAGCATTTCAGCTCCAAATCTAGAGTCCCTGGCTCTCCAGTCCAGGCCATGGTTATGTTATACTCTACGTTTACTTACCTCAGTTAAGGAAGTGATCGAACCTTGAGTGAATATCTGTTTACAAACATTTGCAGGGAATAATGCAGCACAGTGCTTATGCATGGGCTGTGAAACCAGATTACATTGCCTGGATTTGAACTTCTGCTCCATCACTTATTCAGCCTACTTTGGGCAAGACCTTCAGCTCTGTGGCTCTTCAGTTTCCTCCCCGCAGGGTTACGATATCCAGTAAAGTCTAAATTAAAGTTAGGTAAGATAGAGACTTTCCTGATGGTCCAGTGGCTAGGATTCTGCACCCCCAATTCAGGGGTCCCAAGTTCGATCCCTTGTCAGGGAACTAGGTCCCACATTGCCCCAACTAAGAGTTCACATGCCACAACTAGACATCCCACATGCCGCAAATGAGACCTGATGCAGCCAAATAAATAAAGTTACTTATTTACACAAGATAATATGCTAGTGTCTGATACTTGGGAGCAAGCAGCAAATCTGATTCATTCCTGGGTCCTAAATACTTACTACAGTGCTTGCCACACAGCAAATGATGGTAGAGCCTAATGGTTTTAAAAAAAAAAAGGGTTTCTGGAGCCACAGAGACTCAGGTGTTCAAAACCCAGCTCTCCCACTTACCAGCTGTGTGGCTTTGGGCACATAACTTAACCTCTCTGATGTCAGTTCCCTTGTTCATACAATGAGAGAATTAAGTGTCGATTCATAGACTTAGCACCATGCTGATGAATAGTAGAAACTCAGAAGTGTGGGCCTAAAGATAAATATCTGTTTAACAGACTTGAACTGCAAAGGGGTTGCAGTTGAATCTACAAAGTGAACAACTGTGCTTCTCTGAGCAATCCGAGCCTAAAGGTTCCATGGAGCTTAGGAGGAAATATTTGCCCCCAGAGTATCCATTATGGCTGAAACTTATAATGTACTCTTGGGGGAAGGTAAACTTCTTTTACTGCAGACTCCACCTCTGAAGGGAGAGATGCGGGCTGCTCTCACTGGTGAGCCCGAGGGAGGGGAAGGAAAAGCTGTCCTTTTCATACCCTTCTTCTGGATAAAGGCATACTCGTGTGGAAGCTGGTAGGTGGCACTGGGCCCACTGAGGGGTATTGATTTGTTCTTTCCAGGAAGAAATGCACATTAGTCATTTTTAATAGGCTGTCTTGTTCTGTAAGGCAACTCCTGTGACTTTGAAATAACTCGTTTGTGTGGTTTAGGCATTGGCTGCTTTGGAGGGGAGTGTGCTGTTTTGATTAAGCGGGTACACAGAAGAGCTCTGTTCTCACTGCCGTGATTAATGGAGGAAGTGTCCTTTGTCCTGCTGTCCACCCGCTCCCCCCTAGGCGCTCATGGTGCCCAGTCTCCCCAGAGCTCATTATGACCAATAACTTGTTCTGTAGCACTGTCTTCTCTCGTATGGTCAAACGTGTCATTCTACAGAGTAGTTTGAAAAGTTCTGTCCAATATCACTTCACCTGGCACTGATCACTTCTCCAAACATTTCTCGTCACTGTTTTATTTTGCCCTCACAGCAACAATCCGGTGAGGTAACAGACAGACCTATTTCACTGCCAAGAAAACTAAGGCACGGGCGGTAGAAAATGGAAGACCAAAAGAATAGGAGTTAGCCAGTCTGAAGAAGACGGGGCTGCAGGGGCCTTTAGAACTGAATTAATCATTTAATTAATTAGTTAAGTAATACTATGTAGCAGATGGTGTTTTTTTCTACTAAGAACAAGATAAGGAAAAAATAGATACATTGAAACACTGGGCATCTAAGTCAGATACCAAAGAATGTTTTCCCAAAATATTCTAGCACAACTTTATGGATAGGGATTCTAATAAGTTGTGCTAAATATAATTTCCTTCTGTATTCATGAGTTTATTCATGAAATACCTCTATAAATATCTCTTGCATGCATCTTAACTGCAAGACACACTGTGGAAATGGAAAAATGAAGAAACATGTGACCTCAAGAAGTTTACCATAGAGTAAGAGGAGATTTTAAGGTACACAAATAAAACAGAATATGGAAAGTAAGTTTAGAGTTTCAGAGGAGAAGAAAGACTGTGGAAGCAGCAGGCGATCCCAGGGAGGGTTTCATAAAAGGCGTCTCTGAGCCTAGAGGAGTTCAGATTTGCACAAATGGGGAGGGTATGAGACCCCACCAAAGCAGGTGCTGTGTGTACTTAGTCGCTCAGTCATGTCCAACTCTTTGCGACCCTGTGGACTGTAGCCCACCAGGCTCCTCTGTCCATGGGGATTCTCCAGGCAGGACTACTGGAGTGGGTTGCCATGCCCCCCTCCAGGGGATCTTCCAGACCCAGGGATCAAACCCAGGTCTCCTGCATTACAGGCAGATTCTTTCTCGTCTGAGCCACCAAAGCAGGGGGCTGACCTAAATAAACACATCAGAAGTCAGAAAACACAGGGCTTTCTCCAAGTGTCAGAACGACCAGCCGAGCCTATTACTATTGAGGCCTATCTTAACAGTGCTTGAGGGGAGGAAAAGGAACTAAATTCTCTCATAACATAGATTCTCTCTGCTTGGGTTCTGCATTGTGCAAATTCAGTGCAGTGTTTGTCTGCTTTCTGGAAGCATTGGTCCTATTCTCTTTCACAGGGACACAGCAGAGGAAACTTTCCTAATCATATCTGGATGCTATTTTTAGTATAAATTAGTCCAACGAAGACTTCCAGGTTAGGCCCGATGGGGCTTTGCATCTTCTGACCCCAGAAATAATTTGGTCTAGAAGGCCACACCAAGAACTGCTTGGGGTTTCCAACCCAGCAGATTTTGTACCGTCCACAGTTTGTGTAGCCTCGCTGGGTAGGCCTGAATGTGGCTAGCTCTACAGTTCTGGACTAAGAGCTCACGTCCCTCCGCCTCCCTCCCAGGATGTGTCCTAGGCAGCTGTTATCCTGGCTGTCTTCACAAGATGACCTGTCCTACCGTTGCCCCTGCTCCGGGGATAAACCTGGAGATGAGCGTGAACTCCCTTCCCAGCAGCCCATGGGACAGGGGATTAGGATGCCACCTGGCTTGTGCCCTCATGGAATTACTGACCGTAGTGGCCTGGAATGGCCTTGGCAGTTATTTTTAAGCCAACTAGTTAAGAGTAAGTCATCACTTAAAATTTAAGATGTGTGTTTCTCGGCCTCCTAGCAGACAACATTGCTCAGTACATATCTTTACCCTTGGGTGCGACCTATAATAAAGCTGCAGTGTTCTGTAACAGTTACTCATATCATAGTCCAGGGTGTTGGATCCTCCTGAGTTTTGAGTTGTTCACTTTGGTCTCCAAAAGGGAAGTGCTTCAAGATGCTTTCCCACTGGGAGGCTTGGGTCAGGATTGGCCCTTATCCAGATACCATCCCTCACAAACCAGGAGCCATCAGGTTTTTCTCTGCATCAGCAGAAGGGATAGAGGAGGCTTCCTAGCTTGGGGGAATGCCCACAGGATCAAGGCTTGTTGGTTTCCAGGGCCCAGAATGCTCCGTGGATAGATAGTTGGACCCCTGACCCTTACTCTCCCTGCCACTTGCTTCCCATGGATTTTCTGACCCTTTACTACATGGCTACCCTGTGACCCTCTGCCTCTTGCCCTACTGGCTGCTCAGTCTCCCCATCCGTCTACTCTGTTCTACCCTCCCCGAGCTCCTGCCATCTTTCTGCAAACAGACAGTTTACCTGGCTCCTGCTTCTGGCTTCACTGTGGGCCTGACTGCATCTCACAACCTCATAGGAGAACCACAGGGTCTGTCTCCTCCAACCCTTTCTCCTCCTTGCACTTGACTATGACCCTTGCCATAGCCCTCTGAGATGCAGCTATGGGTCCTTGTTTTAGCAAACCTTTACTGCCTGTGTTGGTTCTACGGACACCATATCCACATGTAAAAACCAAGTAACTCAGCAGTCCCACTCCTAGATATATATCCAAAAGAACTGAAAGCAGAGACTCAGATCTCTGTACACAGATACTCATTGCAGCACTACTCGTAATAGCCAAAAGGTGGGAACAACCCAAGTGTCTACCAACAGATGCGTCTAGAAACAAAATGTGGTCTATCCAGACAATGGGACATTATTCAGCCATAAGAAGGAACGAAGTTCTGGGCTTCCCTGGTGGCTCAGTGGTAAGGAATCCGCCTGCCAATGCAAGAGACATGGGTTTGATCCCTGCTCCTGGAAGATTCCATATGCCACAGAGCAGCTAAGGCCGTTTACCACAACTACTGAGCCTGCACACCTAGAGCCCGGGCTCTGCAACAAGAGAGGCCATCACCACAAGAAGCTCACACACCACAACTTGAGAGTAGCCGCAGCTCGCCACAACTAAAGAAAAGCCTGCGCGGCAATGAAAACCCAGTACAGCCAAAAACAATAAAGCAAATGAAGTTCTGATGCATGCTGCAGTGTGGAGGAACCTTGAAAATATTATGCTAAGTGAAAGAAGTCAGACACAAAAGGACCAGTGTTGTATGATTCCACTTACATGAAGTATCTAGACTAGGCAAACCCATAGAAAGCAGAGCAGAGGTTACCAGGGGCTGAAGGGAGGGAGGGATGAGAAGCAGTAGTTTAATGGGTACAGGGTTTATATTGGGGATGATGAAAAAGCTTGGGGTATAGTTAATGGCAATGGGTACACAGCATTGTGGATATAATTAATGCCATTGAATTGCACACTTACCAATGACTGACATGGCAAATATTATGTTATATAAACACAATTTTTAAAACCATATTAAAAAAAAAAAGGCAGTCTCCATCACTAGCACAGCATGAGTTACCCCAAATGGGCTTTCTCCTTTTGGTGCCCTGCACCCACTTTGCCTCTCAGTACATCTGTGGACAGTAGCTGGCACATGCAAATGCTCAGATATTCAAAACAGATGAGCTTACATAAGGATAGAATTGACTCTCCACTAAAGGCTTTGCCATTTCCAGCAGAGTTTATTCAGCAGGACTGCCATGGCCTTGCAGAATTACAAAGACAGATCTACCCATAAGGAAAAGAGTCAGAGCCTGTGTTTAAGACAGAAGAGAGAAGCAGCAGAGTACTTTGAAAAAGGAATAAGGCACCGTGCAGATGCCAAAACGTGGGAACACAGAACTCATGCCTCCGCCCGCCCCCATTCCTCAGGCTTCTTTCTTAGATCAGCACAGTCGTAGGAGAAACTTCATCCGCAAACAGCCATTCTGTCCCTGGCACTGTGCTTCCCCAAGAAGGCAGTGTCTGGAATTTGTCCAAGAGCAAAATGGATTTTTAGGGATCAAAGACTTAATTCACATGAAAAGCAAGGTTTTTACAGCTGGGAAGAATTACTGTTTAGTGCCTCACCGCCCCCCCCCCCTTCCTTTCTGTAATTTATTTCTGGTGTGTTAGAAAACCCTGGGGGAAAATTCATACACTTTTTAAAAAATTAAGACGGGCTCCAGTGAAATTTTCATTATATTCACCAAACCTCAAATTTAGAAAGACACTGTGAGTACTTATGGAAATATGTGTTAATGTTCTAAATAATTTCTTTAAAGTGTACTCTGTAATTTTTATTGTGTCTCCAAGTTTAAAATTCACTTCCTAAAATATGTAAATAGCAGTGTCAGGGAAAGGATCACCGCTCTATTTTATACAGGGAAATAGAAGCCCAGAAAGGAGCAGTAGCAGCTGACTTTGGTTTGTTTGTGGGAGAGACCGGACTAGAGCCAACACCTCCTCAATCTTGAAATCCAGGCCTCTTTTTCCAAAATATCATGCTGAACAGATGCAGTGCAGGGACCAAGATCAGGTTTCTTGGCCAAGGTCAAAATGACGTCATCAGCAGCAAGAGAAATTCTAAGGAGTGAGGCCCCTAGAACTCACATTTTCAGCACTGAGAAGAGCTGTTTCTGGGCCTTAACCTTCCAGGCGGTGTGAGTCGCAGCCAGTATGAGCCCACCTGTCAGCCATGTTGGGAGGTCACCTTAACCAAAGGGCTATCAGGGAGGCCTGCAAAAGGCAGAATTGGGCAAGGCTAGGACCAAGGGCAATGGCACCCCACTCCAGTACTCTTGTCTGGAAAATCCCATGGACGGCAGAGCCTGGTAGGCTGCAGTCCATGGGGTCAGGAAGAGGCGGACACGACTGAACGACTTCACTTTCACTTTTCACTTTCATGCATTGGAGAAGGAAATGGCAACCCACTCCAGTGTTCTTGCCTGGAGAATCCCAGGGACGGGGGAGCCTGGTGGGCTGTCGTCTATGGGGTCACACAGAGTCGGACACGACTGAAGCAACTTAGCAGCAGCAGCAGGACCAATGGAGCTGACTTTGCCTTGGGTGACCTGTAGTTCATTGACAGTGTTCCAAATAATAGTAAAGCCTTGGGTCTAGAAGGGCAACACAGAACGGGTGTGATTCAGTAAATGGGATGCTATGGTGAGATTCTCTAGCCTGAGTCTCCACCTGAGTGCTGGCAAGCAAGACATCCTTGGGTCTTGGCCAGTGGCTGAGGATAGTCTACTCCAGCACCTTGGAGAGAGGGAAATGAAAGAGCTGGGAAGGCTCTGCCTCTTCAAACAAGGGCTTGAATTGGGGCCAAAAGTGGTGCAAATCAGGAGAAAAGAAGTAGTTCAGGTACATAAACTAGACACACAGGTTAAGAGTTACGGTATCATTTGGACATGCTTTGGGTTATAAGTGACAGATAAACAGCTAACGGCAGCTTAAACCTTAAGAGCATCTGTTGTTTAAAAAATAAAGAGTCCAGAGATAAGTAGTCCAGGATTTGTTCAACATCTTAACACAGACATAGATATTTCAGGTTTTTTCCATCCTTCTACTCTACCATTCCTCTGCCTATTGGCTTTCTCGCCCTTGGATTGCTGTCTAATGGTCACAAAGTGGCAAAATGGTCACCACAGCTGTAAGTATCATATCCTCACATGACTGCCCGCAAAGGCAGAAAGCAGGAGAAAATATTTCTCCAGAGAGTTCTGCTTATGTCTCCTTGGCCAGAGCTGTGTCACATGATTACCTGCAAGGACACGTGGTATTTAATCTTGCATTACTACAGTGTGAGGTTGGCAAAGGAAAAAGATGAATGGTTATGGGATTACCAACCAACAGTGTCTCCCATCGTGTGGCAAGGAGGCTGCAGCTTGCAGGAACACGGTCCCCCAACACAGCAGCACCCCGGAGACCAGGCATGGGCAACTAGACCAAGTCCAGATGCCCATTTCCAACAACAGTGGGGCTTCTAAAACTCTTTAGATGGCTCAGGGACTGTGTGGGACTAACACTTTTTTTTTTTTTTTTTGGCTGTGCCGGATCTTAGTTGCAGCATTTGGGCTCTTAGTTGTGGCATTCAGGATTTCGTTCCCAGACCTGGGATCAGACCTGAACCTGCAGCATGGGGAGTGGACCACCAGGGAAGTCCCTGGCTGAGGGTCTTTAGCACAGACAAATGTTTTTTGGAACAATCCTTTTAACCTAAAACTGTGTGCGTGAAATACTCCTCCCTTTGTGTGAGAAATAATGGTGAAGTCCATCACCATGCCCTTTTGGGAGCTTAGCTGCTGCCACCAGTTCACTGCCCATCTTTGCATCAATGTCAGGAACTCCTGCCTGGCTCTGCTCAGGTCAGGGGGGCATTACCATGCAGAGGCTGCCAAGCCCTACCCAGCAACGAAGTTTTGTGAAACTTCCCCCTAAATTGCTGGTCTCCTCAGGCACCCCTGGGGAGGCCAGGGCCTCGAATTAGTTCCTGTGATAGGCTGTCTAGGTGTCTTGGCAACTGAATGTCCTGATAAACCAGACAGACCCTCTCCTGAAAGATTCAATTCCAACTCACAGCAGCTGTCCCCAGAGTCCATGACAGCTAACCAGTGACAGCTGACCCTTAGGTAACATTTACTGGGAGCCAGGAACAGCATGTTCTATGGCCTTTCTATGCCCACACTTGTGTAATCCTCGTAACAACCCTGTGAGTAGGTAGTGTTCTCATCCCACCCATTTTATACACAAGGGAACTGAGACACAGAGAGGTTAAGAAACTTTCTCAAGGTCACACAGCTAATAAATGGCAGAGATAGGTTTTGAAATAGGGCAGCCTGATCCCAAAACCCTTGCTCTTCACCACTGCCCTGCCTCTTACCATGTAAACTTTGCAGTCCTTTGATCCAAGCATCGCAAAAATGTAGCTCACAGCGGCAGTAGGAAGCACATGGATGCCGAAGGAATGCCAGGCACTGTCATTCATTCTGTCATTGGTCCCCAGGGTCTGGTGCTTTTCCCCAGTGCTGTGGTGGTAGGTCGTGGTGGCACCCATCGGGCACTGAGGACTACTCCATCTAGACCGCAACACGTTGTGTTCCTAAGAAGCCTAAGTGTGCAAAGTCTAATCCAAATATTTGTCAAAAGAGCAGTCCCCATGGCTGGGTTGCTCTGGGCCAGGCAAGATCAGACATGGCATATGTTAGAATGGAGTTGTCACTTAGGTTATCCTGAACATTCCCACATAATGGAGTCTTTGTGAACTTCTGACAATGCATAAATAAAACATCTTGTTTCTCATGCGGTGACTTCAGACAGATTTTATGGCTGCCTGCCGAATGCTGACATGAAATACCTTTTGTCTCAACTACTGAAGTCATGAGGTATCAATCTTTGAAACACAAAGCCTGCTCCTATCTGTTTTAATTGCTTTGTGCCTTTCTTGTCCATGAAGCACTAAATACAAAATTCATTTTTATGCATGTAGATTTCCTTCAGGGCTCCTTTTAAAGGTTACTCGTGACTTCATAAAATATAAAATTTGAGTTAAAATATGAGGTCTGTTTAATGATTTAGAGTTTTCAGACTATAATAATCAAAGTGAATCACTCTCTGACTTTAGCAACACTTTTAGGTAACTCAGCCTCTGACGAGGGGAATATCAAAATTCTAATAGCTCGAAAACAGTATTTCACCTAAATCTGGTGTTTGAGATTTGCTTCTGGATGATGTGTGAATCATGGGACAGGTATACAATATTTTCAGCCAAAGGGTGACTCTCTAATGACCTAATCCAATTTTGGGGCCACCATTACCTCACCCTAAGCTGTTTCACTTTAATGACACATGGCCAGTGACATTAATGACATAATGTGATAAATAATAACCAATGAATAGCCCAAATCAATCTCTTTGATACAATTAAATTTGATTATAAAAAATAAGCTATATAGAATGAAGACTTTGTTTTTGCACTGCTAAGATGGAAATTTCAACTTAAATATTTAGGATACAATCCAATAGCCACCACCTTAAATTTTCCTTCTGCCCCTGTTTAGGAATGAGGAATGGCCTCCTGTGAGAGGTTGGGCCATAAGGAATGGGACCAGGTAGGGAAGAATTTCCTAAGGCTCAAGGACAAAGCTAAGTCTCAAGATTGGCCCTTCACAAAAGTATGAAGTTAGGAAATTTCACCATCTGCACCACCCCCCAAATCCCTTTCTTGGCTTGGCCCCCTTCTCCTCACTTCCTCCCCCACTTGCTTTCTGTCCAGTGGAGGAAGGGATGTTCAGGGAAGGCCTCAAGGTCACTGTCTCTTTCCTAAACTCCTGGCTCTGATGTTTCAGTTAACCAGGTCGATTAGATCCATTCAGATGTAACCCAGACTCATAGGAGGTGAACTGTAGTTGCATTCCAAATTAATAACTTACAGTGCAAGTGTACTGATAGTTTCCAGGCAGACCGATGGATAAGACATTGCCTCTCTTGCAAGATAGCCTGCTTACAAGGCAATAGAAATCCAGGAATGGCTAAGTTAGCCTGTGATAACCACTTCAAAACTTCAGTGGCTGACAGCCAGCAAAGGGTATGTCTGCTCACACCACACATCGAACACAGCTCTGCTCCATGTCATATTCACTCAGGCTGTTGAGGTAAAAAAGGAAAACAGGGTTCACAAACCACAGGCGAGGGATACTGAAGAGAGAGAAAAAAAGAAGTATTGGGGGGGGGGATAGCAATATAATCTATGGAAAAAGCTCCAATACTTTGGCCACCTGATACAAAGGGCTAATTCGTTAGCAAAGAATCTGATCCTGGAAAGGCTGACGGCAGGAGGAGAAGGGGACAACAGAGGACAAGATGGTTGGATGGCATTACCAACTCGATGGACATGAGTTTGAGCAAGCTCTGGGAGTTGATGATGGACAGGGAAGCCTGGCGTGCTGCAGTCCATGGGGTTGCAAAAAGTTGGACACAACTGAGTGACTCAACTAAATATAATCTACCACAAATACATGGAATTATAGAAAGGATTCCCCTTCTAGCTTTGCTGCATAACCAATTCTTGACCTTGGCCAAGTCACTTCACCTCTCTGAGCTTCATTTTTACAATCAGGACAATAGGGGACTGAATTCCATGACTCTCAAAGTACCTTCCAGCTTAGAGACCAGAGGTTCACGATGGCTAGGATAGGGATCCACTCACCAGCCAGAGCCTGAAACGCATCACCAAAACTTTTCTCTAAAGACTCTAAATCTCTTCGGACTCTGTTTGGGCTGTAAAAAGCCTGCCATCTCCACTCGGTTTCCATATCTGAACTCAGAACACAGATGATTCAAGTGACTCTGTCCTCATTTCTCCCAAGGAGAGCTGGTAAGTACCATTCTAGATGCACAGAAAAGAACATGGAATGAACACCCATAGCACCCCTGGCTCTAATCCTCTCTTGCAACTCTCTTATAACTGTCACCTGGGTCTGTTTTGTGGCTTTGAGGGAACTCAGGTCTCTCCAAACTTTGTGACAAGTTCAGTACTGTCCCAAAATGTCTGCAGATCCCTAGGAGCTCATGATTTTCTGTGTTTCCTGACTACTTCTCAGTAAGATTTCCAGCTCTTGCTGAGTCTCACTCACACATTTCTTCCTGTTCTGTTTTCTCGTCTCAGTCCAAGAGGTAAATACAACCCCTTATCCTTCATGCTGTTAAGGGAAATCAGCTATGCCAAAAGCTAAAGAACTCTGTCATGTGTCTCAAAAGTCAAAAACTGCAGTAACAAGAGATCCTTAATGCTTTGTTCCTTCAACATTTAATTCCTCTGTTCTTCTGAGTGACTACTGTAATTCTTTTTAAGTAGTCACCTGAATATTTTTCCACGTGAACATTCATTCTACTTACTTTGATTCCCTTTGTTTCCAAATGTATTCTTGAATTGCTTTTCAAAGTCATCTCTATTCATTTATGAATACAAGAGTCTCCATTCCCTATGGATCCCAACACAATTTCTGGAAAGGAGTGGGAGGGGCGGAGTGGGCATCTTGAATTTTGTACTCATAATAAGAGTAATGGTAAAACTGATGTTAAGAACTCAGGCAAATTAACCTTTGGCTCTGGCTTGGGACCTGCTCTCCTCCTTTCTTCTCACATAGATATTTTTTTAGTAAATGTCAAATGTTCCTATTTCAAAAAGTTCTGAGTCTCTGGTCTCATTGCCACATCAGTTTCAACATTGCCCAAAGTACATTGCCCAAAGGCCTAAATTTACAGCAAATACCAAGTACTAGATGTCCTTGTTCTGAAAGTCATAGCCCCCCTCCCTCAGGAATTTCTCAGGCATCCAACCTGCTTCCTGATTGCCTGTTCACCCTGCTCTCATTCTCAGCCTCACACTCACTCTAGTCCTTGCTTAGTTGCTCCCTTGCTTTCTCACTCTCTACTTCCCCTTCTCTTTCCTGTCTTCACTCACTCTGGGAATTCCTATCCATTTCCATATAGGCAATTTTGTCTATATCTTTGTTGTCTCCTTTCACTCACTGTCCACGTGCTTTATCTTCCATCTCCCAGGCAGCCTATCAAAGGACTTAGACCCTTCCCTAAACTCTGGTAGCAGCTAATATAATCGAAATTTCATCCTCCTGTGCTAGCTTAAAAGGAGTCATTTGGTAGAAGTACAAATGCTCCTGCTAGGATAGGTTTGAGCAACCTTTGTAACTGTGTCACCAAATTTCCTATCAGTGACCTTAGTTTCCCAGGATCTGGGAACTGGGCTTCCTGTCTGTCCTGTTTCTCTCTTGCAGCAAACACAGTCTCCAAAACCCAGGGGCTTAAATAACCACTTCTTTCTCTTTCACCAATCCCTTAGTGGACTGAGCTCAGCTGGATGGTTCTCCTGCTCCACGTAATGTCACATAGGATTGCAGTCATCTGGGGGCCCAAGAGGTCTGAAACATTCAAGATGTCTCATTCATGAGGCTTGCAGTAAATACTGGCTGTCCACTGGGATCTCAGTTGGGGCTCTTGACCAGCAAACCTGAGTTCTCCTTTACATGGCTTACTCATGTGCCTCAGGCTTCTCACAGCATAGTGACTGGGTTAGGAGAAGGGAGTGTCTCAAGAGTGAGCAACTTCAGAAGCAGAAGCTTAACTGCCAGTTCTCTTAATGACTGGGCTCAGAATTCCAAGAATGTCAGCATAAAGTGAGTTGAAAGGCCAGCCCAGATTCACAGGGAGGGGAAATAAGTTATGCCCTTGATATGAAGAGTGGCATGTGCATAGAGAGAAGGAATTACTGGGGCCATCTTGGGAGACTAGCTAGCTTCGTGCCGACCTCCCCAATATCTGCTGTCAGATCACTGTAATAACTCGATGTTGGGAAATCTTCTAATTATTCATGCAGGCATACCATACTGACATTTTGGATCTTGGGCTATCCAAAGATAATCATATTCCACTAGTCCTTTCCATGTAACCAACTTTTTGGCTTGAAATTTTCTTCATAAAGCTCCTAGAATATTTTTTCTGCTTCTGTTAATTGTAGACCCTGACTATACTATTTAGTGTCCAGTCTGAAAATAGAGCCCAGGTCAGTTGTTTTAACAGGAAAAATTTAATATACGGGTTTCATAAAGCAGGTGTCGGAGGGTTGGAAAAGCCAAAGGGGAACACTGACATGAGACAAAGACAATACCTGCAACAAGCAGGTACCGGCCTTGGGACTAAGGAAGCAAAGGAAAGAAGTCAGAGTTGTTGGAGCCTCGAAGCTCAGAGAAAGGACCCCATGGAGCTGAGACCCAGACCCTGGAGGGGCGAGCTGCTCGGCTGGTGCTGGTGCCTCAGAGGTGTGAGAAGACAGCCTCGTCGAACTGAGGAGAGGATGACGAACTGGCTCCAGGAGGATTATAAACAACCTGGAAAGTGGAACCAATTGGTGCTGGAAGCCATGGCTACTGATAAAGCATAGTCGCTGGCTAATGCCAGACACAGACGGCACTGTCCCTTCTCTGTCTCCCAGCTTGGCAGTCTCTCTCCAGTGCCCCTTTGGGCAGAGCCCAACGCTGACAGCTGGCAAAGCACACGTTTGTGGAATCCCCAGCCACCCTAGCATCACCAAGAAGAGTTTGGAGTTGAGAAACAATGGCTTAATAACCTGCATACTGCGTCACACTGAGTGGTAGCCGTTTTACTGAGTTATATTCTTTTGATGAATATATTTATAATATCACTTATGGGGATTAGTGCAGGGCGAGCACAGAAATTGCTAAATCTGTGAGTGAAAACATACTTTAATGTACACTCCAGGGGCAGTTAGTGAACATTGAAGGGCTCTAATCAGTAATCCACCCTCAGCAGGTAGCTACGCAAACATGGCCATCTGAATCTGCCCTGGGGCTTTTATATTAACCGAAGGAGTGTTGAAAGAATTTCCCAGTGGTCAAATGAGAGATGTTCAAGATATGTGATGGGCTGGAAAGACTGCATGGGGCTCATAACTCTTAAGTAGTGAAAGAACAAGAATCTAGCATACCCAGCAGCCTAACAGGTGGGCACAGCATTCTGGTGTCCTGCTGCCTTCGGAAAGAACAGTGGGGCCTGTTCTGACTAAAAGACCTACTCACCGGTCTTCAGAATAGTGCCAAGTCCACCCTGGATTAAACCTTTGAGGCCAGGTGCTTGTAGGAATAACTAGGGAACTGACAGTAAGGTCAACTCATAGAACAGGCTGCCTGCTGGGGACTGTTGGCTCTAAGTACTTGTGTATTTGGCAGAATTGGGTCTGCAACGTGCTTTGACAGTGATCTGTCTGCTTGCTGGGGAGGAGATCCAGGAGGCTCATGTGTCTCTGATCACTAAGTCTTTTCCCATATTAACCCAAGAACCTGGGGATGTCTGAGCAGCCACACTGGCATAGATTGATTTACAAGGGCTCAAAGAATGCTAGGGAGAGAGGCTCAAGGAGAGGTCATATGTAGGGGGCTGAGTCAGAACAGCATGGGCAGCAGATCACCCATCCATGTACACACTCCTTCCAGGGCTTCTCCCTGGAACCTCAGAACTGTGTGTGTTCAGAAGTCATTTCCTCACCCTGTAGATAATGATCCTCCAGGACTCCAGATCCAGAACAGGCCCTTCCCTCCAGCCTGCTCTCCCTCACCTAGGCCCTGCCCTGCTGGGCTTCTCTCTCTAGCCACCAGATCAATTCTCGTCTCCATTTGACGTGTTCGGTGTCCTGTGGGTGAGGAGCTGGGCAGAGTTCTCCAAGGCCATCATTAAGCAGCTATGCTGAGAATTTCACGGTAACCTTTGAAATAATTGGGAGATGATGAGTCACAGCACAAAGGAAGGAGATATTGTACATTTGTTGTTGTTTAGATGCTCATTCATGTCCGACTCTTTGCAACCTAATGGACTGTAGCCCGCCAGGCTCCTCTGTCCTTGGAATTCTCCAGGCAAGAATCCTGGAGTGGATTGCCATTTCCTTCTCCAGGAGATCCTCCCAACCCAGGGATGAAACCTGGCTCTCCTGCATCTCCTGCATTGCAGGCACATTCTTTACCACTGAGCCACCAGGGTTAGGAAGAGGCTAATCATACAATCTAGAGGGTCTCCACATCCCTGCTTCTGCATATAAAGTGAATTTTTCAAAGTCTCTTCATAACCATCTCCCACCAACCCCCCCAACACAAACACAAACACACACACTCTTCCCAAAGGGATTACTGATCTCATTTGAGAAATAATCAATTCTGTGTTGCCAATCATGCCCAGAAAAACCAGCCCGTGTTTTTAAAGGATCAGGTTTTATGTAAGAAATTCAGAAAATAAAAAATCAATAAATGCATGAGTCAATATCATGCCCCAGGATGATTTGGGCCTTTGGGAAAAACAGAAGCGGTTTGGCACCTTTGGTTGTGATTTCTGTTCTACTGTTTGGCTGGGATGGGAATTTTCCAACGCATTCGTGCAGTTCATTAAATATGTTATTGTGTTGGCTTATGTTTCTCTTTCAATTTAGGAACTCAGCTCTTAGAAAACATTTGCCTGAAATGAGTCCAAGTAGTTTAGGCCTCAGAAGCAAATCCATTTTGACTAATAAAAGACTAATTTTCTAAATAAGCAAGATGGTTTCTCTTAAATGAGAATCTAATTGTGAAATCCTATATCCTTAAATCTAGCAAATTACTACCAGAGATGCTTCTAAGCCTATGCAACTTGGATCAGATTTCTCATCATCAGAAAAAGGAATAATTTCTCTATCATCAGAATTTGAAATGAGCTTCAAGAACATGGGCCTCAGCTGGCAATTACCTCTTGAAGTAAACAAATCCATATGCTGGGACCCTGGAAGATTTGGGTTTCTTCCATGACTTTTCCCAACCCCTGTATGCACACCCCTACCCTCCCACCCCACACTACCCTCCAACCAATCACTTTCAAATCCTTAATCAGCCTTCCTGCCTGCTCTTTATTGAGGACTAGGAGTGGCTCCTGTCTTTAATTAAATTTTCTTCCTCAAATTCCGAAGACAAAACAATACTGTTCAAATTTTCATGCAGAGCAGCTAGTCAGGTGTGACTGATAGACCCTCCCAGCTCTCAAGCCAGACTATATAAATTGACACCCTCTAAAAAGGAAAATTAGCAAGGAACATCTGGGTCTCTTCACTCAGAAATTCATCAATTAAGAATTAGTCCCCTGGCTATAAACAAAAAACTTGGAGCGGTGTATCTCTCAAAGGCAGATCCTACCACTCCCTCCTAAGGGAAATGCCTTTGTCCCTGGACATCCAGTCAGCCACCAGAGCTGATCAGTATTCCAGCTGCATCCTCTGAATTGTTTCAAACATTATCAGCCCAGTTCCGTCTTTTTTATTACAGCCACAGGGTAAAGCCTCTCTTCAAACTACTAGGATAACCTGTAGGCTGTCTTGCAATGTAACGTGTGGACAAAAGTCTAACAAAGGGGGGATATGTGTGATGAAAATAAACAGCACAGAGGACTTTGAAAAATACACAGGCTTTGCACATTTTTCATTGCCATGAGTCTTCCAGACACACATATATATACTAGAGTTTTCAAACTATATTATTATGAGAAGATCCTCAAACCAAATTGCATTCTTGGTTGGTTGTCCTCACTTATGTATACATTCATTAAGTATTAGGTCGGCCAAAAAGTTTGTTAGGGTTTTTCTGTAAGCTGTTATGGAAAACCCCAAATGAACATTTTGGCCAACCCAATAAAAACAAAATGAGTACTCTCTATATGGAAGGCACTAATGATGTTAGGTGCTGGGAATGGTGAAATAGAGTCACAGTTTGCAACCTCATGAAGGTCACACATAGCCTATGAGGGAAGATAGTCAATTAAATTAAAAAAAAACAATGCCTGTGCTAAAGGCTCTGATAAAATCAAGTGTTAGAGCTTTGGCAATGCATAGAGACAGCAACTAATTCATTCCTATAGGAGCTGACATTTACATTGATGTCTGGGAGAGGCAGATACCTTTGGAGTAAATAGGGGTGGAAAGATAGATGTGGGGAAGGGAGAAAGAAGTGTCAGAACAAGGCAGGAGCATGGAAGAAGGCTTGAAAGTGAGAGAGAGTATATCCTATAATTGGACCTGAAAGATGGTCAGGCAAATAGAGTGAGAAGAATACAGTGAAGGAGGTAGAGAGGTTGCAAGAGAAGAAAGTGGAAAAGTAAGAAAAAAATTGTGAAGGGATTTGGGCTTGACCCTTAAGTCAAGGAAAAGTAGGATTAGTTGTTATTCTCAGTTCTTCACTCCATTCATATTACAGAAGTGACCATGGCTTCACAGTAGGCAGAGTGTACATCTCTGCCTTTGGGTTTAGCAATGTGACTCATTTTGGCCAATGGAAAGTTGGCAGAGAAGGCCAGAGGAAGCTTGAAGGAGCTCATTCAATTCAACTCCCCCTCCTGCGGCCCTGAGATCTGCTATGAAAAGGGTATGCTTTATGTAGTTGCTACCCCTTCAGCCTGGGCCTTAGGATGACAGATACCTGATGAACTAGACCTAAATCCAACTAGAAGTCTGGGGTCCAACCCAGTCAGTTGAATGTAGCCTTGGCCAGTGGAACTACCACCAACCTACAGACCTGAGAACGTGAAAACAGTATTTCTTTTGGTAAGTCACTGAGACTTGGGATTGTTATATGGCAAAAACTGACTAAAATACAAAACAGTGGCACAATTTTCTAGTGGGGAGTGACATGGTCATAGTTATAATTTAGAATGCTCCCTGGCTCCATTATAGAGAACAGACTAAAGGAGAGAGGGCTGGTTAGAAGAGGTGGAGAGACCAGTTGGGAGATGATTTTGTTAATCTAGAGAGAAATGATGGTGGCCTTGCCTAGGGTGTCAGCGGGAAGGAATAGAGAGACGCGCTGACAGCTGTTTGGTATTCCTTTAGTGCAGTGTTCTTGTTTTGTGAGGTTTTTTTCTTTCTAACATAAAACCTATTTTCCTCTAAGACCAAGATAAGCATAATCTCTCTAAGACATTAGAACTCAACAGCCTGTTTAGCAGTTCAGCTTCACTTGTTCATTCAGGTATCTATTCTACTGGCATTTGTTGAATGCCTGCTGTGTGACAGAATAATAAGATATGACATCCCTGCCATACCAACGCCCACAGTACAGGAAGGCAAGACAGACATATAAACAAGTAATTGCAATAATATGTTGGAAGTACTATAATCAAAGTGAGAGTAAAACCTACGGAAACGGGACTTCCTTGGTGGTCCAGTGGTTAAGAATCCGCCTCCCAATGAAGGGGATGTGGGTTCGATCCCTGGTCAGGGAACTAAGATCCCACATGCTGCAGAGCAACTAAGCCCACACACCACAACTAGAGAAGCCTGTGGGCCACAACTAGAGAGAAGCCCATACACTGCAATGAAGACCCAGCATAGCAAAAAACAAACAACAAAAAAACCCTACAGGAACGTAGAGGGCAGTCCTTTATTAATGTTCCTGGAGTCATTTATATTCATTCATGTGGGCAGGGGGGTTTGTCTCTTGAATTCACTAATATATCTCAGATACCTAAAAGAATATGCCTAGCACCCATATTTAGCAGATAATTAATAAATATTTGGTTTTTGTGCTTAGTTTCCCAACTTTGGCTCAAGTTCACCCTCCCATCTCTTTCCAGTCTGGACTACCCCAGAGAGCACTCCTGGGAACCCAGGTGGTGGTCAACAGTTTTAAGTAACAAAGAGAGTGTGGGAGGAAGACTGAGAAGACATCACATTGGGCCACCAGGAAACTGCTATTGACTTTAAATTTTTTTTATTTATTTATTTGCTGTGCCAGGTCTTAGTTGTATCACGTGAGATCTTTCCTTGCAGGGCACAGACTCTAGTTGTGGCACTCTGGCTCAGTAGTTGCTGCACGTGGAACCCGTTGCTCCTTGGCATGTGGCATCTTAGTTCCCCAACAGAGATCAAACCCACATCCCCCCACATTGCAAGGCAGAGTCTTAACCAGTGGACCACCAGGAAAGTCCCTGCTGTTGACTTTTGAGGCAGAGTTTTAATAGAGTGCTGGGATAAACAACCACACTTCAAGTGTCCTCATCCTGCTTCTTGTGGTTTTTAAGTTCTCCATCAGTAGGGCTCAGCATACTCACCATTATGAACTGTCGATGCTGGAAGGAAGGTACACAGCTGAGAAGGGCTAGGAGGATGGTTACTAGCTTGATGAATCCACCCTGGTCTAAGTCTGGCTCTTTGTTGTTACCATCTGTGAACTTTCGCTCAGAGATCCCGGTTCACACAAACCACAAGGGACAAAATCATACATACAAATATGCATCATGATTAATTTTTATTGAGAAATAATAACTATTTTGTGGACTTGTTTATTCTTAACTGTCTGATCAGTATACTTTTTCCTTTAAACAAGCTACATGGTGTGTCTATTTATCAGAAGGTGGCCTGAGGTATATGGAATTAGAGCAAAGAAAGAGTTTAAATGTTAAAATACAATTAGGTTTTCCTAACCTGATTTAATTTCATGGTTTGAAGTGTCAGGCATCTTGGGGGTATTTACTGAAACTTCCAGAACTGAAGGTGTACTGAGCATACACAGGCTACAGCTGGCCCGAAGGCACTCTGTGCTACTCATCCTGAACACTGCTAGCCAGAAAGAGCTTGGTGATGTAGGGTGCTTCATTTAGTCAGTTTTAGAGAATGTCTCCTCAGGACAGTGTATAGAAAGGCACTGCCCATATCTCCCTGTTCACCCTGTTTTTTCTAGGGCTCCATTGCTGGCCACCCTTGTTTCATTTTTTAAATGTATTTATTTTTCATTGAAGGATAATTGTTTTACAATACTTGTGGGTTTCTGCCATACATCAACTTAAATCAACCATAGGTATACATACATCCCCTCCCTCCACCCTTGTTTCTGATTCACACTTGGGTCTCTCTGAAGCCTCTGTAGGGAATTCACTACATCAAGGCCCTGGGGCCTTCCCACGTGGAATGCTTCAATACAAAAGAGTAGAATAGGTAGAGAAAATTTGTTTAAAGGAAAAAACAGCAAGTGAAGTAGTGCTAAATAAATGAAAATTTTTCTGGCTCTTCTTATAAAGCTGGATGTAGTACTATAAGGCTGGCACACTAATTTTTTTTATTTGTTTATTTATCTATTGCTTGTGCTCCCTCAGATCCTTATAGCTTATGGAGGCTGCCTTCTCCAAGTGGGTTCAAAGGTGTACCCCTGACCCAGGAATTTGCTTCCTGACGCGAGAGTTAACAGGAGACTCTATTTCACATCCTGGCCCCAGCACATAATTGAGTTACTGCCTTGTTTGAGGTTTTGCTTACAGAGAATACTTTTTTGCTGTTTCTCTTGAACTTTGGAGTTGAACCAGATTAGGGGCTGGCCTTCAACCATTACCTGTAGATACTACCAGGCCAAGTAGCCAGTACCTCCATGGGAATACAAGTTCATAGGCCAAAATAACCAGGTATCTGAAGAAGACAGATACCTCAGAAGAAAAATGACAAACAGGAAACCAATGCCCAAGGTCATGCAGTGCACCCCGGCCTCAGGCACTCCCACTCCAACTTTGCAACCCCATGGACTGCAGCACGCCAGGCTTCTCTGTCCTTCACTATCTCCCAGAGTTTGCTCAAATTCATGTCCACTGAGTCAGTGATACCATCCAACCACCTCATCCTCTGTCACCCTCTTCTCCTTCTGCCTTCCATCTTTCCCAGCATCAGGGTCATTTCCAATGAGTCGGCTCTTCGCATCGGGTGGCCAAAGTATTGGAGCTTCAACTTCAGCGTCAATCCATCCCATGGATATTCAGGACTGATCTCCTTTAGGATGGGCTGGTTTGATCTCCTTGCAGTCCAAGGGACTCTCAAGAGTCTTCTCCAGCACCAAGTCTAACAGTATGGTGAATTCAACTCAGCTTCTGTTCAACTGTTGAGAGATTGTTGTTTCACACAGCTCTCAACATACTGCCTTCTGATTGAAGAACTATTCACAGGATGGAAAATCGGTTTCAAAACACGTCAATTGTTATGGATAATAGAACAAAGATGGTAAAGGCTCAGTGATTTTGGAATCATAAGCATACAATGTCTTGTTCATATACCCTTTAGTAATGTAATCCAAAAGCAATTATAACTGTGTAAGCAGAAAGATAGTGGGCCACTACATCATACTTCAGTCAAAGACAAAAATGCATGCTGTCCAAAGGTTTTAGAATAACTTTGTCATATATTTAACAAGATGTTTTAAAGAAGATAGAATAGCAGCTACTATATGTGTAAAGCCATCTAGAGCAAAACCAAAATAACATACTTTTTAGGTGAAAACAATGTATCTTATTAAAACTGCTTGCAGAGAAAATACTTTCTGGAACCTGAGGCAGTTCAGTTCAGTCACTCAGCCGTTCCCGATTCTTTGCGACCCCATGGACTGCAGCATGACAGGCTTCCCTGTCCATCGCCAACTCCTGGAGTCTACTCAAACTCAAGTCCATTGAGTCGGTGATGCCATCCAACCATCTCATCCTCTGTCGTCCCCTTCTCCTCCCGCTTTCAATCTTTCCCAGCATCAGGGTCTTTTCCAATGAGTCAGTTCTTCGCATCAGGTGGCCAAAGGATTGGAGTTTCAGCTTCAGCATCAGTCCTTCCAATGAATATTCAGAACTGATCTCCTTTAGGACTGACTGGTTTGATCTCCTTGCAGTTCAAGGGACTCTCAAGAGTCTTCTCCAACACCACAGTTCAAAAGCATCAATTCTTCAGTGTTCAGCTTTCTTTGTGGTCCAACTCTCACATCCATACATGACTACTAGAAAAAACATAGCTTTGACTACACAGACCTTTGTTGGAAAAGTAATGTCTCTGTTTTTAATATGCTGTCTAGGTTGGTCATAACTTTTTTTCCAAAGAGCAAGCATCTTTTAATTTCACGACTGCACTCACCATCTGCAGTGATTTTGGAACCCAAGAAAATAATGTCTCTCACTGTTTCCACTGTTTCCCCATCTATTTGCCATTAAGTGATGGGACCAGATGCCATGATCTTAGTTTTCTGAATGTTGAGCTTTAAGCCAACTTTTTCACTCTTCTCTTTCACTTTCATCAAGAGGCTCTTTAGTTCTTCTTCACTTTATGCCATAAGGGTGGTGTCATCTGCATATCTGAGGTTATTGATATTTCTCCCAGCAATCTTGATTCCAGCTTGTGCTTCCTCCAGCCTGGCATTTCACATGATGTACTGTGCATATAAGTTAAATAAGCAGGGTGACAATATACAGCCCTGATGTACTCCTTTCCCAATTTAGAACCAGTCTGTTGTTCCATGTCCAGTTCTAACTGTTGCTTCTTGACCTGCTTACAGATTTCTCAGGAGGCAGGTCAGGTGGTCTGGTATTCCCATCTCTTTCAGAATTTTCCACAGTTGTTGTGATCCACACAGTCAAAGGCTTTGGCATAGTCAATAAAGCAGAAGTAGATGTTTTTCTGGAACTCTCTTGCTTTTTTGATGATCTAACAGATGTTAGCAATTTGATTTCTGATTCCTCTGCCTTTTCTAAATCCAGCTTGAACATCTGGAAGTTCATGGTTCACATACTGTTGAAGCCTGACTCGGAGAATTTTGAGCATTATTTTGCTAGTGTGTGAGATGAGTGCAATTGCGCAGTAGGTTGAACATTCTTTGGTATTGCCTTTCTTTGGGATTGGAATGAAAACTGACCTTTTCCAGGAACCTGAGACAGAAGTAATCAAATTGATGTTTTCAGGGTACAAGTATTTCTTACATGGTAGTGATTGAAAAGATTCTCTTATTCTACTCCAGGAAGATGCTGATATTAGTCTACATGAAACAAAACTGAAACACAGATGGAAAAACTCAGATGACTGGTTTATTGAAAGCCAGTTGTATGAAAGAGAGCATCTACTTATGTGGTGGATGACACTCATGTTTACTTCCAGGTATATCCTTCTCTACTTCTAGGTATACAGAGGATTATACTCCTTCTGCCCTTTAAGTGAGACACAGCTACTTGACTACTTTAGGTTAATAAAACAGAAATGGAAGTAATGTGTGCATGTCTGGTCATAGCATTTTTTGCATGTCTGGTCATAGCATTTTTCTGTCAGTGATAAACACTCTAGTCCTCTTTCTCTGCTGCATTAAATCCTAAGCCTCACTTTGAGAACTGGGCATGATAAAATGGAATCTGCATCAGTCTACCAATTCATGTTGGATATATAGCACAAACAAAAAACAAATCTTTGTCATTTTAAGCCAATGGGATTTTAGGGCTGGTTTCCCAAGCTTATTCTGACTGATATAAGTTAGTGTCATAAATGTAGAGTATAATGACCCAAGAAGTTGATGAGAAATAAATATTACATTGATGAGAAATAAATATTCCTGCAGGGAATGTCAAACTCTAAAAATCTGAATACTTATATTTTTAACAACAAAATTGTAGTATTTTAAAATTAGTATTATCTAATATTTATAGTTCATGTTGATCCTGGTATCTCAGGAGTTTATTATATGATAGTGATACTCTGCTTCAGCCAAATACTGATTTTTAACATGTAGCTGTTTTTTTTAGGGGCGTGGGATCAAATCCATGCCCCTTGCAGTGGAAGTGTGGCATCTTAACCACTGGACAGCCATGGAAGTCCCTAATATGTAGCTATTTTCCATTCAGCCAAAATGTATACCTGGTGCCCCTCTAAAAATATATGCTATATAAAATGATGTGAATAAAAGCCTGACTGTGCATTCTTTAAGATAGTTACTTGACAGAAACCTGAAACTATTTGTAAAGTAGATCACATTTATTCTAAGGAAGAATACCTTGATCTTTTGGAATACAGATGTTTTTTACTGCCACCCTGCATCCTCTATCTTGTCTTTTCTGCTGCCACCAGCTACCTTCCATGACTGATAAATTCCAGAAACCAGCAGGATTCTATTCAGTGTTTAGTTTTGACTGCTGGATCCCTAATGTGAACATCAAGTCAGTTGAATAAGTAAAAATTTAGGTTGGGAACAGAAAAACACAATCAACTCATTTCCTACATATTTTGGGTAATCAGATAGCCACAAAGTATCTGATTTTCTTCCCAGCAAGTGGTCCAGACAAGGCTTCAGGCTAACAAAAGAGAAACATTTTAATTCTTAATTTTCTCATCATAGGAAAAAACGGCTAAAAACTACAGTCATTATACAAGAGCAAACAAAAGTCAGTTCAAATACAATGGTGTAGCAG
This sequence comes from Cervus canadensis, assembly GCF_019320065.1. Lineage (NCBI taxonomy): Eukaryota > Metazoa > Chordata > Mammalia > Artiodactyla > Cervidae > Cervus > Cervus canadensis. The sequence goes on from NC_057419.1 coordinate 24,743,416, forward strand.
CAGTCTTAGTGTAGTTTTAAGCTTCAATAACTTCAGAAGTACAAACTCTATGAACTTACACATAACATCACTTGAAAAATAAAATTATTTGAATTTCTTTCATGTTTCTTTGGTCTCAGAAATTTTTGAACAGTAAATATAATTCAGTTTTTTTGTTTCAGTCCATGGACTAAAAAGTTTAAAATTTAAAATTATTCAAAATTCTCCAAGTTAAATAACTGTAAAAGAAATATAAATAAATTTTCAAGTGATGCATTTTCAAGTTTGTAGCATTTATACTTCTGAAATTATCAAAACCTAAAACTGCATAAAGACTTTTGGGATACCTGTACATGGAAAACTGTGACATCACAGGGTGCTTGAATATAAACTTTTATAATTATACCCAGCTTTGTTCAAAATAAATTGAAACATTTTATAACAACATATATGCAAGAAGATGTAAAACTGAATCATAGGGTTTCTTGAAGCTTGGAAGAAATGGTGCTAAATTATTAAAACTTTAAGAAAAGTATGAGAGAGTGAGGCAAATGAGTAGCAGTATCTCTCATACAGGTTTCTTGTATTCACTATATTTTTACTTTGCAAGAGGCTGAGGGGGCATTTTTATTTGGGATACTTATTCTTAAGATGGTATTCTCAATATTTCGGTATTAGTATTACTATTGCTGCTGATGCTTTTCCAGAGAGCTAAAACAAGTTTAACTTATAAAGGCTTGGGCATTAGGAGAATGCAAAAAAAAAAAAAAAAAACTCCATAAATATTAGTTTTCCTTCCTATTAGAAATCATCTAGTTGACTGGTTCTCAATCTTGCCTGCAAAGTAGAATGACCTGTTTAAAAAATACTGAGGCTTGGGTCCCATTCTGAGATTCTGATTCAATTGGTCTAAGCTACAGAATGGGCATCAGGAGTTTTTAAAGTTCCCTGGTGATCCTAATGTTACAGCCAAGGTTGAGAACCACTGCTCCAGGCCAATATATAATCAAGTACATGTCAACATACAAAAATATGTAAGGGTGTTTAGAACTTTTTTTTTTAACGTAGCACCAATCTCAAATTTTATCATGGAAAAGGTTGAGAAATGAACCTAAAGCTCAAAAATATGTTGAACAAAATAAGCCGGACACAAAAGAGTACTTATTGTATGATTCTATTAACACAAAGTTTTTAAAAAGAAAACGAGGGGTAGGAATGGGCGGAGGAGGAGAGGATTAACTGGGAAGCAAGCGAAGAAAATTCCCGAGATGGAAACGTTCTCTATTTTGATTAGGGTACACAGAAATATAGTTATCAAAACTCATCAAAACAGTTGAAATCTGTATTGTGTTTTCGCTATGTGTAAATAACGTTTCAATAAAAAGAACGATTGAACATAATTAATTTAAATCTGAATATCTAAGACAGTCTGAGTGGCGGAGACGATTATTATTTCGGATGACCCCAAACTCTCACTAGAATAAAAGGAACTACACACCCCAGACCAGAACCAGAGAGAATGGAGACCAGACAGCAGGGAGGGCCAAAGACTAAGAAATCGCTAGAGGTCTGGAAGCCGTAGGCTAGTTGATGCCTAGACTGCGGCGCCCAAGTGTCCCGCGAAAATAAGCCCCCGTGCACTTTTCCGGTGCGATCGTTGCGGGCCGAATGTGCCACCAGAAGGATCCGGAGGGAAACGAGGCCCCCTACGAGAAAGGCACCCGTGGCAGCTTGGTTCCTGCGTAGATGCTGGGGCTGTAGGCGCCGCGCGGTCAGCTGGTTGCAGCTCGCAGGGAGGACGCCGGCGATCGCATTCCCTGCGCTGGCCCCGCCGCTGCCATGATTCCGGTATCGCTGGTGGTAGTGGTGGTGGGCGGCTGGACTGCCGTCTACCTGACCGACTTGGTGTTGAAGGTGAGGGCCTCGGGCCTAAGGCCCAAGCCCGCGATGCCCAGGGTCAGGGCGCGGGACCCAAGGTCTTTCCCCCTGCCCTGTGCCTCCCGGAATGGAAGCCGTGCGGCCGGTGTCCACTTGCGGCCTTCCGCGTGGCCGGTGGAGTAAATGAAGCATGGCTGGCTGCGGGAGGGGAGTGGCGACCTGCGCAGCAGCCGCAGTCGCATTGCGGGGCTCCGTAGGCCCCGCAGCCTTCGGGTCCTGCCCGGGAGGCGCCGGTAGTGGGCTCGGGAGGGCTCGCCAAACCCCACACTGCACCTGGGAGGAAAATAAAATGTCTGCCTGAGAAAGGCAGTTTGCCCTCGTTGTCTTTAAGGTCGCGACTCTCCAGAGAGTCTGGTATTGGAATGAATCTAAATCAAGGTGTGATTGACATCAGTGGTTTCAGACTTTAAAATGCGTACGATCGTTTGCAGTTCCGGTTAAAAAGCACATTCTGATTCAGCAGATCTAGGCCGGGGGCCTAAGATTCTGCATTTCTAACCAGTTCCTAACTGCTGCCAATGCCGCTAGTTAATTGACCGCACTTAAAAGTAGCGAGGAAATAACTAAATTCTAACTACTCGAATTCTAATTTGTATCTTAGACGCCGTTTCTTCACGCTAACCCTCCCTTAATACCCGTCCCCCTCCACCGCCACAGACCGTTCGTACGCAGCCTATTCTTAAGTTACTTGGGTAACGGATAGTAACAATTGTCGGACCACAGGCTTCAGGCAGCTTTTTGAAGTTGCATATTGGGGGTGGGGGTATTGTATGCGAGGAATAAAATCATGTAACTTCTCTTAATATTTAATGAAAGTTCCAATTATGACTAGTTCAAACCTTCATGTTATGAATACCATTTTAAATAGGATGCTGTAGTTTAGTGTGTGTGTTTTAAGTTTAATGTTAGAATGAAATGATACTTAATGTTACTTTGTTGCATTTAAACTTGTGTGTTAGCTGCTCAGTTATGTCTGACTTCTGTAGCCCGCCAGGCTCCACTGTCCACTGTCCATGCCAGGCTCCACTAACCCCAGGCAAGAATACTGGAGTGAGTAGCCATTCCCTTCTCCAGGGGATTGTCCCCACGCAGGGGTCAAACCTGAGTCTCCCGCATTGCAGGTAGACTCTTTACCATTTGAGCCACCAGGGAAACAAAACTTGCAAAGTGAAAAGAATACAGTAGAATCCTTAGAGAAAGGGCTGGGCTTTGCCCCTTCCTAGCCATTGTGACCTTGGGCAAATTCTCTCTGTTCCTCCATTTCTTCATCTTTAAAATAGGTGCAATAGTTGTAAAGACCTCCTGATATTGTAGAGAGGATTATGTTATTCATCCACATAGAACCCATTGCCACTCAAGCTGAGATTCAAGGACTGGCAGCACTTGCATCATCTGGGAGTTTGTCAGAAATGTAGACGCTCAGGCCTCATTCCTGACCTGCAGAATCAGAATCTGCATCCTCATAAGATCCCCAGGTGCTTCCTCTGCACACTTGGCATAGTGCTTAGCATGTCATAAGCAGTAGTACATGCCAGTGCTTATTTACACAGTGATTTTGTTGTTTGGAAAAAACAAACCCACATGATTTCATGTTGCATATGTGACAGAAATCCAAAATAAAAGTAATTTTTTCAAACCTTTATAGTCTAGTCGAGTGTATGAGGTGATCAGGATGTCACTTTAAGTTCAGTAACAGCCCTTTTTTTTTTTTTTTGCTTTCCACTTCTTTAATGCTCCATAAAGCATCACTATTATAGTGATAGTATACTATAGTATAGTATACTATCATACATGAACATGTATGTATATGTGTGTGTGTGTATATATATATATATTTGCTTTTTTAAAAAAAGTACAAATGTTCTTCTCTCAGTAACAGCCTTTAACTCCCTAAGAGAGCATTGTTCTTTGAGCAGAAGACCTAACTCTCATTCAAAGTATCTACCTGGGGAATGGAGAAATCTTGGGTTTTAGGAGCCTGCCCCTTTAGCTTCTCTGCTCCCAGCTTGGTCTGCTGTTCTACCCATAGTTTGTCTAGGATTTCCTCAGTAGACACCTGGAGGGATATGTCACTCTCCTTTTCCAAGTCCTAGAAAATAAACAGGTTTAAAACTTCACCTGAAGATTGAGAGCAGAGAACATTATGGATCCAAAGGCAAACGGATACCTATATTCACACTCAGATCATATTTTATGACTGATAAGACTGAAATATCCTCCGAGAGACAGAAATTTCTCAAATGGATGGGCATCTATAAGACAAAATACTTATCATACTTACTGTAACAGGTAAGAAGTCAGTGACAGTATATATAAAGCAGCCTTATATTGTCCAAAATCCTACATTACTCAATGACTTCAAACTTTCCTAATGATAAAACTGTTCGTTGAGATGCATATAAGCAGCTGTCTCCCCAACTCCAAACAATGTTAAGGAGATACTGAGATTAAGATGGCTTTAGATAAATTTTGTATTTTTACATGGTCAAATCCAGGCTAAGTTCTTAGGGTTGTTGCTCAAAAGAGTATATAGAAAGCACTGATTCCAAATAACCTGTCCCCTCTCTTGGATGGGCTGGGGGTCTTTTTTAATTATAACACAAGACCTCTTGCTGTGTAACAAGGCTTTTAGACCTGTGCTGTCCTGTGCGGTAGCTGTTAACTACATGTGGCCATCTCGCATTTGAAATGGGGCTAGTCGGAACTGAGACATGCTCTTAAGTATAAAGTTGACACTGAATTTCAAGGGCTTAGTGCATAAGTAAGTAAGAAAACAAATAGAATGTGAAATACTTCAATAATTATATTGATTATATTTTGAATGATAATATCTTGGTTATTTTTAGTTAAAAACACTTTTAAAATAATCTGTTTCTATTTGCCTTTTAAATTTTCTTGGCTACTGGAAAATTTAAAATTGCACATGTGACTTGCACTTGTAGCTCACATTATATTTCTTTTAGACAATGCTGTTCTAAGCAAACATTTTTTGCCCATGGGCTGTAGTTTGCCAGACCCTGACCTCAGCAGACCAGCTAGTCCAAGACTTATACTTTAATATCCTGAAAAAATAGATAAATGTAAAGCTTTAAAAGTTATAAACATTTGATTAGTCACTATCTTGCTTTCCTGTAGAAAACACTTCTTTTTTAAAATTTTCTTAAACATTGTAAATTGTTTTTCAAATTGAGTGATGTGGAACTTTTCTTTCTCTCTCAGTCATCTGTATATTTTAAGCATTCTTATGAAGACTGGCTGGAAAACAACGGATTGAGCATCTCCCCTTTTCACATAAGATGGCAGACTGCTGTTTTCAATCGTGCCTTTTACAGTTGGGGACGGCGGAAAGCAAGGATACTTTACCAGTGGTATTCTTCATTTTCTCTTTTTTGGTTTAGATTAGTAATTGTGATCCTGATAAATACATGTTAAATGAACTGTTTCCATCCTTTTCAGTTTACTGAGTTTTAAAAGTGACCATGTAAAAACTTTCTGGCTTTATATAAATTTATGGGATTGCATCATCATGCTTTGCATACATTCACAGTCAAGATTCTCTGTCTTGATCTGGATGGTGGATACATGGGTGGACATACGTAAAAATTCAGTGAGCTGTACGCTTCAGACTTACACATTTTACCATGGAAGTTAGACATCAATGGAAAGGCAAAACGTATATGGAGCATTTTCCACCAGGAAAAGAGAATTCTCTCCTCCATCATCACACATAGAAACAAGGGTTGTGGGGGTAATAGGGCTCCCATAAGTCTGCAAGCTTTCCTCTGTGCTTCTTCTGTGATACCCATCCAGAGGAAGGATATTTAAAATATTTATCCTACTGTAAGGCCAACGCCAGCCAGATTGCAGCACAGGGCCCTGAACTCCCTGGCTATGCTAGGCCTATCCCTTTAATTTAAAATATTTTAAAAATCATAGTTTATAGTGTTTATGGTTAGGAGACTTATAATGCTCTCCGGGACACCGCAGAGACAGTTTCTGTAGCTGAAGAATTTTTAGTATGGGAGTAGAGGGCCTTTGTCTAAATTCCTTTTTGTTAAAAATTTAGCTCCAGCTGGAGTAGAGCTAAATATCAATAATGAGGTCATCAAAAACCAGAAAATGCAACAGCAAATCAAAGCAGACAAAACAGAAATAATAAAGAGCAGAAATCAGTGAAATAGAAGTATACAGTAGAGAAAATCAACAAAGCCAAAAGCTGATTCTTTGAAAAGATTAGTAAAATCGATAAACCCATACCATAACTGATCAACAAAAAATGAAAACAACCAAAAATCAGAATTGGAGGAAGAAATATTACTATAGATTCTGAGACTCATTTATTTATTTTGACTGTTCTACACAACTTGTGGAATTTTATTAACAGTTCCCCAAGCAGAGATTGAACCCAGGCCCTTAGCAATGACAGCGTGGAGTGAGACTCATTTTGAAAGATAAAGCTATTGTGAGCAGTTCTATACATATACATTTTTTTTCATTTATTTTTATTAGTTGGAGGCTAATTACTTCACAACATTGCAGTGAGTTTTGTCATACATTGACATGAATCAGCCATGGAGTTACATGTATTCCCCATCCCGATCCCCCCTCCCACCTCCCTCTCCACCCGATTCCTCTGGGTCTTCCCAGTGCACCAGGCCCGAGCACTTGTCTCATGCATCCCACCTGGGCTGGTGATCTACATTTGACAATTTAAATGAAATGGACAAGTTCCTTGAAAAAACACAGCTTATCAAAAAGTTAGAAAATGTAATAGATTATTCCCAACTATAGAAGAATGACTTGTAATTATTAACAGTAGAAGAAACTGTTCTTAAGTTTTACCACATTACTATTTAAGCCCATGACAAAATTCAACTAAAATAAAGTCCAAACAGTAGAATTGGTAGATGAAAAAGAATGGATTGTTAAATGTCAAAAAGCTTTCATAACTATGTGAGAATAAGATCAAAACAATGCTATGTAAATGAGGGAAAAAAATGAATGGAAACAAACTTTTTTATTGGGAACAACATTCAGCCTCTTCAGTTATTTGCCATGCTGTGCCTGCTCAGTCGTGTCCCCAACTCTTTGTGACCCCGTGGACTGTAGGCCATCAGGCTCCTCTGTCCATGGGGATTCTGCAGACAAGAGCACTGGAGTGGGTTGCCATTCCCTTCTCTATGGGATCTTCCTGACCAAGGGATTGACTCCACGTCTCCTGTATGACAGGTGGAATTTTTACCACTGAGCCACCAGGGAAGCCCCCTTCAGTTATGAGAGAACTGTAAATTAGAACTGCTTAAAGAGCCAAGTACCTGTGCTTCAGTCAAGTATCTGAAGTTCAGGTAGGAAAAAGAAGCAAGAGTTACTGACATTTTTAGACATTGTTTTGAAGCTATGAAATGTGGCTGGTTAACATATTTTTTAGTCCGTGGATTGTGAGGGATTGTACATTTATGTAATTTTTTTCCTCTTGACAGGTTCAATTTTGGAATGGTGTTTGGTGTAATTGCCATGTTCAGCTCTTTTTTTCTTCTGGGAAAAACGCTGATACAGACTTTAGGCCAAATGATGGCTGACTCTTCTTATTCCTCCTCCTCCTCCTCTTCCCATTCTTCCTCCTCTTCCTCTTCTTCTTCCTCCTCTTCCTCCTCCTCTTCCTCACTTCACAATGAACAGGTGCTCCAAGTTGTGGTAAGTGCCTTATTACTGCTCTAAGTAGCTTTGTTGAAACATAGATATAATGTGTTTCTTCTGGATAGCATAATTCCTATTCATAATATAAATGTGACAATATATCAAAAGTCTTACAATCTCTCAAATTAGTTGCTTAAACAAAATCATTAGTAAGAATATAGCAAAAAACTGTTGCAATATGTAGTAGTAGGAGGAAGAATAGGAATAGTAATAATAGAACAAATGAACTACCACCAAGACTGTGAACAATTGCACAAGTATTAGATTTAATTCATGTTTTTTTCCAGTGCAGATTTGTTTTTTTTTAAGTTGAAATATAATTGCCATACAATAATATATAAGTTACAGGTGTACAATACAGTGATTCACAATTTTTAAAAGTTGTAATCCATTTATAGTTATAAAATATCAACTGTATTCCCTGTGTTGTAAATTATATCCTTGTAGCTTATTTTATACCTAGTTAGTAATTCATGTTGTCTTCTTGAAGTGTTGAATAATTGTTACTGTCAAGGAGTAAGCATACTGATTTAAAGTCTCTTTAATGTAGAAATAAATTGCATCTTACTCCTATGCGAAGTGTTCCCCTTTATTCTTCATGGCTTTCAGACTGTAAGCAACAATATCCTTTTAATTAAAGGTAAAAGACCTTTTGAATGATCACTGTGATTTCTTGATGTGAAGAATAATATGCTGAGTTGTACTTCTTTGACTGTAAGCTACTTATTATAATTCCCACTTTAAAGAACATGTGTAGACCTATACCCTATCAATTCATGTTTCCAGAGTTTGAAAGGGTACTTTACCACCAAATAACTTTTATCTAAAATTTTTTTCGTTAACAATTTTCATTTCCATGAATCATGGATGTTACATTTTTAATGAAACAGACTGTTAGTGACTTTTTAAAATTGAAGTATAGTTGATTTACAATATTGTGTGAGTTTCAGGTGTACAGCATAGTGATTCAGTATTTTATTCTTATAGCAATCTAGGGATAAGTATTGTTGTTATCCCTGATTCACAGATGAGAAAACCGAGGCACAGAGCTGTTGAGTCACTTGCCTGTGGTCACAGCTAGTAAATGATGGGTCCATCACTCACCCACCACTGACTTTAAGAAAGACCAATAATCTCTCAAGGAACTATAAAGTAACTTTGACCTATATCTAAGAAATACATGGTGGAAGGTATAAGTTATAGGAGCTAAGATGGGATATAGAGGCAGGATCTTGTTTATGAAGGGACATTCTAAGAAGTTTTGATTTTATCTGTATATAAGAAGTCTATGCAAAATGGACTGGAGTAGGGTTTCACTGAAGATGAGGAGACCATTTGAGAGGGCATTCGGAATAATTCATGTTAGAAGTTATAAAGATCTAAACTAAATTAATGGTAAGAAGAATGAAGGGCTGGATTCAAGGGATCTTCTGGAGTGGAGTTCTCAGACCTCAGTGATTAAGTGAATGTGAAGCTGGAGGGAGAAGAAGGAGTTGAGGATGACTCTCAGGCTACATGATTGGTAATTGTTTGCCAAGGAAGAGAATAGTAGAGAAAGAAGCAAGCTTAGAGGAAATATGATCACTGGCCTGTGACTGCTAGGATTAGAATAGGAATAGGTTTTTTTTTTCTTTGACTTTTTAGTTTTATTTTAGTTTAACGAGTTTTTCTTGGGAGGGGTGTTTGTTTCAAGAGACATTTATTCATCATCATAATCAGACTATTACATTTGGCAATCAACAGCATGGGTATAAAAAAACTACGTTAAAACCCTTTCTTGAAATGCTTTACACTTCCCACAGAATAGAAACTAAAATAGCCTATTGTCCAATTAGTCACAAATATAGTCCTCGAGGTTTTTTTTTTGCCCATACACATGAGCATTGTCTAAAACATGTCTTCTCCGAATCAGCAGGGCCCTGCCACCACTGTGCTTGACTGAGTTTACAAATCTGTTGTAACTTGTAGCTTCCTGGTCACTTCTCTGACTCTCGTTTCCTGCTAAGCTTTGTTTCCTGGCAGTAATTGAAACCTCCCACTCCCATAGCTACTGCTGCTGCCAGAACCACCATAGCCACCTTGGTTTCATGGTTTGCAAATTATTGGCCTCTACCACCATAGGGGCCAGAACTTCTGCCTCCAAAGTTTCCTCCTTCATGGGTCCAAACTTGGAAGATTGATTGCTGTAATTGCCAGAATCATTGTAGCTTCTGCCACCTCCAAATTGTTTCCATCATTACCAAATCCATTATAGCCATTCTCACAGCCACCATATCCACCACCACCACGGCTGCCACTGAAGCCACCTGAACCACTGACATTTCCTCCACGACCAAAGTTGACATTCCCACCAAAACCACCTCCATGACTACCACCAAAGTTTCCAGAACCACTTCCACCTCTTTGGCTGGATGAAGCACTAACCATCTCTTGCTTAGATATGGTTTCCCTTATTTTACAGTTGTAGACATTCACAGTGTGGTATTTCTGAATGACAATCTTGTCTATGGAGTCATGGTCATCAAAGGTTACAGAAGGCGTTCTTTTTGCTGTTGCCTCAGTCATTTTTTTCCCCCATATTGTTCAAAATAACATGTTAGGTGCTGTTTTCATTATCTTCTTTAATGCCACCAACAAAAATCTTTTTCACAGTTAAGTGGGTGCCAGGTCTTTGAGTATCTTCTCTTGAGACAGCCCTCTTTGGTTCCACAACTCTTCCATCCACCTTGTGTGGTCTTGCATTCATAATCGAATCCACCCCCTCCACTGTGGTGTATGTGACAAACCCAAAGCCTCTGGAGTGCTTCGTGTTTGGATCCCTCCTTACCACACAGTCTGAGTGTACTCCAAAGCTCAGAATGGCTCCTCAGACTCACATTGGTTGTTTCAAAACTCAGACCTCTGATGAAGAGCTTCCAGAGGCTCTCTGGGCTCTTTGGTAGACTCCAACTTAGACTTGACTGTAGCGGAAGAGACTTCAGTGATGCTTACGTGGCATCATCCACAGGCACAAAGAAGCTAACAAGCTTTTTAAATTAATTTTTTATTTGATAAATTTGACATATTACAATTTGTAAATTTAAGGTCTACAGCATATTACTTTCATACATTTATTTATTATAATATTGCCATTGGAGCAATATCTATCAGATTATATTATTATAGTATAGTATTATTGATTTTAGTCTTTATACTGTGCATTAGATCTCTATGGCTTATTTGCTACTCGTTACAACTTTGTACCCTTAAACGCTTATTCTTATCAGCACCCCCTATCTTCTGGTAATCACCATTTTACACTCTTCTTTTTTTAACAGATTGGACTTTTTTAGATTCCATATGTAAGTGATACCATTTAGTACTTGTTTTTCTCTGACTTATCTCACTTAGCATCATGTAGTCAAGGTCTGTCCATGTTGTTGCAAATGGCAGGATAGCTTCCTTTCTCATACATGAATAATATACTATTGTGTATGTATATTACTACATTGTTTTCATCCATGCATCTATTGGTGGTCATTTGGGTCATTTCCATAATCTTTGCTATTATGATAAACATCAATTCAGTTCAGTCGCTTGGTTGTGTCTGATTCTTTGTGGCCCCATGGACTGCAGCACGCCAGGCTCCCTGCCTATCATCAACTCCCAGAGTTTACTCAAACTCATCCATTGAGTCTGTGATGCCATCCAACCATCTCTTCCTCTGTCGTCCCCTTCTCCTCCCGCCTTTAATCTTTCGCAGCATCAGGGTCTTTTCAAATGAGTCAGTTCTTCACATCAGGTGGCCAAAGTGATAAACAAAGTGATAAACATAGATATGCATATACCTCGTCAAAATATTTTCATTTCCTTTGGGTGTATACCCAGAAGTAGAATTGATTGATCATATGTTAGATCCATTTTAATTTTTTGAGGAACCTCCATATTGTTTTCCATAGTGGTTGGACTAATTTATATTTCCACCAACAGTGCATTAGGGTTCGTTTTTCACCACATTCTTGCCAACACATGTGTTGTCTCTTCTTTCTTTTTTTTTTAAATTTATTTGGCTGTGCTAGTTCTTACTTGAGGCATGCAGGATCTTAGTTTCTGCTTGCGGGATCTAGTTCCCTGATCAGGCATCAAACCTAGAACCCCTGCACTGGAAGCACCAGGGAAATCTCTCTTCTCTGCTTGATGATAGCCATTCTAACAGGTGTGAGGTGTTATCTCACTGTGGTTTTGATTGGCATGTCCCTGATGATTAGTAATGTTGAACATTTTCTCATTGGCCTTTTGGCCATTTTGATATCTTCTTTGGGACTAGTACTTCTGCTCATTTTTTAATCAGATTGTTGGGGAAAGGGTTGTTTGTTATTAAGTTTTGTTAGTTGTTTGTATATTTTGGATATTAACCCCTTATCCAGTACATGGTTTGCAGAAATTTTCTCACATTCTGTAGGCTGCCATTGATTGTTTCTTTTACTATGCAGGAGCTTTTGAGTTTAACATCATCTCGTTTGTTGATTTATACTTTTATTGTTTGTGCTTTTGGTGTCATGTCCAAAAAAGTCATTGCCTGAATGGCAAATTGTTATTTAGAGAAGAAATTATTTCTTTTGTTTTCTTTTCCACTTATTCATAGAGCTCACAAAATATTGACTCTGTTAGGAGAACCATGCTTTGGAGCCATTAAGAAGTCCACTGCCCTCTGTGTATCTATGTGGCATGTTTTTGTTTAGGTTTGTTATATCTCCTGACTTTGATATGAGTGCTTGTAGCTTAAAGGACTAACTTTCTGTTTATTCTGTAATTATCTATGGCCTCATTCAGTATTAATTCCCCAAAACCTGGCACTCTGTGTTATTGGGAGATCAGTATTCTGGTACATCTAATGCCCTGTGTGATCATGGCTGAGACAGATGGGCAGTCAAGTACCATTGCCAGTAAATAAGACCTACCATCTGTTGATATAGTCACATACTCAAATGCTTACCTTATTTCATTATTAAATCCATTGACATAATAAGGAAAAGGAATCAATATCCTATTGGATCAAGCCTACTGATTTATTTGAAATAAAGGTAAGATAACCTGAATAATTTATGATATAGAGGAAATGTATGAGAATCTTAAGTACATCAATTTAAAGAGCTATCAGAGATAAGGAAACTATAAGTCTGAATAGACAGATACCTGGCAACAGGGGAAAGGAGCAGATATGTAGAAAAAGGTACACTGATGTTGGCCTTGGAGTACACAATGAAGCAGGGCAAAGGCTAATAGAGTTCTGCCAAGAGAACGCACCGGTCATAGTAAACACCCTCTTCCAACAACACAAGAGAAGACTCTACACATGGACATCACCAGATGGTCAATACCAAGATCAGATTGATTATATTCTTTGCATCCAAAGATGGAGAAGCTCTGTACAGTCAGCAAAAACAAGACCAGGAGCTGACTGTGGCTCAGATCATGAACTCCTTATTGCCAAATTCAGACTTAAACTGAAGAAAGTAGGGAAAACCACTAGACCATTCAGGTATAACCTAAATCAAATCCCTTACTATTATACAGTAGAAGTGACAAACAGATTCAAGGGATTAGATCTGATAGACAGAGTGCCTGAAGAACTATGGACGGAGGTTCATGACATTGTGCAGTTGGCAGTGATCAAGACCATCCCCAAGAAAAAGAAAGGCAAAATGGTTGTCTGAGGAGGCCTTACAAATAGCTGAGAAAAGAAGAGAAGTGAAAGGCAAAGAAAAAAAGGAAAGATAGACCCATTGGAATGCAGAATTCCAAAGAATAGAAAAGAGAGATAAGAAAGCCTTCCTCAGTGATCAGTGCAAAGAAATAGAGGAAAATAATAGAATGGGAAAGACTAGTGATCTCTTCAAGAAACTTAGAGATACCAAGAGAACTTTTCATGCAAAGATGGGCACAATCAAGGACAGAAATGGTATGGACTTAACAGAAGCAGAATATATTAAGAAGAGTTGTCAAGAATATACAGAAGAACTATTCAAAAAAGATCTTCACAACCCAGATAATCATGATGGTGTGTTCACTCACCCAGAGCCAGACATCCTGGAATGCAGAGTCAAGGGGGCCTTAGGAACCATCACTACGAACAAAGCTAGTGGAGGTGATGGAATTCTAGCTGAGCTATTCCACACCCTAAAAGATGATGCTGTGAAAGTGCTGCACTCAATATGCCAGCAAGTTTGGAAAACTCAGCAGTGGCCTCAGGACTGGAAAAGGTCAGTTTTCATTCCAATCCCAAAGAAAAGCAATGCCAAAGAATGCTCAAACTACCGCACCATTGCACTCATCTCACACACTAGCAAAGGAATGCTCAAAATTCTCCAATCCCGGCTTCAATAGTATGTGAACCGAGAACTTCCAGATATTCAAGCTGGATTTAGAAAAGGCAGAGGAACCAGAGATCAAATTGCCAACATCCATTGGATCATTGAAAAAGCAAGAGAGTTCCAGATAAACATCTACTTCTGCTTCCTTGAGTATGCCAAAGCCTTTGACTGTATGGATCACAACAAACTGGAAAATTCTTAAAGAGATGGAAATACAAGACCAACTGACCTGCCTCCTGAGAAATCTGTATGCAGGTCAAGAAGCAACAGTTAGAACTGGACATGGAACAACAGACTGGTTCCAAATTGGGAAAGGAGTACATCAGGGCTGTATATTGTCACCCTGCTTATTTAACTTATATGCAGAGTACATCATGAGAAATGCCGTGTTGGATGAAGCACAAGCTGGAATCAAGATTGCTGGGAGAAATATCAATTACCTCAGATATGCAGATGACACTACCCTTATGGCAGAAAGCAAAGAGGAACTAAAGAACCTCTTGATGAAAGTGAAAGAGGAGAGTGAAAAACTGGCTTAAAACTCAACATTCAGAAAACTAAGATCATGGCATGTGGTTCCAACACTTCATGGCAAGTAGATGGGGAAACAATGAAAACAGTGAGAAACTTTCTTTCTTTGGGCTCCAAAATCACTGGAGATGGTGACTGCAGCCATGAAATTAAAAGACGCTTGCTCCTTGGAAGAAAAGCTATGACCAACCTAGACAGCATATTAAAAAGCAGAGACATTACGTTGCCAACAAAGGTCCGTCTAGTCAAAGCTATCATTTTTCCAGTGGTCATGTATGGATGTGAGAGTTGGGCTATAAAGAAAGCTGAGCACTGAAGAATTGATGCTTTTGAACTGTGGTGTTGGAGAAGACTCTCAAGAGTCCCTTGGACAGCAAGGAGATCAAACCAGTCCATCCTAAAGGAAATCAGTCCTGAATATTCATTGGAAGGACTGATTCTGAAGCTGAAACGCCAATACTTTGGCCACCTGATGCGAAGAACTCTGTGAAAAGACTCTGATGTTGGGAAAGATTGAAAGCAGGAAGAGAAGGGGACAACAGAGGATGAGATGGTTGGTGGCATCATCGACTCAATGGACAGGAGTTTGAGTAAAATCTGGGAGTTGGTGACAAACAGGGAGGCCTGGATTGCCGCAGTCCATGGGGTTGCAAAGAGTCGTTCAAGACTGAGCGACTGAACTGAGCTGATATTCTTCAAAAGAGTTGCTTAATAGGGTCTGAGTAGAGAGAAGTTCAGATAATGAGCATCATAAAAATGTACATATCCTCTGACCATTTACTTCCACCTCTGGGACTCTAGGTTAAGGAAATACTTCCAAATTATAGAAAAAGTATTATTTATCAAGGTTTTTATCCTAACTTTTATGAAGAATTGGAAACAACCACAATACATAATTGAGGATTGCTTAAATTATGGCATTGTCATTCAGGGTAATTTTATGAGTACATTAAAAATGATGACTATGAAAGCTAGTTTCTTAACTAGAGAAAGGACTCTTAGACTCAATGAATTTAGAAAGCAGTCCAAGCAGCATGGTTTGAATCTCTTCGTCAGTTACTAAAAAAGGCTTCAAAGTGAAATCCGTTTGTTATACACAAAAAGAAATTGTAATTGAATTAAAATTAAACTGTGAAATTAAAAAAGACCTTGAAAGGAGAAAAAGCAGGTTTCTACTTATAGGAACACAGAATGAGAAAGACATGCATAAAATTAGAGGCAAAACCATGACTATTGATATATTTTATGTATAAAAAACCAAAAGCACTCTGTATAATGGGCTCCAGTTTCATCCACCTCATAATAACTGATTCAAATGAATTCTTTTTAATGGCTGAGTAATATTCCATGGTGTATATGTACCACAGCTTCCTTATCCATTCGTCTGCTGATGGTGAAACAGATCACTAGCCCAGGTTGGATGCATGAGACAAGTGCTAGGGGCTGGTGCACTGGGAAGACCCAGAGGGATGGGGTGGGGAGGGAGGTGGGAGGGGGGATCAGGATGGGGAATACATGTAAATCCATGGCTGATTCATGTCAATGTATGGCCAAAATCACTACAATATTGTAAAGTAATTAGCCTCCAACTAATAAAAATAAATGGGAAAAAAAATAAAGCCTAAGCAATATAAAAAAAAAAAACAAAAGCAAAATAAAGACAAAAAACTTGGGACTACATCTGTGGCATGAATCACAGAAAACAGATGACTGATATTTTAAGTGATCTTACAGTCAATAAGAAAACACAATACTCTAAGGAGAAAAAAAATCAGGAGTAGGCTACTCACAAAAGATCTCCCAGTGGTCAAAAAGTAGGGGAATGGGTGTTCAGCTTAATAATCATCAAAGAAATAGAAATAAAACAATGGGATGCTTTTTATTCCTCTGAAATTGCAGATTTGAATAAAATGAGTTTGCCCAAGGTTATGGAAGGGTCTGCTTTTGGAGAGCAGTTTGATCTGTGTCAAAATTTTTTAAGTGTAATTGTTTTTAATTACCCTCTCTGTTAGGCATGATGTAAACAGTAGACAAGGATTATCTCTTGGAATCCTCAGAATCACCCTTTTAGGTACCTTTTAAGTAAATAACATGGTTATTTCCATATTAATGATGTAGAAATTGAAGTGTTGGAGGAATAACCCAAACTTCTTCAAGGTTCCTTATATAGTATAATGGAGCCCGAACATCAGACACACCTGATATGTCCCCAGAGTGTGAACCAACCATGCTTGTCTAACAGTTTATCCCCTAGATATTTGTGTATCTATGACCGAATATGTTTATCACCATATTTTGTAAGAGCAGAAACCTTTCAAAACAATTGAAATGCCCAACAGTCTACTCTATGGAATACAATGCAGGTATTAAAAATCATATTGAACAGAAAATATTCATGGGAAAATGTTTGTAATACTATTAAGTGAAAGGGGCAGATTTCAAAACCATGTTTATAATAAAAATATAGTTTTTAAAGACAGAGAAGTTCTTTTGCTGAAGGAGAAGTCAGCAAAAACAAGACAGGGAACTGACTGTGGCTCAGGTAATTTTCTCAGTCAGCGCCAAAGAATTGATGCTTTTGAACTGTGGTGTTGGAGAAGACTCGAGAGTCCCTTGGACAGCAAGGAGATCAAACCAGTCCATCCTAAAGGAAATCAGTCCTGAATATTCATTGGAAGGACTGATTCTGAAGCTGAAACTCCAATACTTTGGCCACCTGATGTGAAGAACTGACTCACTGGAAAAGACCCTGATGCTGGGAAAGATTGAAGGTGGGAGAAGAAGGGGACAACAGAGGATGAGATGGTTGGATGGCATCACCGACTTCAATGGACATGAGTTTGGGTAAACTCTGGGAGTTGATGACGGACAGGGAAGCCTGGCGTGCCACAGTCCATGGGGTCGCAAAGACTCAGACATGACTGGGCGACTGAACTGAACTGACTGATGTTCCAAATGCCTTTCTTTTTTGCATTAAACCTCAATTTTAATATATTTATGTGTCATTTTGATAGTGCTTTTCTCACCAATGTACTAGACAAACTGATGAAATAGAAAAAAATGAAGGGCATGGTGCTCCCACACCAATAAGGCACTTTTATTATGCTGCCTTTAATGATCAACTCTCATATAACTTGATAGTAGTAAAATGAAACTGACTTAAGAGTGGGTGGGGACTTCCTGTATCACTCACATAAGTACTTGAAACCTTGCAATAACACTTTGGCAGAAGGACTGGGAATTGTAACAAGAATTCCCACATTGGGCTTCCAGCCCTTAAGGATGAATCAGCTGCTGACTCCTTCACTGTCCCTCTGACTTTCCTGGCACTTTGCCAGGTTCCCTAGTTCTTTCCCATGGTAAAGAGTTTGGGAAGATAATGTTTTAATTTTTTAATCTGGTGTTTCCTATTCTCTTTAGATTGATGTGCTTAGTTTAAAAAAAAGCTGGTGTTTTTATTTTTATTGTGATGGAAATGGAGAAGTGAACCATCAGTGTTTATATTACTTTTAGCTTACAGAACATTGGATTTGAAAGTTTAGATTTTAGTACAGAGTGAACATCCAGGTCTCTTGGTGCCCAAGTGTGTATTTGTCATTGTTTCTATGAACAGGTTCCTGGCATTAATTTACCTGTCAACCAACTGACCTATTTCTTCGCTGCAGTCCTCATTAGCGGTGTTGTACATGAAATTGGACATGGAATAGCAGCTATTAGGTAATGATATTTCCCTCTTTCTCTATATATATACGGGATGCAAAAAAAGAATTTCATTTAGAAGGACTTATTACTAAAATCTGGGACTTCCCAGGTGGTGCTAATGGTAAAGAACCCACTTGCCAATGCAGGAGAAATAATAGACGCGGGTTTGATCCCTGGGTTGGGAAGATCCTCTGGAGTAGGAAAAGGCAACCCACTCCAGTATTCTTGCCTGGAGAATTCCATGGACAGAGGAGCCTGACGTGCTACAGTCCATGGGGTCGCAAAGAGTCAGGCATGACTGAAGCAACTTATCACACACACATTACTAAAATCTGCTACATTTGATACTTTTTCTTTCTGTGACTACTGCCCAGTGCATATCCACCATTATTACTTTAAGCTACCTTCTCTTTTGTAGACATTAATATATTGATGAATACGCTTAGTTAATTGTGCACATCTATAATCTGGGTCTTTCTATCCTTTGTCCTTTGCCAGCATGGTTATATCCTCATGGTGCATCACTGTTTTCATCCAATCCCGAAACCTAATCTTTATATTCATCATTGGATCAGAATGATAACCACTGCAGTCAAATCCCATCCACCTGCCTTCTTAGTACTTACTTTGGCCCATCATCTGAAATACTTTCCTGCTTCTACTCATGGCCTCTGCTGCCAACAGCAAGAACACTGAAAGCTCTGGGTCTGTTGACAAATATCATAGCCTGTCTAGAAAACCGAGTGGGAAAAGATAAGGGAGGATGAGGCCGGAAACTTGCTTCAAGTATCATGCCCTGTTTCTGTCTTGACTCTCCAAGTGTATCACTGTAATTATACCTGAGCATTTTAAAGTCTCCTTAATGTGTGAAATCATGATAGGGGAGAGGGTGAGTCACAACTCCCCTTTATTCCCAATAATGAACACACATACTGATGGGAATGTGTTTCATCCTTTGGGTGTGTGGACCACATAAAAAGTTTTAAAGGAGAAGATTTAATCATTTCTTATTACTTTCCAGTTGCTTATGAAAAGAGTCTGTTGACTCTCATCTTGACAGAGAGTCTTGACCCTCATCTTGACAGAGCATATACTGTTACACAGGTGTGCCATGTAGTGGTTTAAATGGGTGGCTAGTTTTTTTTTCTCTCTTTCATCTTTGCTTCCTCTTCTTTAGCTCTGTAGATTTTAGGGTTTTACATAGAAAAACATTGTTATTAACAGTTTAATAATTCATAATATGTTTGTGAAATAGTATGGGTAATTTTTTATAAAATCCCAGTTGCTGAGAAAAAGTGAATTTTACAGTCATGTTAAGATATTTAATGCTAGGTGACAGCACAAAATATTTAGATGATGCTTTTTCAGAGTAGCTGTGTGGTCTTATGAGGCTTTTAAATGTGGTTCCATTTTTAGAGAATGACTTGATAAAAAAATAGTTCTCTTGAGGACAATCTGAGCATTATGTATTTTAAAATGTACTTAACATTAATTCAGCAAGAATACATTTAGATAAAATGCCATCTTTATAATAGCTAAGACAAATATAAATATTTAAATTATTTATTAATACTTGAATTCTATTTTCTACCATCTCCTTCCCTGAAAATAATTCAGACTAAACCATAAAAATGTTTTTTTTCAGTTTCTCATAGAAATACTATTGCTTTGTATTTGTGACTAATTTTAAGTTATTTGCTCAGCATATTGGTTTCTAAAAATTTTGAAGTTATAAGTCTATTTCAGAATGCCCTGTTTTACAAAACATAATTTCACTGATAACTAAATCTGTATGCTATTATAAAATTATGATATACATGTATATCATATATAATTCTTTGACTGTCCAGAGAGACGTGTATTTTAAACAAGAATTTGAATTACATTGGGGAGTTTTATGATAACATGCATTATTAATTTGAAAAATGTGATACTAGTAGTAAATTCCTTTTTCTTATGTGATTTCTTAGGGAACAAGTTCGATTTAATGGCTTTGGGATTTTTCTCTTCATTATTTATCCTGGAGCATTTGTTGATCTGTTCACCACTCATTTGCAACTTATATCACCAGTCCAGCAGCTAAGGATATTTTGTGCAGGTAAAAGATTTAAATTTCTTTATATATCTGTGTGTTATTAGTGGTTTTATGGAAGTACTCACATCACAAATGAAAACATCTCACTTTCTGGTTGATAAACTCAGATTATAAGACTTTTAGTTCAAAGTAGTAGAACAAAATAATTTATATTCCAGTTTTTTTCCCCATTTTTTAACATGAATTATTTTTAAAAGATTGAAAGTAAAATGAGCAGGACATACCATGAAAATATGGCTAAAGCATTGAATCAGACATGTTCAGTTCAGTTCAGTCGCTCAGTCGTGCCTAACTCTTTGTGACCCCATGAACCGCAGCACGCTAGGCCTCCCTGTCCATCACCAACTCCCGGAGTCCACCCAAACCCATGTCCATTGAGTCTGTGATGCCATCCAACCATCTCATCCGAAGTAGACATGGGAAGTCACTAAATAATCATAAGGAGTATAATCCATGATGAAAATGTAATCATGAGTCTTACTGAATAAAGTAACAAATCATCAAAACAAAAATAGAAAAAAGTACCAGGAAAACACAAATGTAATAAAGGAGGTTTGTCTCTCAACAAATGGCAGTTATGTATGAAAAAGTCTTATCGTTGAAGCTCTGATTACTAAGATAAAAGTCAATAGTTATGTCAGTTTATTTTCAAGTGCCCAGGAAACTAATAAAAATTGGCCAGTTAAATTCAAAATCATAATTGCAGTATTTTTTAAAATGCTAATGAAGTAATGTGTAAAGTTTTGCTAAAATGAAAAGTCACTACCTTAGGCAATTATGAAATAAGAAATGAAAGTAAATCAGTTAAGCAATCAACTAAAGAAATGAGAAAAGAACTATGAAATAGGTAAGAATTGATGTAATTAGTATAGATAGATAGATACAGTCGGTCTTTGCGACCCCATGGACTGTAGCCTGCCAGGCTCCTCTGCCATGGAATTCTCCAGGCAAGAATACTGCATCAGTTCAGTTCAGTTGCTCAGTTGTGTCCAATTCTTTGTGACCTCAAGGACTGCAGCACGCCAGGCTTTCCTGCCCATCACCAACTCCCGGAGCCTGCTTAAACTCATGTCCATCAAGTCAGTGATGCCATCCAACCATCTCATCCTCTGTCGTCCCCTTCTCCTCCTGCCTTCAATCTTTCCCAGTATCAAGGTCTTTTCCAATAAGTCAGTTCTTCGCATGAGGTTGCCAAAGTATTGGAGTTTCAGTTTCAGCAGCAGTCCTTCCAATGAATATTCAGTACTGATTTTCTTTTGGATGAACTGGTTTAATCTCCTTGCAATTCAAGGAGCAAGCATCTTTTTCTTTTTTAATTTGTAATTTTTTTTCATTTATTTTTATTAGTTGGAGGCTAATTACTTTACAATATTAGTAGTACAGCCGCTATGGAGGACAGTGTGGAGATTTCTTAAAAAACTGGAAATAGAACTGCCATATGACCCAGCAATCCCACTTCTGGGCATACACACCGAGGAAACCAGATCTGAAAGAGACACGTGCACCCCAATGTTCATCACAGCACTGTTTATAATAGCCAGGGACATGGAAGCAACCTAGATGCCCATCAGCAGACAATGGTAAGGAAGCTGTGGTACATATATACATGGAATATTACTCAGCCATTAAAAAAGAATTCATTTGAATCAGTTCTAATGAGATGATGAAACTGGAGCCCATTATACAGAGTGAAGTAAGCCAGAAAGATAAAGACCATTACAGTATACTAACACATATATATGGAATTTAGAAAGATGGTAATGATAACCCTATATGCAAGCATCTTTTAATTTCATGGCTGCAGTCACCATCTGTAGTGATTTTGGAGCCCAGGAAAATTAAGTCTGTCACTGTTTGAATTGTTTCCCCATCTATTGCCATGAGTGATGGGGACCAAGGGATTCTCAAGAGTCTTCTCCAACACCACAGTTCAAAAGCATCAATTCTTCGGTGCTCAGCTTTCTTGATAGTCCAACTCTCACATCCATACATGACTACTGGAAAAACCATAGCTTTGACCAGATGGACCTTTGTCGGCAAAATTATGTCTCTGTTTTTTAATATGCTGTCTAAGATGGTCATAGCTTTTCTCTTCCAGTGAGTCAGTTCTTGCCCTCAGGTGGCCAAAGTATTGGAGCTTCAGCATCAGTCCTTCCAATGAATATTCAGGACTGTTTTTCTTAAGGATTGAATGGTTGGATCTCTGTACAGTTCAAGGGACTCTCAAGAGTCTTCTCCAACACAATAGTTCAAAAGCATCCATTCTTCCGTGCTCAGCTTTCTTTATGGTCCAACTCTCACATCCATACATGACTACTGGAAAAACCATAGCTTTGACCAGATGGACCTTTGTCTGCTAAGAATAGTGCCGTGGGTAGCCATTCCCTTCTCCTGGGGATCTTCCCAACCCAGGGATCAAACCTGGGTCTCCTGCATTGCAGGCAGATTCTTTACCATCTGAGCCACTAAGGAAGCCCCATAATCAGTATGAAAATACACAAAAAGTGTAATAAATTAGAAAAAAAACTTTTAAATTCAAGAGTTCTTGGAAGAACAAAAAAAGATTAAGCAGTGGAGAAAACATTTATAGACAGAATTAGCAGTCAGATTGGGGAATGACAACTGATACAGAGAAATTTTAAACAATTATAAAAGTGTTCTTTGTTCATCTCTGCAAAAATTTTTCACAAACCTGGAAAATTATTTTTTAATAGCCTAAATTAACCCCAGCAGAGATAGAAAAAAAATTATAAATAGGATATTTACCACAGAAGAAATTAAGGAAGTTGAAGAATGGTCCTGAAAGTTCAATATGTAGAATTATTTCAAATCTTGAAGAAAAGATTTTTCTTTTTAATTCCATTTTAGCATAAACTTTCCAGATTACATATAGAAGAAAACCAAGAATTTTTTTAAAGTCAGTGT
This sequence comes from Cervus canadensis, assembly GCF_019320065.1. Classification (NCBI taxonomy): domain Eukaryota; kingdom Metazoa; phylum Chordata; class Mammalia; order Artiodactyla; family Cervidae; genus Cervus; species Cervus canadensis. The sequence goes on from NC_057419.1 coordinate 24,766,636, forward strand.
ACTAACACTGCTGTATCCTGTAAAGCACACAGAAAAATTCTATAGACAATTGGTGTATTTAAACAACACAAAGATGGCTTAACATTAGGAAATGTTATATGTGAATGTGGTAAACACTGATTACCCTTAAGGGAAAAATATCACCTTAGCAGATATTGAAATGGGTATTTAATAAAATTCAATATCCATTAATGCTTAAAAAACAAAAATCTTTAGTAACAGTGGAAATAGTTGAATATTTACTAATGGTATAAAACTTAGAAGCATTTCTGTTAAAGCACTGGTCCCTAACCTTTTGGGAACCAGGGACCAGTTTTGTGGAAGACAAAAACCAGGGGTTGAGCGGTGGATATGGTTCAAATGGTAAGGCAAGTGATGAACCAGTGCTAGTTTATGGCCCAGCACCTTGTATTAAAGGAAAAGACAGGCATTCCCACTATCACTGATACTGTTAAATGGCCTATAAATGTGGGTCAGTGCAATTAAATAAAAAAAGCATAAATATTAGAAAAGGATAGGTCTTGTCCTCCTCCCCCCCACCCCCGCCATACTCATACAGGTGGTGGTGGGGTAGAAGGGGAGTGACAATTAAAATCAGTGAAAATGAAACAGAAAAAGTTATGCAGAGCCTGGTTGCTATATTCAAAAGAAACACTAGCTTAGCATGCTAAGCAGCGCGGGTGTCGGGGCGGGAGGGATGGCGCATGTGCGAGCATACAACTGTGGGCACGTACTGGACTATGGGCACGTACAACTGTGGGGCGCCTCAGCTTAGAAGCGCATGTGCGAGGTGCCCAAAAGCGCATGCGTGCTGCCCACCCGGGAGCACTTGGCGCCTCTTCCGCATCGTGCTCCGCGACCGCGAACGCCTTCGTGCAAGGCTCGCGGTTTTCTCCTTTCGGCTTTTTTTTCCCGCGGCCTTTTGGTCACCTATCCGCTGAAGAGCCCTCAGCCATGGACTGCCAGGAGTCATTCTACACCACAGACGACCTGGAGTTGTATCCCGAGATTGTGGGGCTGCAGCAAGTGCAGGTGGAGCCCGTCACTGAGGAGATCCCCTATGAGGAGACCCCCACTGAGGAGACAGTCTCTGTGGAGACTGTGGGGATGGAGGCGACCAAGGAATACGAGGATGTCACCGGCAATTGGTTCCACGGTGGCCACCACTATCCACCTCTGATTGCGCTGCAGCCTCTTTTTACAAGCAGCCCAACCCAAGGGAACCACAACCAAGAAATGATCATGGTACAGACGCAGGAGGAGGTGGTGACCAGCTCCGAGCCCGAAAGCCTTCAGGCCAGCGACCAGATTGTCATCCCAGGCCTCGACGTCGACTTCTTCCAGCAGACCTTGGCTTCTCTGTCAGGCTCCACATCTTCCTCAGCCTGCAACGGCACCCGGAAGCCCAGCGGCCATGGCAAGAAACCCGACGGTAAGAACGGTTACCCGGGCGGTGAGGCGATGGCGGGAAGCAGCTCTGAGGCAGGCCAGAAGAACTGGGAGCAGAAGCAGGTGCAGATCCAAACCCTAGAGGGTCAGTTCTCTGTCACAATGTGGTCCGCAACCAATAAGAAAGACCCTGAGACTGGACAGACTGAGAACTCAGTTCCTGATTATTCAGAGTACTTGACGGGTAAGAAGCTGCCCCCTGGGGGAATTCCTGGCATTGATCTCTCAGATCCCAAACAACTGGCCGAATTTACTAAAATGAGACCTAAAAAACCCAAAGATGATGTGCCGAGAACAGTAGCTTGCCCTAACACAGGCTGCTTGAAGATGTTCAGGGATAACGCCGCTTTGAGAAAACATATGCACACCCATGGCCCCAGAGTTCACGTCTGTGCGGAATGTGGCAAAGCTTTTGTTGAGGGCTCAAAATTGAAGCGCCATCAACTGGTGCATACTGGAGAGAAGCCGTTTCAGTGCACCTTTGAAGGCTGCGGAAAACGCTTTTCCCTAGATTTCAACCTGCGCACACACGTGCGAATCCATACCGGAGATAGGCCCTACGTGTGCCCTTTCGATTGTTGTAATAGAAGGTTTGCTCAGTCAACTAACCTGAAATCTCATATCTTAACACATGTTAAGAATAAAAATAGCCAGTAAAAAGAAGGGAAGACTCTTCTCAGGCTCAGAAAGCATCTTCCAGTTGTGTAATTGAAAATGAATATGCCTCTCTTTCATATAAGAAACCTTCTAGAAAAGAATTTTATAACTGACTCCAGTATATCTAAAGGTTAAGTTTTGATAGATTTAGTAAAAAGAAAATTAAAAGGTTAAAAAAAAAAGACCAAAAAAAAGACAAATAAAAAAAGACAAAAAAAAGTAGTTCTTCATATAACATTGTTAATAAGTTTTGTCTTGTTCTATAGTTTCGTCTTGTTCTGGAATACCATTTGAAAAGTATGATTTTATAATGCTTGTTCATGAATCTCACATCAAAAGACTGTTCTTTAAAAAAAAAAAGACTTCTTTATCCAACTGTGATAAAAATGGGACTTTTCACATTCCTTTAAAAATGAAGTTTTGCCTATTTCAATTTTTGAAGTTCTGTATTTTCTAAATGTTCATGTTTATACTTTTAAGAATATGTTTAGTAGTTCTAAAAAAAAAAAGAATATGCTTAGTAGTTCTGTGTATGGTTTTTCTGAAAGTAGATAACTTTGCTTGCAGGTTTTCTTTAAAAGAGTGAACAGTTAGATGTATATATAACGTTTTACTGTTTAGAAAAACTTATATAGGTTTTGTTTGCTGTCTTAATTTTGGTTGTATTCTTTGACGTTAATACATTTTACATAACTGTTTTAACTGCGTTGAATTAGTAGTTTTGAATAGTAGATAAGTTGTAGTAGTGGATTTAAACCTGTTTTAGTCTTTTTGCTTCTCCCCCAACCCCAAATGCTGCCAGGTGCTGTTGTTTAGTCCTTTCTTTGCCTGTTCACTTAGGGAGTGGTGCTCAGCTGTGGAATATATTGTGTATGTATTGACTTTTAACATTTGGTACGTAAATCCTTTATAATAGACAAAGCAAAAAATAAAACACCTGTTCTAAAGAAAAAAACTTGTCTTTATAAATATTGTAGCTAGAAAATAGAGAAAATGGGGAAGGTGCTAGTGGCATCTGGTGGGTGGGTAGAGGCCAAGGTTGCTGCTAAACATTTTACAATGCACAGGTCATTCCCCCACAACAGAGAATTATCTGGCCCAAAGTGCCAGTAGTGCCACTGTTGAGAAACCTTGCTCCAGAGAAAGTAAAAACGGTAACAAAAATTCATTTGGTGCACTGAAAAGCAAATCATTAATGAACAAGAGGTTGTTTAAATAAAGGAAATAAAGGTACCCACATTGCAATTTAGCCATCACTGGCCAGTCTGAAATCTAGCAGGGTGGTCTGGTACCAGCTGCATCTCTGATAAGAGATAGGAGGCTCCCCAGAGGGTCAAAGAATCAGTGCTTCTGTGTGCCCCTCTGAGTGTTGCTTGGATGAGAAGAGCCAGGGTTGTATGGTGGGGTCATCCTGATAAAGAAGAGGTAGGGTACAACATTTAGGCAGTTCTGTTGGACTGTACCATTGTGAGTAGTTGAGGAGAAAGCTGAATATAGCACATGGTAGTGGTAGCCAATCTAATCAGTGGGGATGGATTTTGTGAAATTGTTGTGGGACTAGCAACAGGGTGTGGGGTGGTGGGAGGGGTGGAATAGCTGTTATTCCTAAATTAGTTTCACTAGAGTAAATTCCAGTGGGTCAAAGAATCAGAGGGGTTTTTTTTTTTTTTTTTTTTTTTTAACTTTGTTTTTTAAATGATGCTATGAAAGCAATACAAGAGAACACAGATCTTCTACAATCTTGAACTGGGAAAAATTTAATACAAAGGAGCCATTTGACCACACCAAAATTTAAAATATATGCATAAGCAAAACTATATAGCCAAACAAACTGGAGGAAATGATCAAAATACCTCATATAGAAGACCAAATTCCTCAATGTATGTATTACAAATAATAATACATATAAATTAGTTTTTAAAAAATTCAAAAAATGCAAACTGACAATGGATAAAAGTAAGCAATTCTCAGACAAAAATATAACCATTTAATAACCATGAAAAATGTACAAACTCATTCATATTTAAAGAAATAGAAATCAAGACAAAGATTTTACTCTTCACCTGACAGATGGCAGTCTAAAATTATGATAGCGCCCAGGCTGGCGATAGGCGGAGGAGTGAGAACGCCGGCCGGGCCGTAGGCTTGTAGAGCCATGAACCGGGCAGGGTCGGGCACTCGCCGGCGGGCGCGAGTGTCCCGCCTCCTCTGCTTCAGCGCGACCCACTGCCTCCGCATCTAATCTCTTAGTCATGAAGAAAACTTGAAATTATTTGGGAAGTGCAACAACCCAAATGGCCATGGGCACAATATAAAGTTGTGGTGACAGTACATGGAGAGATTGAACCTGTTACAGGAATGGTTATGAATTTTACTGACCTCAAGGAGTATATGGAGGAGGCGATTATGAAGCCCCTTGATCATAAGAATCTGGATCTGGATGTGCCGTATTTTGCAGACATTGTAAGCACAACAGAAAATGTAGCCGTATATATCTGGGAAAACCTCCAGAAATTTCTTCCTGTAGGAGTTCTTTATAAAGTAAAAGTATATGAAACCGACAGTAATATTGTAGTCTATAAAGGAGAATAACTCTTAGAGATTAATTTCCATCCATATTTGAAGATCTTTATCCCCTTGAACAATTAAGAAATGATCACCTAACTGTTGTACTTCCACATTGTGTTCTGGAATCATTGTGAGTGAGTCCTGTTCTAGACTCAAATCTAATTTAAAACCAAGTTTGTAATGTATTCTGAGTATCATTTAAAGAGTCATTCATCCCCTGCACAAGGATGATATGCAAATTCGTGAAGCGTTCCATATTTTAAAAAAATAAATAAATAAAGAGTCGTTCGTCTATAGATTAAAATCACTTCAGCAAAAAATAAAATAAAATAAAATTATGATAGCATCCAGTGTTGTTTAGAGGGTGGGGAAACATGACAATTATAAGAATATAATGCAGACTTGGAGGTTAACTTTAATTCATATATTTTTGACCCAACAATTCCATTTTTGTGTAATTGTCCATACCCTCAGAGATGTGATCTTAATCAGATGCATAACATCATGAGCAAAGCTGTTGCAACACTATGAAAAAGTTAAGACAGCCTAAGTGATCATTAGTAGGGAACCTTATTAATAAGTCAATATGTTTTTTAAAAAATAGATTACTCTGTAGTGGATATAAGGAATAGGTTAGATATGAATGTGCAGATAAGGGAAAAGTCAAAAGTATATAAATGAAAAAGCAAAATACAGTTTCAGATAAATAGCTTGATACTGTTGGTGTTTTTAAAAGATCTTTCTGTGTATAAAACAGGATTGTTTACCCAGTTATGTCTTGGACTAGAGGAACATCTTGCAATGTCATGGTACATGAAATATATATTGTTAGCTAGAAATCTGGCTGCTGTAATACCTAAAAATAACAGTGACTTAAACACTCATAAAACATTAGAAATGTAAGTAGGTCAGTGCTGATAATGGTAATTCTATGATCTGGAGGACTGAAGTGCTTTCTGTCTTAGCTTTACCATTTCCAGCATGCAGCTTCTATGTCGTAGACTCAAGTTTAGCTCCATTATAGCTACATTCCAGCCAGTAAGACAGTCCCCGTCACCTCTGTTCACATCCTTTTGCTGAAGTACAGTCATATGGCCACAGTCCCCTTAGATCTGGGCGATGTCTTTAAGTTACATTTCTATCATTACAGGACACTGGTGCTGTCAGCCTCCTAGGGATGTTTGGAATGTGTGGGGTGGGGGACATTGGTTGGTTGTCTCGGTGACATATATATGATATATATCCTGTGTTGTAAGGGGCAAGACCTGCACACCTAAGAAACACATTGCTCAGAGAGCTGGTATTTCCTCCACCCTGCCCCATAAGAAAAACTGTACTAGAGAGGAAGGATTTGTATGGGAGGGGCTATTATCTGGTGGTATGCTAGTGAATGTTTAGCATATAGCCCTGGAGGAAAGGGTGGAGAGCTCTGATAAACCAGCATTTGCTCATGTCTGTGGTATAAATACTCCCACTATGGCCAATTTGAAGGCACCAACTTGAGGTTCCTGGCGGAGGAATTGGTTAAAGAGGCCCAGTCAGCTGTGGCAACCTGGTAGGAGCAGGCTCCAGCACAACACTCAATTCACCTAACTATGGAGGAGATAGTTTATAGTCTTGATGTAAGATACGTACCCCAGTTCAGCAAGAATCATAACTTTTATTTGGTAGCTCTGAAGTTCCTTTCAAAGATCACAAGTATGTTTAAATGAATACATAACATTTTCTGAAAAATAAAGCTATGGTAAGTAGAAGATACTCTATTTACTATATACACATACACACCCATTTATGTATATAATAAATGTATATATATTGAGAGAGAATGTAGACTCTAATAGTGTTAAATCATATTAGCATGTGGTCTTCCTAGTGTTGTATTAACATAGTCATTTTAGATTTCATTATTTGAAATGAAAGAAGCCCGTAACTTAACATGTCTTCTGTACTAATAAATCGACCTATCTGCCTCACAGCTTCTTCTAGTGACTTTCCTAATATATCAGAATGCCTAGGTGTGATGAAATGCAACTACCCTTCCCCTGGTTGAACTTACTCTTTTTGTTCCCTCTTTTCAGGTATCTGGCATAATTTCATCCTTGCACTCCTGGGTATTTTAGCTCTTATTCTCCTTCCTGTAATTCTCTTGCCGTTTTACTACACTGGAGTTGGGGTGCTTATCACTGAAGTTGCTGAGGTAAATGATAAGATTGTCTAGGGTATTCCACCAGATTTTGTGAAGTAGCATTTTATGTCAGGAGCTTTTATTCAAATTCCTCTCATGTACAGAATGTTTAGTTTTTCCTAAAGAAATTACTGTAATCCTTTCAAATGGAAGAAATAGTTTTGTGAAACACACTGGCTCTTTTAAAATACTAAAAATTGTTTCTGTTCTGAGTTACAAGAATGATATCAAGATTTTCTACCTGTAATTTGTTGATAAAATGCATCATTTACCTTTACTGTTTGTTTTATAATTGTGCTTTTGAGTCAAGTGTCTTTACTCCCAAGAAGTAAGAAAGATGAAACCTAAGCTAGCCAGCCAGGACATTTCATGGGAGTTTTAAGTTATTAATGTCTTCAACTCTGTCTTTCACTCCCTTAGACTACTGTGATGGTATCAAGTCTTCTCTTCACATTTTGGGAAGAGAAAAATTACCTTTGTGAGCAACTGACTCACATTGTGATACACTCACTGTGCTGACAATACTGTCTGCATATTTGGGACTGTGTTTAGATAAGGACTTGTCTTGTCATTTTCTCCCTTGGTGATATAGGAAAATGAAGGCATTCTGGTAACCACTTTCACAAAAAATTTTAATTAGCAGCTTGGGAAAAACTGTCATTTTAATCTTAACTGTTGGTGAGTGAGGTTTGTTTGTTTTTTCAGTTGCAAAAAATTCAAAATCTTAGTGAAATATGAAAAGTATAATTGTTGGGTTTTATTTTGTTATTTTTCTAGGACTATACATAATGAATTCAAAGCTGGATTATTTTTGCATTATTCGAAACTTTCTACTTAATTCAGTGTCTTTATTATTTGCTCAGATTAATCATAGCTTGTCTTCACACATTTTCTGATTTGGTTCTGCCCTCTTACCAAGGACTCACCTGCAATTGGACCCAGAGGCCTTTTTGTGGGAGACCTTGTCACCCATCTACAGGATTGTCCTGTTACCAATGTACAAGACTGGAATGAATGTCTGGATACCATCACCTATGAGCCCCAAATTGGTTACTGTATAAGTGCATCAACTTTGCAGCAGTTAAGCTTCCCAGTTAGAGGTATGTATATTTTCTCAGTATGATATAATTTAGGACTATAAGCAGCAGTCCTTGCCATTCGTTAATTCTTATATCATGTATATAGATTTATTTTGTTCTAACTTCCTTAAAATAAATCAGTAAAGTAGTAGGCCTAAACGAGTAAACATCCTTCTTGGTAATTTAGATAATAATATGTATGTTTTGTCTATTATATTTTGTTGTTGAACTTCTAATGAATTTCCTCTTTGATTTTCAGGACTCTAGGATCTAATTCTTTCAGCATTTAGGTAACACTTGTGTTTAGACAGCATTCAAGCTCAAACATAACCAATTAACTGAATTCCAGTAATTAAATACCCTTATGCTATGTGGATGGTGGCATGTCCAAAGCTATTTGGGATAGGGTTTTTTCGTGTGGCAGGTGTCCAGAGAAAATCATCTTGATGTCCAAAAATACTTCCTGAAGTCAGATCTGTTGTTCTGTGTAGTAGGCAACAGGGTGAAGCAAGTTTACTTTCAGAAGCTGCCAACTGTATTTTTAGCTCTTCCATCTCTGGAAAATCAGTCTCCCAACTCTTAATACAAAACCCTGGGGATTCAAATTATTGAAAGTGTTGGGAAGTGCAAATTATACTCACAGACTACATTTTTAAATCAAGAAATGCCTGGGTAGTTTTACATATCTACTGGGGTTAAGAAATATGATTAATTATTAAAAATAATTTTATTAAAGTACCATGTGCAAAGTGGCAAAGTAGTAAGAACTGGTTTCAATTTTTTTTATATGTAATCTTCCAAGTATAACCTATTATTTAAGATTAGTTTTTATTTGTTTGGCTCACTGGGTCTTAGTTGTGGCACACAGTATCTTTAGTTGCCGCGTGCAAACTCAGTTGCAGCATGTGGGGTCTAGTTTCCCCACCAGAGATTGAACTCGGGACCCCTTCATTGGGAGCTTGGAGTCTTAGCCACTGAAACACCAAAGAAGTCCCTCTAACCCATTTTTAAGAGCTTTTTTTAATTGCAAAAGCTTTTCACACATAAATAAATGTCAAGAAAGTAGTATAAGGAATTCCCTGGAGGTCCAGTGGTTAGGGCTCCATACTTTCACTGCCGAGGATATGGATTCAATCCCTATTGGGGAAACTAAGAACCTGCATGTCATGCAGTGCGGCCAAAAAGAAAGAGGCAGAGTAATATAAATGAAACTTCATGCATCCTTCTCCCAGCTTCAGCAGTTATCAACACTTTGCCAATTTTTTCATCCACCCTGTCCACCTTTAAAGGAAATATTTGAAAGCACATTCCAGATATCCTGTGATTTCATTCATAAACCTCAGCATATCTTTAATAGATGATGACCTTTTAGACATGACCACAGTACTGTTATCACACCTAACAAAATTAACAGTAATTCCTAATATCTAATTGGTATTCACTCTTCCCTGTTTTTTTTTTTTCTTTTTCACAGTTGGTTTCAGTTGGATAGTATGTCTTTTAGGTTGTAACAGTTCCCTCTTACACTTTTTTAAAAATATCATTTGTTAAAGAAACTGAGTCATTTGTTTTGTCAGATTTATCATTAACATGTTCAAGTATCCCCCACATTTCCTATAGGTGGTAGTTAGGTCTAGAGACTTGATTAGATTCAGCATCCATTTTTGACAAGGGCAAAAATACGTAGGTAGCACTCAGTACTTCAAATTGCATCTCATGTTTTTTCCATGTATTGCATCTTTTCAAATGGGTATGTAATCCACAGTATCTTCTTCTGTAAGAGAAGAATCCATTCTTTCATACTTAAGTCCTTTATCGTTTTCCTCAAGTTTGTCTAAATTTGGTATAACTAGTATTGAATTACCAAAGCCAAAATGACATTGTTATCAAATAAATTTTCTCTCCAATAGAATCATTTTATTTAGGATATCTGTGTTTCAATGTTGATAGTTAGTCTTTTTCCTGGCAGACAGTTGGAAGTGAAATTTTTCTTGAAATACTCCAGAATTCTTTCCTTATTAACTTTTTGAGTATTTCACTATTATGGATCCTATGCTACATTTTGGAGGTATTTACTTGAAAACCCAAAGCAGGTATTACTCTTACCACACTCCCACACTAATAAAAAAAATCAATCCAAAAATAATAATATATTTCATCTCCTTAGAAGTGACTGTATTAGGATACTTGTTGATTTTATATTGTGACTGTAGCTGATAAACCTGTACCTTCATTTAATCATTTTTTAATGGAGTGCCTATACTTAGCCAGATTGTAGAAATCTTAATGACTGTAAATATAACTTATAATATACTAGATTAATTTAAGTGACAGGCTTGACCACTGGAGCTATGGACATTTAAGAAAGCTACAGATTGATATTGTTTTACATGTATCTAAGTTCATTTGTTACCGTACATTATAATTGAGAGCATAGATATAGCCATATATGGTAATGTAACGTAACCTATAATCCAAAAGTAATTGATACTCAATTTAGAATAAAATTAGGTATGCACAATTAAAATTTTAAGAATTTATACCATTTCAAAACAGTAAAGCCACTTTGAAAAGATCTGACCCTGAAAGGGCCCATAAGCTGTCCCAGCCAACCATTTCTGGTCTTATTTCATACCCTGACTTTCCTAGGTGTATTATTAGATTTTTAAAGCTATTCCCTAAGATATTAAGCATACTAAATGTTCTCCTTTAAATGTTAACAGGTGGATTTCTGGCAAATTTTTAAAGATGTGGTTAATCTACATGAAATGACCATTCATTTTATGAAATTATTGGGACCTTCTGTTTTTCCTCTGTCGATGCTTTCCTTTTTTATTAACCTGCTAACCTAGGAGCGGCATCAACAGAGCCAAGGCTGTTTTTTTTTCACCTCTGCCCTTGGTGCATGGAGTAAGCCTAATGAGCTTGTCCCATACACTCCTTGGGGATTGAATAGCCTTTCCAGGAAGCCCCAGAAAGGACACTGGGTGAGGGCTTGGAGACCTTTGTACCTCGAATACATCTCTTGTTTCATTCTGAGTCAGAACAGAACAAATTTTTCCCCTATTCATATTCAAACCTCTGCTTAATTTAGGATTGCCGTGTATCCATATGCCATTAGTTCCATTTGAATGGCACTAAAAGTTACAGACAAGAACTAGTTTGGTTCTTCTGGGGGACATATTTTTGGTCTCACAGCATGGCATGTTAGTTCCCCAAGCAGGAATTGTACCTGCACCCTCTGCAGAGGGTCTTAACTCTGCACAGAGTCTTAACCACTGGACCACCAGGGAAGTCCCTTTGAACTATGTTGTAACAAGTAGCTTGCATTCTCTTTCTTTAGTTTGAGGGGGCACTGTTCATATATGCCTAAAGCTAAGTTCCTTTTTTCTTTTTTGTAAGTGTTGTCTTGAGTAAGAAAGGCTACTAAGTCCAGCATTTGAGCTGCGTTTTTAAAAAGCATGAGATTGAATACTAAAGGCAACTACTACCTAAAATTAATCTATGAGCCCAGACTCCTGCAGCCCCTTTGAATAACCTATATTCCTGTTCAGAGGAGGTGCAGGTATATACCTGTAACTGCCTGGCAAAAGGAGTGTTGTCCCGTCTTATGCATCTTTAACTGAAGTGAGAAAAGACCATTCCTGACCTGGTTTAAGATGATGTAAGGAAAACTCTGGAAATCTTTTCCATACAGTTTGAGTACTTAGATTGATATTTTTATGCCCAAATCTCTCATGTTCAGAGAAAAAGTGTATGTTCTCCCATTGTGAGTATCAAAGTAGGGTCAAGGTTTCTTTGCTCTTATCCATTGAAAAGAGAGAGAGAGTGTGTGTGTGTGTTTATAATTTTTTAAACTGTTTTTTACTAGGTGGTGCTGGTATAAATTCTACTATAGAACTAAGAATAAATAGGTTTGCCTGCCTATATTGGAACTCTAGTTACAGTTAAATATTTATTAAACTAGGGTAAAAAAATTGTTCAGTTCATTTTAGTGATGTAGAAAGTAGTAAAGACTGTGAACTATAGACTGGAAAAGTTTCTTCCTTCCAACCTTATTCTAAAATAACGTCTGGTTTAGACCATCCTTTGACGACTAGACTATATCTACAAGTATCTTAGGGTACATTCAAAATATACAGGTTCTCCCTGTAGTGGAATTATGAAACTAATCTGGTCTTAATTTTCCTAGTTGTTTCCCCATCTGGGGAGATTTAAAGGACAATTCTAATCTCCTAGAGTTAAATTGAAGCCAAGAAAACTTCTGGGACTTCCCATTGCATTCTTTTTTTTTTTTTTTTTTTGGCTCCACGGCTTATGGAATCTTAGTTCCCCAATCAGGGATCGAACCTGAGCCGCCTGCAGTGGAAGCATGGAATCTTAACCACTGGACCACCAAGGAAGTCCCCCCACTGCAGTCTTGAATGTGCCTTCCAATGTAGAATTGGATCAGTCTTTCATGTTGATGTGTGTGTCCATACTCAGTGGTGTCCGACTCTTTGTGACCCCATGGAGTATAACCTGCCAGGCTCTTCTGTCCATGGGAGTTCCCTGACAAGAATACTGGAATGGGTTGCCATTTTCTTCTCCAGGGGATCTTCCCAGCCCAGGGATCGAACCCATGTCTCCTGCTTGGCAAGCAGATTCTTTACCACTAAGCCATCTGGGAAGCCCCTCATGTTGATAGCAGTATAGCAATGTGAAAATTACCTTTGGCATCCCTGTCTTATAGGTTAAGAATTGAATCACAGAAATGAAGTCACTTGTCCTTTAATGTGACCCAGTAGAAAAGATTGTAAAATAAAGTATATTTTTAAACATATATTTTTTAAATTGATAAACAGAAATGTCACAGTTTACTTCTCACATGGCAACAAAATATTAAACTCTTTAAATGGAAAATTCCATATGTCAGGAGGTACTTCATCTTGTCAGGGCAACCACAGCCATTGATTTCTGTTTTGATTGGATTAATCACTATAAGAAGAAGCCATAACCCAGAGGTCACATATTAGTGATACCATAGAGGCCAAATCCAGCCTTGGTAAATGTGTATGATTTGACTTCCCTGGCAGCCCAGTGGTTAAGACTCCACACTACCACTGCAGGGGGCATGGGTTCAATCCCTGGTCAGGGAACTAAGACCCCACATGCCTTGAATCCCAGCCAAAAAAGAAAAAAATTTCCCAGGAGAGTTGAAACTTTGTCCACACTACCACTGCAGGGGGCATGGGTTCAATCCCTGGTCAGGGAACTAAGACCCCACATGCCTTGAATCCCAACCAAAAAAGAAAAAAATTTCCCAGGAGAGTTGAAACTTTGTCCACACTACCACTGCAGGGGGCATGGGTTCAATCCCTGGTCAGGGAACTAAGACCCCACATGCCTTGAATCCCCGCCAAAAAGAAAAAATTTCCCAGGAGAGTTGAAACTTTGTCCACACTACCACTGCAGGGGGCATGGGTTCAATCCCTGGTCAGGAACTAAGACCCCACATGCCTTGAATCCCAGCCAAAAAAAGAAAAAAATTTCCCAGGAGAGTTTGAAACTTTGTCCACACTACCACTGCAGGGGGCATGGTCAATCCCTGGTCAGGGAACTAAGACCCCACATGCCTGCCTAGGAGAGTCCCTACCAGAACAATGAGGGAACTAAGACCCACATTTGAATCCCAGCCAAAAAAGAAAAAAATTTCCCAGGAGAGTTGAAACTTTGTCCACACTACCACTGCAGGGGCATGGTTCAATCCCGGGTCAGGGAACTAAGACCCACGTGCCTTGCCCAAGCCAAAAAAGAAGAAAAAAATTTCCCAGGAGAGTTGAAACTTTGTCCACACTACCACTGCAGGGGGCATGGGTTCAATCCCTGGTCAGGGAACTAAGACCCCACGTGCCTTGAATCCCAGCCAAAAAAGAAAAAAATTTCCCACGAGAGTTGAAACTTTGTCCACCCTACCACTGCAGGGGGCATGGGTTCAATCCCTGGTCAGGGAACTAAGACCCCACGTGCCTTGAATCCCAGCCAAAAAAGAAAAAAATTTCCCACGAGAGTTGAAACTTTGTCCACACTACCACTGCAGGGGGCATGGGTTCAATCCCTGGTCAGGGAACTAAGACCCCACGTGCCTTGAATCCCAGCCAAAAAAGAAAAAAATTTCCCACGAGAGTTGAAACTTTGTCCACCCTACCACTGCAGGGGGCATGGGTTCAATCCCTGGTCAGGGAACTAAGACCCCACATGCCTTGAATCCCAGCCAAAAAAGAAAAAAATTTCCCAGGAGAGTTGAAACTTTGTCCACACTACCACTGCAGGGGGCATGGGTTCAATCCCTGGTCAGGGAACTAAGACCCACGTGCCTTGAATCCCAGCCAAAAGAAAAAAATTTCCCAGGAGAGTTGAAACTTTGTCCACACTACCACTGCAGGGGGCATGGGTTCAATCCCTGGTCAGGGAACTAAGACCCCACGTGCCTTGAATCCCAGCCAAAAAAGAAAAAAATTTCCCAGGAGAGTTGAAACTTTGTCCACACTACCACTGCAGGGGGCATGGGTTCAATCCCTGGTCAGGGAACTAAGACCCCACATGCCTTGAATCCCAGCCAAAAAAAGAAAAAAATTTCCCATGAGAGTCGAGACTTTGTATCTCTCTTGAAATAAAATGGATCATCTCTTGACTCTCAATCCCAAGTCAAGTGGCCTGGCTGCTTACCCTACTTAGAACAGGGTGTATGTTCCCTAATTCAGCACAGTCCCCACCATTTCCAATTTTTTCCATATACTCTCCACTTCATATATTTGATACTTGCTTGGCCCCTTTAAGCTTTTTATTAGACATGCCATATCAACAGTGATATCAATTGACTTTCAATTCTCTATTGCTTACACTCCTCCATGAAAAGCTAAGTATCAAGCATCAGAGGTAAATTTTTAAAAATCATTACTGATATATAATGGCAAGTAGCATAGAACATCATCTATGTATTCAATGCATGTTGAGCTATCCACCTTACATAAAATGCTGAGAAACCTTTCCTTCGTAGACCTTACAGTCTAATCAAAGAAATAGACCATGTCCACATTATAGTACAAGGTTAAATATAAGGAATGATGAGAGATATTGGGAGTTGTGAGAGTTGATGGTAGTTGGTCTTGACTGAAAAGATGAGGACAGTTTTCATAGCAGCAACTCTTAGCAGTAGCAGCACTGTTGCTGGTCCTCAACAGTGAGTTTAATTTCAAGAGACTGTTGTAAATCAGTCTTGGCACCACAGATCAGGGAACTGCTAATGATTTGGTTCAGCAAGAGAAGAGTATGAGATAAGGTGATTAAAAAAAAGTAGAAATCTTTGTTTTAGGCTATGAAGTTTAGACTTTATTTGGAAGCAATGCAGGGTCTTTGAAAATTTAAATTATTAAATAGAAGAGCTACATTCTCAGAGTTTTACATTGGAAGGTTAATCTGAAGCATTTGGTGTCTAGGACAAGTTTACATATGAAGTAGGTGGTAAAATAGATGCATTAAGATTCTCTTCAAATGGGTCAAGTGAGAAAGAATTGAAGTCTACCCTTTAGTGGGAATAGATAAAGAGAAAAATAATGAGGTAAATATTGGTATGATTTGGCAACTGATTAGAGAGCATACTGAGGTCTTTTGCCTGGATTGATTTCTTTTTTTAATTCTAAACACCTTTTTACCTTAGAGTTTACCATTAGGGCTGATTAGTGATTATAGGCACGAGTTTGTGCCATTAGATGCTCATCGTTATTTTAAATATTACTCATCACCCAGAATTTAAATACCCATTCAGTTATGGTAAGAAAACAAAGCAAAACCACCCATAGAGCCAGCCATTGCAGAGGAGGAATTGGTGCATCTATTAGTTTACTTCACCTGTGTTTTGCTCTTTGTGTTGGCAACAATTCGTGTTTAAGGAGATCCAATCTAATCAAATAATCTAGAAAAGAAAGATTTAAAAACAAAAAATCTTTGCCTGAAATAAGAATCCTTGTAAAGTCAGATTGCATATCAACAACCATTTTCATGCTAGTACTCCTAAAGACACTATTGTTAATAGGAAAGCTTTCTGTAGTATTGGAAATCAGGGATAACATTACTCTCTTTCTTCAGCATATCTGAGTATGGTCATATGTATATAAAATTCTAAATTTAATTGGTCCTCATGGTTGTTTAGTTGCTATGTCATGTCTGACTCTTTGTGACCCCATGGACTGTAGGACACCAGGCTCCTCTGTCCATGGGATTCTCCAGGCAAGAATACTGAAGTGGGTTGCCATTTTCTTCTCCAGGG
Organism: Cervus canadensis; assembly: GCF_019320065.1. NCBI lineage: Eukaryota > Metazoa > Chordata > Mammalia > Artiodactyla > Cervidae > Cervus > Cervus canadensis. The sequence goes on from NC_057419.1 coordinate 24,782,882, forward strand.
GATCATCCCCACCCAGGGATCGAACCCACGTCTCCTGCATTGCAGGCAGATTCTTTACCACTGAGCCACCTGGGGAGCCCTTATTTGGTCCTTGCCACACATCAGTTTTGCTCTATAAGTTTGATGTGCTGAATGCAGGAAACCTTCCAAAATAAATGGATAGGAAAAAAATTCTGTCCCAGCTGTATGAGTGATTTTAACTTCTTTATTCTCCCCTAGATACAGTGAAGCAGTCTACCAAAGAACTTGAAAAAATAAATGATTAATGGGAATAGTTGCCCTTTTTCCATTGCCTTCCAAGAATAACTGGGTTACTAGTATGCACGCGAATATGTGCACATCTGTGTGGTCAAATTGGACTGCCCTGGTTCTGTGGGGAAAACCTGAAGATAAGCCTGGAGGTGAAATAGATATTTGATATGATAGAGATGTCCTTCAGGATGAGAGTCTCTTAGGCATCCTCTCGCTCACTCTGCTAACACCACAGTGCAGGAGTTCCATAGTGATACTGGATCCACAGCATTAGGTCATCTAAAAGTAGCTCATTAAGTATTTGTGCTTGACCAGCTGGAGTTACTGCAAAGCCTACTGAGACCCTGAAACTCCAGCTTCATGAGTAGGTAAGTTTATGAGAAGACAACTAACCTATGGTCATTGTTGCTTCTTCATTCAAATTGGATGTATCTCTTTTTGTAATGTAAAATCAAACTCTGCAGCAAGTAGCCAACAATCTGAACTGTCAGTTATACAGTTGTTTCTGAGTTCATATGCATTTTGCTTAATTCTTTTTGTCTTGAAAGCAAAATTCTTATTACAAATGTACTTCTGTGCATTGTGTACTTCTTTTAATAACAGATTTTAATAAACTATTTCTCTTTAAGCATACAAACGGCTAGACGGTTCGACTGAATGCTGTAACAATCACAGCCTTACAGATGTTTGCTTTTCCTATAGAAATAATTTTAATAAGCGTTTGGTAAGTTGTCCCTGAAACAGTCTTGATTGCCTGATATAATTATATAATCATGTAGAACTAAAATACAATCCTTGAAAGCATTGCCCTTTTGGTTTATACCATTTTATTAAGATCTCTATATTTCACATGTCATATTTCATCTGAGAATCTTTAAAATGTTTATAATAATAATATCTTGTTTGGCCAGAGTAGAATAATTGAATCTAATTTATAGTAGAGATACATGAATGGCATTTCCTTTATTGAACTTCATTCCTAATATGTTTGGTGACATGAAAGATATTGAAAGAATTTAACTTGGTGTTTTGCTTGTTAATGAATCATTTTTAGTATTGACTAATTGATGTTCTGTCCCTAGCATACATGTCTACCTGCCCGGAAAGCAGTTGAAGCCACCCAAGTTTGTAGAACCAATAAAGACTGTAAAAAAAGCTCAAGTTCAAGTTTCTGTATAATACCTTCTTTGGAAACTCATACGCGCTTAATAAAAGTGAAACACCCACCTCAAATTGATATGTTATATGTAGGACATCCGCTGCACCTTCACTACACAGGTGAGTTTTATTGTGGTAGACCCTCAGACATCGCTATGATGGCCTATATTCTCACTGGTAGAAACTCAGTACACACCACCTTGCATTAATTTTATTTGTTTGATCATTTTTCAAAATCTTGTTAACTTTTTCTTAAGCATTAAATGAAATTTAAGCAGTAGGAAAATAATCTGAATTTATAAAGCAAGATGGAGCTAAACCCCATGTCTACTTATGGAGAAAGATATATTTTTTCTTCACTACCATTTATGTCCAAGTCATATAGATTAACTCTCAGATATTCTCTAAGCATTTATTAAATTTCTTCAAGCTCCCAAATCAGTAGCAAAAGTAGCATATGCCAGAGAATGCCAGTAATATAGTGATAATGATGATAAAGTAATTTGTGAATAACACATGAATTTTATATGAATATAATTTCAGAATCAGACCAGCGTAATTGTTTTAACAGTGGCAACATGATTGGATTAAATATATAGCTTTTCCATATGGCTCAAGATCATACAGAAGAACTATGCCACAAAGATCTTAATGACCCAGATAACCACGATGCTGTGATCACTCATCAAGAGCCAGACATCCTGGAGTGCAAAGACAAGTGGCGGTGATGGAATTCCAGCTGAGCTATTTCAAATCCTAAAGGATGATGCTGTGAAAGTGCTGCACTCAATACACCAGCAAGTTTGGAAAACTCAGCAGTGGACACAGGACTGGAAGAGGTCAGTTTTCATTCCAATCCCAAAGAAAGGTAATGCCAAAGGATGTTCAAACTACTGCACATTTGCACTCATCTCACATGCTAGCAAAGTAATGTTCAAAATTCTCCAAGCCAGGCTTCAACAGTACATGAACCAAGAACTTCCAGATGTTCAAGCTGGTTTTAGAAAAGGCAGAGGAACCAGAGACCAAATTGCCAACATCTGTTGGATAATAGAAAAAGCAAGAGAGTTCCAGAAAAACATCTGCTTCATTGACTACGCCAAAGCCTTTGACTGTGTGGATCACAACAAACTGTGGAAAATTCTTCAAGAGATAGTAATACCAGACCACCTGACCTGCTTCCTGAGAAATCTGTATGCAGATCAAGAAGCAACAGTTAAAACCAGGCATGGAAAAACAGACTGGTTCCAAATTGGGAAAGGAGTATGTCAAGGCTGTATATTGTCATCTTGCTTGTTTAACTTCTATGCAGAGTACATCATGCAAAATGCTGGGCTGGATGAAGCACAAGCTGGAATCAGGATTGCAGGGAGAAATGTCAGTAACCTCGGATATGCAGATGACACCACCCTTATGGCAGAAAGGGAAGAGGAACTGAAGAGCCTCTTGATGAAAGTGAAAGAGGAGAGTGAAATAGCTGGCTTAAAATGCAACATTCCAAAAATGAAGATCATGGCATTCGGTCCCATCACTTTATGGCAAATAGAAGGAGGAACAATGGAAACGGTGACAGACTATTTTGGGGGGCTCCAAAAATCACTGCAGATAGTGACTGCAGCCATGAAATTAAAAGACGCTTGCTCCTTGGAAGAAAAGCTATGACCAGCCTAGATAGCATAGCAGAGACATCACTTTGCCAACAAAGCTCCGTATAGTCAAGGCTATGGTTTTTCCAGTAGTCATGTATGCATGTGAGACTTGGACTATAAAGAAAGCTGAGCGTCAAAGAATTGATGCTTTTGAACTGTGGTGTTGGAGAAGACTCTTGAGAGTCCCTTGGACTGCAAGTGTGGAATACCAGTTGAACTATTTCAAATCCTGAAAGATGATGCTGTGAAAGTGCTGCACTCAATACACCAGCAAGTTTGGAAAACTCAGTAGTGGCCACAGGACTGGAAAAGCTCAGTTTTCATTCCAATCCCAAAGAAAGGCAATGCCAAAGGATGTTCAAACTACTGCACATTTGCACTCATCTCACATGCTAGCAAAGTAATGTTCAAAATTCTCCAAGCCAGGCTTCAACAGTACATGAACCAAGAACTTCCAGATGTTCAAGCTGGTTTTAGAAAAGGCAGAGGAACCAGAGACCAAATTGCCAACATCTGTTGGATAATAGAAAAAGCAAGAGAGTTCCAGAAAAACATCTGCTTCATTGACTACGCCAAAGCCTTTGACTGTGTGGATCACAACAAACTGTGGAAAATTCTTCAAGAGATAGTAATACCAGACCACCTGACCTGCTTCCTGAGAAATCTGTATGCAGATCAAGAAGCAACAGTTAAAACCAGGCATGGAAAAACAGACTGGTTCCAAATTGGGAAAGGAGTATGTCAAGGCTGTATATTGTCATCTTGCTTGTTTAACTTCTATGCAGAGTACATCATGCAAAATGCTGGGCTGGATGAAGCACAAGCTGGAATCAGGATTGCAGGGAGAAATGTCAGTAACCTCGGATATGCAGATGACACCACCCTTATGGCAGAAAGGGAAGAGGAACTGAAGAGCCTCTTGATGAAAGTGAAAGAGGAGAGTGAAATAGCTGGCTTAAAATGCAACATTCCAAAAATGAAGATCATGGCATTCGGTCCCATCACTTTATGGCAAATAGAAGGAGGAACAATGGAAACGGTGACAGACTATTTTGGGGGGCTCCAAAAATCACTGCAGATAGTGACTGCAGCCATGAAATTAAAAGACGCTTGCTCCTTGGAAGAAAAGCTATGACCAGCCTAGATAGCATAGCAGAGACATCACTTTGCCAACAAAGCTCCGTATAGTCAAGGCTATGGTTTTTCCAGTAGTCATGTATGCATGTGAGACTTGGACTATAAAGAAAGCTGAGCGTCAAAGAATTGATGCTTTTGAACTGTGGTGTTGGAGAAGACTCTTGAGAGTCCCTTGGACTGCAAGTGTGGAATACCAGTTGAACTATTTCAAATCCTGAAAGATGATGCTGTGAAAGTGCTGCACTCAATACACCAGCAAGTTTGGAAAACTCAGTAGTGGCCACAGGACTGGAAAAGCTCAGTTTTCATTCCAATCCCAAAGAAAGGCAATGCCAAAGGATGTTCAAACTACCGTACAATTGCACTCACCTCACACGCTAGTAAAGTAATGCTCAAAATTCTCCACGCCAGGCTTCAGCAATGTGTGAACCGTGAACTTCCAAATGTTCAAGCTGGTTTTAGAAAAGGCAGAGGAACCAGAGATCAAATTGCCAACATCCACTGGATCATCAAAAAGGCAAGAGAGTTCCAGAAAGACATCTATTTCTGCTTTATTGACTACGCCAAAGCCTTCGACTGTGTGGATCACAATAAACTGTGGAAAATTCTGAAAGAGATGGGAATACCAGATCACCTGACCTGCCTCTTGAGAAACCTGTTTGCAGGTCAGGAAGCAACAGTTAGAACTGGACATGGAACAACAGACTGGTTCCAAATTGGGAAAGGAGTACATCAAGGCTGTATATTGTCACCCTGCTGATTTAACTTGTATGCAGAGTACATCATGAGAAACGCTGGGCTGGAGGAAGCACAAGCTGGAATCAAGATTGCTGGGAGAAATATCAATAACCTCAGATGTGCAGATGACACCACCCTTACGGCAGAAAGTGAAGAGGAACTAAAAAGCCTCTTGATGAAAGTGAAAGAGGAGAGTGAAAAAGTTGGCTTAAAGCTCAACATTCAGAAAACTAAGATCATGGCATCTGGTCCCATCACTTCATGGCAAATAGATGGGGAAACAGTGGAAACAGTGGCTGACTTTATTTTTCTGGGCTCCAAAATCACTGCAGATGGTGATTGCAGCCATGAAATTAAAAGACACTTCCTTCTTGGAAGGAAAGTTATGACCAACCTAGACAGCATATTAAAAAGCAGAGACATTACTTTGCCAAAAAAGGTCCTCTAGTCAAGGCTATGGTTTTTCTAGTGGTCATGTATGGATGTGAGAGTTGGACTATAAAGAAAGCTGAACGCAGAAGAATTGATGCTTTTGAACTGTGGTGTTGGAGAAGACTCTGGAGAGTCCCTTGGACTGCAAGGAGATCCAGCCAGTCCATCCTAAAGGTCAGTCCTGGATGTTCATTGGAAGGACTGATGTTGAAGCTGAAACTCCACTCCTTTGGCCACCTGATGCAAAGAGCTGACTCATTTGAAAAGACCCTGATGCTGGGAAAGATTCAGGGCAGGAGGAGAAGGGGACGACAGAGGATGAGATGGTTGGATGACATCATCAACTTGATGGACATGGGTTTGTGTAGACTCTGGGAATTGGTGATGGACAGGGAGGCCTGACATGCTGTGGTTCCTGGGGTCGCAAAGAGTCATTCAAGACTGAGTGACTGAACTGAACTGAACTGGACTGCAAGGAGATCCAACCAGTCCATCCTAAGGGAAATCAGTCCAGAATATTCATTGGAAGGACTGATGCTGAAGCTAAAGCTCCAGTACTATGGCCACCTGATGCAAAGAACTGACTCATTTGAAAAGACCCTGATGCTGGGAAAGATTGAAGGCAGGAGGAGAAGGGGATGACAGAGGATGAGATGGTTGGATGGCATCACCAACTTGATGGACATATGAGTTTGAGCAAGCTCCGGGAGTTGGTGATGGACAGGGAGGCCTGGCGTGCTGCAGTCCATGGGGTTGCAAAGAGTCGGACACGACTGAGCAACTGAAATGAACAAGATTATACAGTCTAACTTATTTTGTTGTATAAGATTTTTATATGTTACCTTTTTAATAACTTTTACTGAAATATAATTCACATATCATATAATTTACCCTTTTAAAGTATACAATTCAGTAGTTTTTAATATATTCAGAGTTGTAGAACCATCAGCACAATCTAGTTCCAGTATTTTTTCATCACTCCAAAAAAAGCCTATACCGATTAGGAACCTATTCTACTTCTCAACACCCACCCACCCCATCCCTTGGCAACCACTTAATCTACTTCTATTTCTGTAAATTTGCTTGTTTCCACACATTTCCTATAAATAGAATATTTTGTGATTGGCTTCTTCCACTTAGCATAATGTTTTCAAGGTTCATCCATGTTGTAGTTTTTGTTGGTGCATCATTCCTTTTTTATGGTGAAGTAATATTCCATTGTATGGATATATTATTTTTTCTGTATTTATTCATCAATTGATGGACATGTGGGTTTTATGTTACTCTTTAAAAGACTCTCTCATTGCTCTGTAGTCATATCTTGAGGTACAACTCGGGTCATTCTTCTCATTTATTGTTTTGACACTAGGTGTCTCTGGAGTACAGATATTATATACATCCTCAACAAATGTAGAAATAACCCTCTTCAAGGTAATTTTCAAGAAATGTGTGCTATGAGTTCTATTTAATTATAACAGTTTTTAAGTGTTTTAAGAAAAACAGAATAATGGAATCCCCAAAGTGAAGGAAATCATAAAAATCCCCTAGTATTAATCCTTTTTTTAGCAATGAAGAAAACACTGAGACCAAAAAAGATTAAGTCACATAATAGTTGGAGTGAACATGATTTTAAGGTTATACCTCTTTGAAAAGATAAGAACTGTTTTGATATAAATTCTAGTGTAAAGTCATTCTCTGTATTTGGTAGTCATAGTTGGTATATAATCAGTTTTTATTTTAGTCTCACCTCACAATATAAATGTACATTGAGACATCAATTTCTGTATCCCACTCTTTTTATTAGATGTTCTAGAATTGTTGATTTACTTTTATAGTTGGGCCATCGAGCCTGTCTGCATGTGTTTGGGTAGGGCTATCTCAAATCAGTTTAATAGGCTAATCCAGTCTTGACCCACATGGTAAAATTCTTTATTCTGTTGCTTATCTGTATAAATACTATTAATTATTTCTTAATTTTCTTTTTTAGTGAGCATCACCAGTTTTATCCCACGTTTCAAGTTTCTAAGCATAGATCTGCCTGTGGTTGTGGAGACATTTGTCAAGTATCCTTTCTGGTGTGAAAGATATTTTAAAAGTGTGCTACTTGGAACTTGATGAGTTTTACCTTGACTAGAGAGCTTGAACAGACCTTACAAGTATCACTCTACTGCTAATACAAAAAAAAAAATGGACTTTAACGTTGAGAAAGATCTGATTGTACCTAGGAAGGAAGAAGTCAAAGAAGAGAAATTGATTGGGAAGAGAGAAAGGTTAAGGTGTGGAAGGGAAAGAACCTAGAAGGCAAATTGAGAGTTGAAATTTAGAGGTCTAAAAGCTTGGAGTGTGTTTGTAAAGGATGCAGTCTTCAGCTACTAAATGAGGCGGTGTTCCACCCCTCCTGAGCTTGTTGACTCTGACCAAATGGAGGAATGCATAAGGGGCATCAAACTGATTTCCACTACTGAAATAGCACTCCACAGAATCTCATGTGTTCTTTAGCATATTATGTTTGCATATAAAGGGATTTTTAATTGGTTATTATATAGAATTTGAATATAAAAATTCTTTATTTTTGTCACTTTTAAATTTTAATTTTGAAAAAAAAACTTTAATTTCTTTCCTTAATGATTTGCAAAAAATCAGAGACAGAAAGTAAATGAGCAAATATTAGTTAACAAATGAGTTACTGAAAAAAGGACACAGTCAAAATTGTACCTTGTAGACTGCAGCTTTATCTCAGAGATGTTTACACTATGACACTATGATGATAGTAAAATAGAGTTCAAGGGACTAAAATATTTATAAATCTAAGCTATACTTTGTAAGGATTGAAGAGGAATCTTCCCCCATTTCTTATTCTTTCCATATTCCTTTCTCTTGTATCATTAAAGTCTTTCAAGGAATTCATTACAGACTGCCTTAGTGTACAGGTGGTTGGCCTTCATTTTTTGGTCAAGTTTTTTTAACTTTGAAAGAATACAAATCATTTGTTTTAAATAGAGATCTAAGAAGCAATAGCATTTACTGGTGGGCAGAGATTTTAAAAAAGGAGAGAAGTCACCTGTAATCTCAAATCCACTCCTCGTAAAATGTGCGCTTCTGACTCCCAGAAATGGCTTTGCATGCAGACTTCACAGTAGGTTCCTTAACTGATTGCAACCAGGTACCTGATTTCCCTCTCGGGAGCGCTAGCAATTGTTAATGCAGTGCCCTGCTTTGCTTTGGATGGACAGTGGATTTTAAACTCTTTCCTAGATGCTACTCTTACCTCAGTGATTGGAGACAATGATGTCAAAGATCTGATAGGATTTTTCATCTTGCTTGGTGGCAGTTTACTTTTGGCTGCCAATGTGACCCTGGGCCTCTGGATGGTTACAGCACGGTAATATTTGGACTCATCTGATAGAATCTCTGAGTTACAATATATAATACTGAAAACCTTACTTGGTATGAAATAAAAACTGTTTCCTTAAAATTGCATTTTAGCCAACAACTTTAAGTTCTTTATTCAGCATATCCAAACTCTGGGACCGGGGTGAAACAGAAGAAATGAAAGACATACTCCATGATTACATTCTAGTTTTACAGACTGAACCTACAAACTTCAGATGCTTGTGGAACAACTGAAACAAGTGCAAATTCATGTTAAACCATTTTTGTGTGGCTACATACTGTATTGAAATACTGTAAAGGAAAACAGAATTGGGTAGGATTAATTGAGAAAAAACTTCCTGAAAAAGCATCATTAATTCAGATTTGAAGAAGACCAGACTTTGACCCAGTGGGAAGGTGAGCATTTTCTTGGTCTATATTTCTTGTCTTTAGTCTTGTTGGAAAAGTATTTTTAAAATTCAGTGGTATGTTGGTGGCTCAGATGTTAAAGAATTCGCCTGCAATGCTGGAGACCTGGGTTCAATCCCCAGGTTGGGAAGATCTCCTGGAGAAGGGAATGGCTACCCACTCCAGTATTCTTGCCTGGGAAATCCCATGGACAGAGGAGCCTGGCAGGCTACAGTCCATGGGGTTGCAATGAGTCAGACACGACTGAGCAACTAACACACACATTGTTTTGTACTCTTGACAACTGAGGTCTGATTACAATTAATAAAATTCTATAAGAGAAACTGCCAATGCAAAAGGGAACATCTTTGTTAGATGATCCCAGTAAATGAACACCTCGGAAGTAGACTCTATAATATCATGAGACATGTCTTGCCACCCAAGAGTTGCCTCTTTGATAATATGCCCCCATACCCGCATAAAGCAGCAGCAGCCTTGACATTCAGAATGAGCTGTAGGAAGTATCTCCTACCTGCAGCATATGAGCTTGAGACAGTTAGGGGTGAACCTCAAAACTGAGCCAGCTGGCTCTTGCAGCAGATCACAAGACAGATCACAGAGCTTTGTGCAGTCCTGGTTACCTTTCTCTACAAGCTTCAAAGCTTGGAACTGCTCCAGAATAGACATTTTCTCTTGTGCTGCTGGGGCTACCTTGGACCTAGTTCCTAGGCTCCTGTCTTCAAGAAGCAATTACTCTAAGCCATGAAGCATACTCTGTCCTCACTAATGTCTTCCATGTTTCTCTGTGTTGGGGAATTAAATACGTAGTTCTTCCTTTCTGCCTTTCCCCTAAGCTACCTCTGTGGGTCCACAAAAGACTTGGTAGTAGAGTGAGAATGGCTACGTGTGAGAACAAATGTGCATTTGCTGGAGCCTGGTAATTGACTCTTGAGCCCGAAAGAGCCCTGCCTAGTTTGAGATCTTTCAAACTGGTGCTGCAGCCCTGGAAGATCTAGGAAGTCAATAGGCCAGTGTGAAGCTATTAGTATTAAAAGTATATGAGCATGCTGTTTCTTTGATGAAAAATCTGTGCTCTCATATACTCAAAAACATCAATAGTCCTGTATCCAACTTTTTCACTAAGTGAGATATTCAAGGGGTTCACCTCTTTCAGATTCCTTAGCTGCTCTTAGGCAATAAAACTTTTTAATCATTTTTAAGGAAACTTTAGATTGTGTTATAAATCTGCCTGCCTTCTTGAAGAGAAATTGTATATTGAATATAATTTTAATATTTTTTAAATGACCTCTATTACCACTACTTAAAAACTGTACAAATTATTGGTTTATCCCAGGGAAAAAGCATTTGTTCTATTCTCAGGCAGACAGTCTTTCAGGATTAAAGTATATTAGCAGAGTAATGCACAGACCTATTCAGGTAATAAAGCTTGAGGACTACCATGAAATACTTATATTATTGATTTGATTACATGAACTAAGCAGTTTACTAATGGAATTGCTATATACATGCATGTCATTTTTTTTTTTAACTGAGAAAAAAATTTAATAGATGAAATCTTACCCATAAACTCCTTTCTCTGGATGAAAAAAAAAAACAAGCACATCATTTTCTTATGGCTTTTAAACACCTTGGTCTTCTGCTCCATTGGGTCAGAATTTGGGAACAGTCTATTAGGATATTGAGCAATTCAGTCCTGTTTTTACAGAAATAGCCTCATTGTATAAGAAAAGAAATGTTATGTGTTGTCTCTTCAGCCTCATTGTGGGCACTTCTAGAGCAAGGACCATGTCATACTCATCTTTCTATCCCTGGTACAGTGCATGAGACATCAAAACTACTTAATAAATGTGGTTGAATGAATGATGTTTAGTGTTATTTATGGATTAGAAAAGCATGTTTCTATTTAAGTAAGCTGTAAAAAGTGTTATTGAATATTTCATGTAAATATATGTTAACATAAAAAATTAGCTTGGAAGATCTTTGTGTCCCTGGTAGATTATCATCTTTATGAATATAGTTCATTTTGGTTTCTGTAGAGCCACCTAAAAATGGATTGTTTTAAGGATTTGAAGAAAGTGTTGTCACTTGTTCAACAGTAAAACTGTATTTTCAGCGTTCCTACTCTGCATTGTTTACATTTTTGAGGGTTGTTTTTAATCACTTAAAACCTGTAAAGAATGTATATATCCTTTTCAGCATCTCTGTTTGAAAAGACATGCAGTTAAACTTGACCTTTTGATAATTGCTCTTATAGGTCATCTGTTCCAATGGTAAATTGTTTAAACTGGGCTTCTTGGGTATGTGGCTCTTAGTCATCAGTTTGTCCTGTGGTATTTATTGAATGTCCACATACTAGTGGTACACAGGTATTTTTTTCTATAAATCTTACAACTAAGTTTAACTTGAAGATACCATAGTTGCTGGCATTCAATGTTTAGCAATAAAAATAAATGTGTACCAGCATTCTATGTTTTATCATCTATGTGTTGTCTTTTTTTTTAATTTGTATTCTTTTCTGTCAAAATTGTTCCTTTCACATACAGTACAATCTTGGATGTTTTAAAATTCTTGATTCTAAATGCAGCCTCAGTTTTCACTTAAGCAATCACATATGAAAGTTGTTGACAGATCACAGAAAGAAGTCTTCGTTTAACGTGAAATCCCTGTGCTCTCACTACTCTTTTCAAAATGGCTTGCTTATTCATGGGTGAGGAAAGAAGACTATCATGTTTCATTACTGTGTGACAGGTCTTCTCTAAGTTAGGTTATGTTTTTAGGAATTCATGAGAAGAAGTGTTTTAACTATGATATTTGGTTCTTCACTTTTTGCCCTGGTGCTTCCTACCATGTTCACAGAGCCACCCTCCCAGACAAATACACACACACACACTCTCTCTCTCCTCTTCCCTCTCTTCCTCTCATTGTTTGGTTACTAAGGGCCAAATAAAACAGCCTGGGGATTTAACCCACTTCCTGAATGGTCAGCCCTCATTTCACTTCTCCTCTTTGCCTCTGATCCCATTATGCTACAGTGAAGAGCCACAAGACTAGATGATTGATTTTCTATCAGCTTTACTGAGATATAATTAAACACTATAAAGTTCAGCTGTTTAAAGCGTACAATACAATGTAGACTATTTTTCTTTTAATAACTCATCAAATAATACTACATATATGCTTTAGTATAATCTGGCTTTTTAAGGACTTAAACATGTGATAAAAGACAGGAAGAAAAAAAAACTATTTCACAGCTATGTGAATTCTGGGAATGATTTTCACCATTGGAATAGAGTTGGGTAACAAATTTATTTTTAAGGTAAAGCATGTGGATATGCTTATTGAGACAGTAAGCCTTTAAAAATCAGCGCATATGCAAGCTACTCTTGCTGTTTAGGCCATACTAATTTGAATAATCCATTGTATATTTTATCAGACCATGGCAAATGAATTCAATGAGGGGAAGGCCTCTTATTTCACAACCTAATGCTACAATAGGTTATATTCAGGGTGGAGGTAGAAAAAATAGCTAAAGGAAGTTACAGTTCTAATTACCAACCAGGTTATATTGTGTAGTTTGATTTCCCACTACAGAAAGAAAAAATACCCTTATATCTTAATTTTATTTAGCTAAAGATCAATGGATATTCAATAAATGTCCCTTCTTATTATCTGAGTGTTTCTCAGACTTTTGTACTTAAGTGCTCTATACACTGTAGAGGTGGGAAAACCCTGAAGTATCTAAGAGTATAATCTTGTAATTGGCTCTCCATCCTATAAAATTGAAAATCACTTTATGTTACCTTTTCTTTTAAAATTTGACTTTGCTGGCATGTGTGGTCTAGTTCCCCAACCAGGGTTAGAACCTGGGCCCTGGTTTGGGAGCATGGAGTCTTAGCCACTGGACCACCAGGGAAGTCCCTCACTTTATCTTAACTTCTTGTGAATTTTACATTCCATTAATCAGGCATCAGGAAGCCAGTCCTCTTCTTAAAGATATGAAACTCTAAACTGTAAAAGAATTAGATGCTAAGAATATTAAGATTTTCTTCATGTCTAAAACACATTGATAGACAGATTCTTGGCAGTCCAGTGGTTAAGACTTGGCACTTTGACTTCCATGGCCCGGGTTCAATCCCCGGATCTGGGAACTAAGACCTGGCAAGCTATGCAGTGCAACTAAAAAAATAAATAAAACACATTGGTAGAAAGTAGTTTATAACAGCTGGTCTATAGACTAGTGACAGTCTATGTTGGTGTCCTTGGATCCATAGTGAAATAAAGATAATGTGTGTGTTGTTAAAACGTTACCTGCTGCCCTTTATCAAAGAGTTCTCCTTTATTTGGGGTATGGAAATACAATAATTTCACTTAGCACTTAGTGGCTGTCTGTAACTGACACACATTCACTGGCAAGGTGTGAGGCTTTCTTGTTTACCTACATCCTTACCTCCTCCTGAATTATCTGATTTCCATGTTCTGTCAAATCCTTTGATGCAAAATGGCATTTCCTTTAAATTTGCATTTCTCATATTATTAATAACATTGCACATCTATATTTGCTTAGCCATTTAGACTTTTCATTCTGCTAATTGCTTATTGTTATCTTTCGTTCAGTTTTCCATTGAGCATCCTAAATTTTTCTTATTGATCCATAGGAATTTTTTATACAGTCTACATTAGGGACTGACAGACTACAGCTTGAAAGCCAAATCCTGCTCACCAGCTATTTTTATAAGTTTCTATTGAAACACAACCATATTCTTTCAGTTTTATATTGTCTATGGCTGATTTCATGCTATTGGAGAAGGCAATGGCAACCCACTCCAGTACTCTTGCCTGGAATCTCACATGGACAGAGGAGCCTGGTAGGCTGCAGTCCATGGGGTCGCTAGGAGTCATGACTGAGCGACTTCACTCTCACTTTTCACTTTCATGCACTGGAGAAGGAAATGGCAACCCACTCCAGTGTTCTTGCCTGGAGAATCTCAGGGACGGGGGAGCCTGGTGGGCTGCTGTCTATGGGGTCGCACAGAGTCGGACACAACTGAAGTGACTTAGCAGCAGCAGCAGCTTTCATGCTATAACAAACAGGGTTGAACAGGTGCGATAGAGACCATATGGCCCATAAAACCTAAAATATTTGCTATTTACAGAATAACCCATGATCTAGATATCAACTCTTGTCCATTTCAGATGTTGCAAATAATTTTTCCTAGTCTATCACCCATCTGTAAATTTTGATTTATGAGATTCTTTGTTGAACAAGGATGTTTAGTTTGATGTAAAGTCTATTAATTTCTTGATTCATTGTTTGTATTTTGTGAGTCTTACAAAGTTCTGTCCTGTCCCAAAGTCATAGCAATATCCTACACTTTCTTTTCTATGCTTTAGAGTTGTACTTTCACAGTGTGATCTTTGATTTCTAGAATATATGGTTTGAAATAGGAAATCCAGGTTTATTTTTCTGTATAAAATGAACTGTCTTTAAAATAGATGTAATAGTATTTTCTTTATAAGATGTTAAATAAAACAGTTTACATAAAGTTCTGCATGTGGTGCCTAACATACTCAAGTTGCTGCTATGTACGTAAACTACTTTCAGAATGCAGAATTATTACATGAGTTTGCCCTCATATCTCAGTCCCCACTGGCATTAGATCTTGCCTCCTTTTGGTCTGCCATTTTGGTTTCCAGTGCCTTCGAGCTAGCTCTGGTTGTCCAGGGTATATCCTCAGGACTTGACCCTTTTATACATTTCTTCCCCCAATCAAAATGGACCTAATATCATATTGAAGATGTTAACTAAGGATTTTGTTCACTGAAACTATTTAAAATAACCTGTGTTTATGGGTATATTCATATGATGATAGTAACATGGACATTTAAATCTGATCTTACCCAAACTGTCTTAACTCAAAAGAAGGCACTATGATGGACCAATACAAGAGAGAATTCAGGATAGAATAGACTTTGAGGACTAAATCAGATAATATAAAGCTGTACAAAGTCTGGGATATTGCATTTCAAAGTAAGCTTTTTTTTAACAAGTTAATTTATACTTTTTTGGTTAGAAAAGATGCCAAACTACTTCTTTAAATTTATTTTTTAATTGGAGTATCATTCCTTTCACAGTGATTCATAAACTTCTTATTTTTAATGTCTGTTTTTTTGTGGAAATTTTTATCCACATCCTTTGCCCATATTTCCCTGCAGTGATTATCACCTTCTTCTTGCTTCTCATCATTCAAGACTCACATTTTCACAAAGGGTTTGCAAATATATTGGACTGTATCTTGACTTCTTTTCCAGGTCCTTCACTTTCATACTTTATTCCTAGCATTCTTTCTTCCCTTTCAGCACTTTGTTTCCACCTTTAATGGCTTCTAATTTTCTTCCTAGGCCTTATGTGTCACCAGAAATCTACAGGGGGAGGTAGCACTTAGCAATGTACAGAACATTCACTTCTCCAGTTAGGCTATCCCCTTTTCTGTTACAGAGATACCTGGGAAAAAGAGGTTGGTAATTAGGAGTTTGCTTTGGGAATATAGAATTAGAACAGAAGGAGATAGATAATGTAACTTTGGGGCCTTTATAACTATTTCTTACTAGAAAAGAAATGTAAGTTCATTATAGAAAATATGTTAAATGAAAGTAAATTTCTTGAAAAAAAATAGCATATATTGTAATTGGTAAACTTGCTTTTTAAACTTGACAATGTATTACAAGCATTTTTCAATATTATTAATATTCTAGTGTTGTTTTAATGGATATATAATATTCCAGTGTTAAATATGCCATAAATCAATCAGCAACCCCTATTATTTCCAATTCTGTGATATTATAAACAAAGTTGTGAGGACTATCCTTATAACTAAAACTTTCTGTATATCTATGATTTTGGATAATTCCAGAAATTTTCAAGATAATACTGAAAAGAAAAATGGCAATCTTGAAATTGAACAAAATTTTATATGTACATATTGCCTTGTTGCATTTACATTCTTTTGTGTTAATTGAGTAAGGAAAAATGGCATCTCATTTTAATTCACATTTCTTTGATTGTAAAAGAGGTTTAACAGATTTAAATGTATTTATTGGCCATTGTATTCTTTTTATTTATCCCCATTTATCCCCCTTTTTATTTATATCACCCCATTTTGCATGGCAGTGATTATTGTCTTCTTACTGCTTTTCCTCATAAGCTCAGCTCCACCATTTGATTTGTTATATGTGAATATATTAAAACATCATTTAAATATAATGCTTATTGTTATGTTTTCACCTATTATAGTCTGTCAATCTTTGCCTTATGCTTTCCATTTTTGATGATGTGTTTTGAAAGTCTTAAGATTTTATAAATATTCATAAACATTCTCTTGCAATAATTTTATGATTTCATTTTTCAAGCATTCACATTGTTGATCTACATGCAGTATATTTTGATGTTGGTGCAAAGTAGGCATATAACTTTGTGATTTGCTATCTCCAAATGATTAACCAGTCATCTCAAAAGAGATGGTTTAGTCTTAGATTTCTCATACCAGCCAAGAAAAGGCATAAACATATATTTGAGAAAGAATAGATGTAATAAGTGAAATTATCTCTCATTTGATAAAAAATTTTTATTTATATAGGAGGCAACTATTTATTATTTTTTCTCAATTCAGTAATACAGAACTGAGTATATTTCATGTTTTAATTGATAAAGTATTTAAATAATTAATTTTCCTTGAGATAAGTTTTTACTTTTATTGAAATAGTGTTTCTCATTTCTAAACAATATAGCAGTCTGGAGATTATTCTTATATATATCATTATCTAAAAGTACTCTTTTCATCACATTCTTAATTAATATTTTTTATTTTTGCTTCTTAAATTTTCTAATTTTAATTCCTCTTTCTGTGGAATTTTAAGTACTAGTCTTTAAAGGTTAAAAACTAAATCTGTCTTTGAAATAAATATCCTGATTTTAAAGTAGGTATCTTATCTTTATCTGTTTTAGTTATATAATGATTAAGTATGGAATACTACATTTCTTGATTACTTGTTCATATGTATGCATTAATTTTAATCATAATTTAAAATCAGGAAAATAAGAGGTTAGGATACTATGAATTTGTGTTTTATATCTTACAAAAATTGAACTTTTTCTATTCATAATAAATGATTGTTTTAAAAGACATTGGTTAAGTGTGCTTTCTTCCCCCATTTAAAATGCTTCTAAGATCATTATAGTTGGTTTTTTAACTTGCCAGATTTTACAGTGTGACTTTTGTAAATATGCTACTCTAATAGATGCTTATTGGAGTTAAAATGTTCCATTTTTCTTGTTCATCCTCATTCTGCACTCACTAGAACTGATCCATATGTTACTTCCTTCATTTAAGAAATATTGCATACCTACTATGTTCTGGGCTCTGGGGATTCTACAGTAAGTAAGACAATTTTTCTCTTTTATAATACCATTTATTTTTAAAACAGTAAGAATGTTCTGAATACTCCTGTGTTGTAGGCATAGGGTGGCAAGAGATTAAGAAGGTTAGCAGAGGCCAAGTCTTAGAAATATGATAAGGAGAGTGTGGACTTTCACCTAATCAAAAATGGAAAGCTATTGAAAGTTTCAAGTAAGAGAGAGCCATTAACAGAATTGCACTTTTGTATGAATCACCTTGGCTGAGGGTAAACTGTGGGTTGGAGGGAAGCGAGTCTGGAGGCAATAAAATTGGTTAGGAGACTGTTTCACTAGTCTCAGCAGGAGATGATGGTGATATAGAATAGAATGGTGGCAGAAAAGATCAAAAGAAGAGGACCAACTCAAAAGTACATCCACTATATTTGATGGTTTCGTATAGTTTAGGTTCAGGAAGGAGTCAAGAGGACTTCAGGTTTCTGGCTTGAATAATTAAAAGATGGCAGTGCCATTTATAGAGCTAGGACACATCAAGAAATTTCAATTTAGAACTCTTGAGTCTGAATACCTGAGAGGACTTCAAGTGGGCCATTGAGTGTACAGATCTGGAACTCAAAAGATATTAGTTGGAGTTACCATGTGTAAACTGACACATACCAAAGATATAATTGATCCCATGGGAGTGGATAGATAGTCTGGGGAGAATGTAGAAAAATGAAGAGGGAAGAGAAGTCATCCTAAACAGAGCTCTCAGGATCATCAGCATTTAGATAAGAAGGGTACAAGAAAGAGGAAATAGAAGGAGCTTCAGAAAAATTATGGTAAGTAAATTGTAAGTGAAAGTTTAGTATTAGAGAAACAAAAGGAAGAGCGTGTGTCCAGAAGGAGAAACCAATAATATGAGGTGTGGTTGAGAGAGGCTGCATAATAGCCATGCAATTAGCTGGAGTTCATAGATAAGAGGGTGGCCTCAGTACAGCAGTACAGAAGGTGAGCCAGGTTGTCGTGGATGGAGGAGCTGTGGAGACGGGGAGGGGGAGGTGTGCAGATAGAGATTGCAAGTGCAGAAAATGCCCTCAAGAAGTTACATTTGGAAAGGCTGGGGAGAAAGAGTGTGAAGGGACTTGGTGAAGGATGTAGGTTAGTTTAGGAAAGTTTTTGTTGTTGTCATTGTTTTAGCAGTGGGAGGATCATGAGGCATGTTTTTAGTGCTAATGGGAAGAACCTAGAGAAAGAAAGATCATCATGGGAGAAGATGGGATCCAGAGCACAGGTAAAACAGCAAGAGGGATGCCCTTTGTCAAAGGGGAGAAAGAAGAAATATGGATCTGTTAGGGGAACCACTGACTGAAACTGCCTGTGCTGGGCAGGCACCATAATAACTACTTGTATGAGTTTTCTTAAAACAGGACATCCTGGTAAGGAATACAGAACTAATAAGCTACCACCAACCAGAAGAATTCAGGAAAGGTCAGAAGAAGAGAGGAGACTCCAGTCCATGTGTCCTACCAACCTCCAGAATCCTTCTCACTGGTATCCATCTTGGCTGAGTGATGCACTGGCCACCAGGAAGGACCCTAAGTCAGAGTGATTGGCCAGAGACACCCCAAAACTAACCCCATTGCCATAAAACCCGAGACTACAAGCCATATGGCAGAGCAGTCCTCCTGGGTTCCCTTGCCCTGCTACTCTCTGCCCTGGCGCCCCTTCCCAATAAAGTCTCTTGCTTTGTTAGCTCGTGTGTCTCCTCAGACAATTCATCTCCAAGAGCCCACTCTCGAGCTCTGGAATGGGTCCCCCTTCCTGCAACTAGTTCATTGTCATTCTCACTGTTTCTGAAGGCCACTGGTAAGTTCCTCTCAGTTTGAGCTTCATTGTCTTTACATTCAAGCTCTCAAACTAATTGGCCTTCATTTTAGGGGCAAGTCAGCTTGAGCTGGTAGATGATTCTGCCCAGAGCTCAATTGAGCTGGCAGATTGTTCTGCCCAGAGCCAAGCCCCTAGCCTTTCAGACCACAGTTCCCAAGTTTTTGAATGAAAAACCCCAGCCCTTGATTCTGTTCCCAGTTTGCACATTTGGCACTGCTGGTGGCTGCTGCAGTGCTTCATTTTGTCTGGAATCAGCCCTCAATCCCATTGCTTTGAGTTTGTCTGTTCAATCCTTCTCCAGTCCAAGGGTCCACAAGAGTTGGTGGTAGTATGTACTGGGCCATCTTTCAGCCAGGACACAGTAACGTCACTTGCTCCCTGTCAATATCTTAGCATTTTCTTTGACTTATTTTTTGTAAATAAAGATTAATTGCTAATGGGATCCTTTTCATCCAAAGAGCTGAACGTTCCGGTCTAAAATAAGCACACTTGCTTATTTTATGCCTGAGAACTGTGATTCTGCAAGCTGTAGAAAGTTACAAAAATGGTAATATATTGCTAAGCTTGTTTTGTGGCCTAAGAGCTTAGCTTGGTCGCTGAAAGGATGGACGCTTCAAAATATGGCTGGAATAGAAATGTAGGTTAAATTCCATTTGCAACCAGGAACCTACTAACCTGCTGCCAGTCTTCAGGGAAATTACAATGGCCATTATAAGGAATGTTCCAAATAGGTAAGATCATTTTTAAAGTGACTTAAAAGCAAGGGTTCTCAAACAGATGAAATGGAATATCGATTTTGAGTAATATGCAGAAGGCTCTAAAAGTTTTCAAAATTCCAAACTTGATATTCAGAGCCTGCTAGGGATGTTTTTAATGCTTTCTCTCCTTAGCTAAAGCAAAACCTTGTACCCAGAAGGAAACATGCAAATTAGAGAAAAGGTAGTTAGAGCAGGTTAGCCTCTTTATGATTCAGGCTGCCTTCCCGAAGTTTATAATTCATCTGCTGTTTATTCTTTGCCAATCCCCCAAGCCTCACCTATTCCTCTCAAAATACTGAAAAGAACCAGTACATTAGAAACAAAACTGACCTGCACTTAACCTATGCCTTTGTGATGTCGATTTTCTACACCCATCTTCTCCAGCACCTGAGAGCCATTGTTTGAAATGAAAACTTTAGGAAGAAGTTTCTCATCGAAATGAAGAAAAAATAAAAACAGGAGGTACTTGGTAATTGGGCTAAAGAGAAATTTTGCAAATCTTCTCCACAGATGTTAGTAACTATAACTTCTCTGTTTACATCTGTCTTTATATATCTACACATACAAGTATATAGATATATAGTAAATTAATTTATTATCAACCCATTCATCTGGAGCCCCTTCTCTTTGGGAGAAGCAATAAGCCGCTAGCTTAAAGATTTCACATTCCAGAACCTTTATCCTCTAAAGAGACTTTCTTCCTAAGAAAGAGGACACATAAACTCGTTGCCAAACTTAGAAGTATGTTTCACAATGGGCATTTTAAGACTACATATATATAGTAAATGCGTGATGGGCATTTTAAGACTACATATATATAGTAAATGCGTGATGTTTTTCTATCTCTCAATGGTATTGCCAAACTTAATTTGTAAGAGCTCTATTTAGTTGGTTTGAAGGCAAGAACCTGAAAGGATTGGGCAGTAACAGAAACTAACCCAAATGCTTTTCAAGTTCAAGTAATCTGGGATAATCTCTGGTAAATAAAAGTAGTTTAAGTTCACTGGTTTAGCTAACATGTGTCTTTAAAGTTATCAACACTGAATATAATGCAGACACCCAACTTTTATTCTGTCTGGTCCTATTAGTCAAATAACTTCATGTTATCTCTGTTATGGAATTTGTCAACAAAAATAACTTAGAATTATGGCTGATTTTTGTCTAATGTCCCATGAAGTTTTGGTAGGTAATCTAAACATAGCCGTTGGGAGTGTTATCCGAAAAACTGGATTTGCTTCTTGGTTAGTGTCAAGCCAAAAGACAAAACCAAGCCAAAGAGCAGAGAAAGGAAGGATTTATTTGTTCTGCCCGTAGTCCGAGTCCCCGGTCGGGAAAGAAGACTCCTCGAAACAATGCAACTTGCAATAGGGGAATTTATTACTGACCAAGTGTGTGAGGATGAAAGGCCCCGAGCTCCAGTTCTCTCAGGTATTTATTAGGTCAAAAAAGTAGCAGGTAGTTGGCGCAAGCGGATTGGTTACACAGTAGGTAGTTGGTGCAAGCGGATTGGTTACACAGTTGCAAGGTAATTTTTGTTGGCCCAAAGTGGGGCTTTCAGCTTTCCCTTGATAGGTTCCCTTTTTTCTTGCTAGGCATATGTTGATTGGCTAGCTCCAGGAGGCCTGATAATTATATTACCCCGGGAAACCAGGCCTACTCCTAATCTAGGCTGCCTGTCATGGCGTTAGCCGTGACAGCCTCACATTTCCCCCGTCTTTGTACTTTTGTAGAGGAATCTTTCTCTTCACCCTGTGAAATTGACTGATATTGTTGTCTCAATACCATAATTTGGATGGTATTTAGGCGCTCCCTAATAAATGAGACCAGACGGTTGAAAATGCATGGACCAAAGGTTAGTAACAATATTAATATTACGAGTGGACCCAGGAGGGTGGAAATCAAAGTGGTCAACCAGGGGGAGCGCTGAAACCAAGATTCAAACCAGCCTTGTTGGGCTTTTCGTTCTCTCTTTCGCTGGGCTAGTCCCTCTCTTACTTTCTGGAGAGATTTTTGTACCACCCCTGAATGGTCAATATAGAAACAGCATTCTTTTCCCAGTGCTGCACATAATCTTCCTTGTTGCAGAAACAATAAATCTAAACCTCTCCTATTCTGTAACACTACTTCAGCCAAGGAGCTCAAGGATTCTTGGAGGTGCGAAATGGACTGTTCCTGTGGTTTCGCAACCCCAAGCGGCACAGTAAAAAGAGTCAACTCCCCCACATTTTTCAATTTGGTTCCGATCTCTTCTTCCCCCCGGACAGACATAGACAGGCACCTGTTCGTAGTACTGTGGGCCTTTCCGCTCACAGTTATGGGTGAGCAGACCGAAAGGGCCATGGGCAAAGAACTTGATCAGTTGGTGGGGACCAAACCCATTACCGTCAGCTGCCAACACGCACAAATCAAAGGTCAGTATTGGCCACCATGTCCCTTTGGGGGCCACGTTGGAGCTCAAATTAAGCACTTCTCCAGTCTCAGGATTGTAGATCACCCAAGTCAGGTTAGCTGGCTGATGGGGGTTGTGGCTGGTTGCTCCTGGGCCGATGAAAACTGTTATCAGCAGGAGAGTTAAGAGGGCTCCCGTCGTACGAGTTTCAGTTTCAAAGGATTTGACGGGTGAGGTCTTGCCTTCCATTCTGCTTGCACCTTCTCCTGTTCTTCCGGGGTGGCTTGCAGCACGTGATTGCAGTGAACCTAGGGCCCGATCCCGTCGACCTTAACAGCAGTAGGAGTGGTAAGGAGAACAACATAAGGGCCTTTCCATCTAGGTTCTAATGCTTTCGATTGGTGTCATTTTACCCAAACCCAATCACCCGGGCCAATATTATGTGAGGAGATGGTCCCCTTGCTTGGACCCTCGTGTATCTCTCGAATTAATTTCTAAACATGGCTATGTACCTTACTTAATGCCATCAGTGTTTGCTGAAATTGTCCCAAGGTAGGGGGTGGTAGGCATTTTTTCTCGAATATAGGACACACAGGAGGGGGTCTTCTATACAGAATCTCAAAAGGGGTAAGATTCAGCTTATAAGGGGTGTTATGTGCTCGAAAGAGCGTGAAGGGAAGGAGGGTCACCCAGTCCCTGCCAGTCTCTATTGCCAACTTTGTCAGAGTTTCTTTTAGGGTCCGATTCATTCTCTCAACCTGTCCTGAGCTCTGGGGATTATATTCACAATGTAACTTCCATTTTGTCCCCAGAGCTTGGGCCAGCCCTTGTACAATCTGGCTCACAAAGGCAGGTCCGTTATCAGAGCCCATAGTCACTGGCAGCCCATACCTAGGCACTATCTCCTCTAAGATCTTTTTAGCAACCACTGTTGCTGTCTCTCCCTTAGCGGGGAAGGCTTCTACCCACCCCGAGAAGGTATCTACCAGAACCAACAGATAGCGATACCTGTACTTGCCTGGCCTTACCTCAGTGAAATCTATCTCCCAGTGTTGCCCTGGCTCTTCCCCTCGGTACCTCGTTCCAGTGTGCTGCCTTTTCCCTGTCCTCATCAGCTGGCACGCTTTGCAAGCCTGGATTATCTCTCGTACAGTTGCATTTTGTCGAGGGAACCTCAGGCAGGCCGTCTGGAGAAGAGTCAGGGTCTTTTTTTCTCCCAAGTGTGTAGTTGTGTGCAGGTATTCACATAGGTGATGACCCAGGATGGCAGGCAATATCAGGTTGTTGTTTTGATCTCGGTACCATCCATTTTGTCATCCTTCTGGAGGGTGGTATCCTCGTTGATCCAAACGAGGTCAGGGAGGGAACAGTTGTGGACTGGCGGCAGAGTCCCCATACCAGGAGGTGGAAGTCCCACGGCTAATATGGGGGTGGCGTAGTCCCGGCTGGCCGCTTTTAGTAGGGCCCATCTGAGTGTCTGGAAAGCCTGTTTCATTGGCTCAGTCCAAGTCCAGTTTGGGGTCTCTTTACTTCCCTCATATAAGGGCCGGGCCTTCTCAGCAAACCCCATGATCCACAGTCTACAATATCCAACAGTCCCCAAAAACTCTCTCACCTGGCGGGGGGTCTTGGGCTCTGGTATCTGCAATATTGTTTCCTTCATGGCCTGAGTTAGCCACCTTTGCCCCTGCCTGATCTTATACCCCAAAGAGGTGACCTCTTGTCGGGATATTTGCGCCTTCTTTGCACTAGCATGATGTCCCAAGGTGCCTAGAGTCTGTAAGAGGTCACCGGTGGCACGGCTGCATGCCTCCTCTGTGGTTCCAGCCAACATAAGGTCATCCACATATTGCAGCAGGATGACCTCTGGGTGGCTGAGTCCGATATTCATAGAGGTCCTCACTCAAAGCTTCATTAAACAAGGTAGGGGAGTTTTTGAACCCTTGTGGGAGGCAGGTCCAAGTTAGTTGTACTACCAGTTGGCCTTCCCCCTCAGTCCACTCAAAGGCAAATATTTCCTGGCTCTGGGCCACCAGGGGTAGGCTGAAAAAAGCATCTTTCAAGTCCAACACAGTGTACCAAGTGTACTCAGGCAGCAGACTGCTCAGGAGGGTATACGGGTTGGGGACAGTAGGGTGTATGTCACTCACCCGCTTGTTGACTTCTCATAGGTCCTGGTCAGGTCTGTAATCTGTACTCCCTGGCTTCTTTACCTATAGTAAGGGGGTGTTCTAAGGGGATTGGCACCTCTTGAGAATTCCGACATCCATGAGCCGTCGAATGTGGGGAGTGA
The DNA here is from genome assembly GCF_019320065.1 of Cervus canadensis. Lineage (NCBI taxonomy): Eukaryota > Metazoa > Chordata > Mammalia > Artiodactyla > Cervidae > Cervus > Cervus canadensis. Next base: position 24,807,768 of record NC_057419.1, read on the forward strand.
TCCCCCGCCGAGCCTCCTGGCTCATAGGGTATTGCCTCACCCTCACAGGAGTCGCCTCGGCTTTTAGTTTGATGACGACCGAATGTCTCTGTTTAGCCAGTCCCATTCCTGCTGTTTCTGCCCATGCCAATGGGTATTTGTGGACCCACGGTTGTATATCTGGTGCTATAACCTCTGAGGGCTTAGGCACAAAAAGTCTGTATTTATCTTAAAGCTAGAGACAAGACATGTATCGGCTGTCCAAGTCCATCCGTGACTGACATTCCCCCAGGGTCAAAATGGATCTGAGCAGCATTAACTTTAGTCAACAAGTCCCGTCCAAGTAGAGGGGCTAGGCATTCTGGTATCACCAAAAACGAATGGGACACCTGGTGGGTCCCCAGATTTACTTTCTGTTCCGTGGTCCAACAATATCTTTTTTGTCCCCGTGGCTCCCTGCACCAAGCTGGTTTTTTTTAGACATTGGTCCCAGTTTTTTATTTAAAACAGAGTGTTGGGAGCCAGTGTCCACCATGAAGCCAACGGGTTTCCCCTCCACATGTATGGTTACCCAGGACTCGGGGAGGGGTGCCGAGTCTTGACTCCCCTAGTCACTGTCTTCCCCCGCATATAGAACTCGAGTTCCAGGGGAAATTTTCTCTCTCTGGGTTGTTCCTCTCTTCGGGTCCCTCTTAGGGCACTCATTTTTCTAGTGCCCCCGTTCTTTGCAGTAAGCGCACTGATCTTTTTTAGGGCCTGCCTTTTTGGTCTCTCTTTTTCTCCCAACGAACTCGTTCCTCCCTTTTTTCTGGGGTCTCCCTATTATTAAATACCTTTTCAGCTGCTTTCAGTAAGTCTTGTATTGTCTGTTCTCCTAACCCTTCTATCTTTTGTAATTTCCTCTTAATATCTGGGTCTGCCTGATTCACAAATGCTAGTAGAACTGCAGCGCATGATTCCTCAGCCTGGGGGTCCATAGGTGTATATTGCCTAAAGGCTTCCATTAGCCTCTCTAGGAAGGCTGATGGGCTCTCAGTGGGCTCTTGCCTTACTAAATTTACCTTCGCCAAATTTGTCAGCTTCCTAGCTGCGGCCCGCAGGCCAGCCATTGGAGTCTGGCGGTACACTCGGAGACGCTCCCTACCTTCCACTCGCTCAAAATCCCAGTTAGGCCGCAACAGAAGAAACCCCTCGTCTATGAGATGAGGCTGGGCGGTTGGTCTCCCGTCGACCCCCGGGACCCGTTTCTGCGCCTCTGCCAGGATTCGTTCCCATTCTTCCGTGGTGAAGAGCACCTGCAACAGCTGCTGACAGTCATCTCAGGTGGGGTTATGAGTGAACAAAATGGAATCTAAGAGGTTAATGAGGCCTTGGGGTTTCTCCGAAAAAGGAGGATTCCAGCAAGACCGGTTTTGGGCCCTTATTCTTCTCGGCTTCTTCTGGGGCAGTGGGGGTTTCCATAATCAGGGCTTGTACATTAGGAGAATCAGGGAGTTTGTGAACAAAAGGTTTTAACCATTCGGGCGGATCTTTTACTAGATCTTGCCAGACCATAACATATGGGACTTGGCTCGGGTGGCCCCAGGGATCAGGAGCCATAACTTTCTCTTTTACCGCCGGAATAATAGAAGGTTGAAAAGTTCCTTCTGGAGGCCATCCAACTTGGAAGGTGGGCCACTCTGCAGAGCAAAAGGTTATTAATTTACTCTTTGTCACCAGTAACGACAGATCATACGCTCTAGTCCTGACATCCGAGAAATGATCAGTCATGAGAGAGAGTGGGGTAGATTTTTTCTTGCCCCATAGCGAGAGTCAGAAGAAAGTCACCGAGAATTACCACCAATAAATCCTATCGGGAGTGGTGGCGGCCAGGAGGTTGGGCTTGTGGTATGCTTCGTGGAACTATTTGAGTGCCTTAGTCATTGCATGGAAGTTTTCTTGTTGGGGGCGGGCACTCTAAGGGTTTCTAGCCCGTTCCGTGACCCCCTTATCCTTTCACAGGAGTCTTCCAGTGGCAGGTGCCCTATCGGCTCTTAAGTACCTGTCCCGTGCCCACACAGACGGGTTTTTATTTGGCCAGATTCTCGGTTTAGAATACGAGAAAAAAGAAAAGAGTTTCACCCTCTCGGGCTCCCGTTGCTGGGGCTGACTTGTTGGGAGGCCTTCAGAATCCGCCAGGGAGTAGCCCTGGCTGGGACTCGTCAGTTGCCCCGACAACTGTCTGCCTGTTCACTGAAACTCCCAGAAACAGAAATGAGGCTCCAAGGCTTTATAGGAAGAAGTAGACAACGACACACCAGAGAACAACGAGACAGGAGACAATGCCGGCAGTTATACAGAAAAACACATAGACAGACACACATCGGCCAACAACACAGATCCTCTGGAACAAGGGTCACCTTACCGAATGGCATCCACTGTTGCCCAGATTCTGGCTTAGGAGAGGAGGTCTCCTTCCCTCAGAGCTGGCTGCCTTCCAGCGTGCTCGCTGGCCTCGGCCTCACGCCAGCCGGAACGGCCAATCCGTTCCCTCATGGAAAGCTTTCCTTCACGCCAGACACCTTCCTGCCTTTTAGCAGGGCCTCGGATTTACTCTGGGCTTTCTGCGCCAGATACCTTCCTGCTTCACAGCAGGGCCTCGTATTTACACTGGGCTTTTTCAGACCTGCCTGAGCACCAGTGCTATTACCTGTCCTTTTTCCCCTTTGTTCCAAAGAGCGTTCTTCCCCAGTCAAGGTATCCCGGACAAGCCCCCAAATGTTCTGCCCGTAGTCCGAGTCCCCGGTCAGGAAAGAAGACTCCTCGAAACAATGCAACTTGCAATAGGGGAATTTATTACTGACCAAGTGTGTGAGGATGAAAGGCCCCGAGCCCCAGTTCTCTCAGGTATTTATTAGGTCAAAAAAGCAGCAGGTAGTTGGCGCAAGTGGATTGGTTACACAGTAGGTAGTTGGTGCAAGCGGATTGGTTACACAGTTGCAAGGTAATTTTTGTTGGCCCAACGTGGGACTTTCAGCTTTCCCTTGATAGGTTCCCTTTTTTCTTGCTAGGCATATGTTGATTGGCTAGCTCCAGGAGGCCTGATAATTATGTTACCCCAGGAAACCAGGCCTACTCCTAATCTAGGCTGCCTGTCATGGCGTTAGCCGTGACAGCCTCACATTATTACTTGCAGCAAGTAAGGGTGCAGGCATATTTGTGAAGGGGCTTGAGTCAAGGAGAATTCAGCATAGAACTGGGACAGAAGTTGACAGAGTCCAAGCTTTATAGGTGGTTGAAGTCATGAAGGTCAGTAAAGGTCAATTATCATCATCCCGTAGGTTCCATTTGATCTAGTGGTTGAGTGCTTCAGGGTAGTCTTTACCATTGAAGCAGAACTGAGAGTCTTCACAATCAATTTTATCTTTGCTATTTTTATTTCTCTTCTCTGTTAACAGCTTATTCTTCTATTCTCTTAAGATCATTGTTCCTGAGACCTATTCAAGAACAAGCATTGTGAATGACTCAAGCAAAACTGGCTTCTCTTTTGTCAAGGAAGCCATGCCTGGTTTTCTTTCTCTGTGGACTCCATACCCTATCTGCTTAGAGAAGTAAATGATTTAAGTAAATGTAAGTAGGATAAGTTTATAGTTAAACTTTTTAGAAACAATTATATTTTAAGTATACTTAAAAATAACATCCAAAATCTTTTTGGTAACTTGAAGCTTTTGCATTGTGTTAAATTAACTGATAGAAGTTTATTAATTATCTAGATTATTTCCAAATAAAATAATGAAACTTTAATTACTGAACATAGGTTTATCTACTTTTGGCTTTCTGTTGCTGAAAAACTAAAGATAAAAATTGAATCTCTTTGTAAACATATTTGATGCCAAGCTGAGAAATTTTCTATGAGAAAGCGCATGTTTCAAGAAATTATAAAAAGTGTTTATGTAAGTTTACCTATCTTCAGAATGCTAATATAAAGGATAGTTCATAGTTGCTTACTTATTTTTTGGTAGAAATCAAGATTTCTAAGGGTTAAGAATTCTAATTAATATACATAATAAAACTATTAGAAATAATAAAGGAAACAACTCTTTATGCAAGGAAAGTACTGTGTGTTTTTGGTATAAAAAAAGTATGAGGAATAAATTTGTTAAGGGAAATGAGAATTTTGTTTAAACTAGAACTTCCAGTTATGAAGGACAAACTAAATGTATGCAGAAAGTTGAAGAGAGGAAAGGAGAAAATTTTGCCTTCTGTAATCAAGCTGGCTAAAACAATAAATATTGTAAGAATGCTAAAAGTAAGATTTAGTATCAATAGTATACTTATATAAAACTAAAACCAGGCTTTCTTTCATCTGCTAAAAGGACAAAGTGTTATTGGACCATTGGTGTGCTCTTGATAAGAAATTGTAAGAAAAAAAAATTTGTTACCTTTTCAGTGATCTGCCTAGAAAACAAAAATTCTGTTTTATCAGAATGATTTGCTGTTTCCTGTGTTCATCAGCTTTTTGATTACTTATGAAAACCAAGTCCTAAGTTTTGCTAATAGGTAATTAAGTATTAAGTTTCATAATAATCTGTTAAGGCAAGTGTTCTAAAACTGTTTTTAAAATATTTTTTATAAACTTCCCCAAATCAAATTCCAAATGAAGTCTTTTGACCACAAACCAACTTTGAAAATTTCCAGAGGGCCCTTAGGACATTCCAAAATTTTGTTAAACTCCCAAGTTGGCTTCAGTCGTGTCCAACTCTTTGCAACCCCATGGACTGTAGCCTGCCAGGCTCCTCTGTCTATGGGGTTCTCTAGGCAAGAATACTGGAGTGGGCTGCCATTTCCTTCTCCGGGGGATCTTCCCAACCCAGGGATCGAACCCACATCTCTTACATCTCCTGCATTGGCAGGAGGGTTCTTTACCACTTCAGTTCAGTTCAGTTCAGTCACTCAGTTGTGTCCGACTCTTTGCGACCCCACGAATCGCAACACGCCAGGCCTCCCTCTCCATCACCAACTCTTGGAGTTTACTCAAACTCATGTCCATCGAGTTGGTGATGCCATCCAGCCATCTTTACCACTAGTGCCAACTAATTAGGCTTATTTCATATATTAAACTGCATGGAAAGCATTGTCAAGTAAGAAGTAGTACTGAGCTTTCTTTATGTTGTACAGGGATATCAGTGTTCTAGAAATTTTGTGAGATTCCTAGAAATCTGATATATCCTGGTATAAAGTAACTTTTAATCATAGTCATTATCTTAAAATATTGTATGATGTCCTCTGCGACCCCAATCAGAAATGGACAAGTAAGAGATCTTATTGCTGTTCTCTTACCTCCTGATATTGCTGCTGTCAAAATTGAGGCTAACACTAAAAGGACTGAACCTCATTACCAGAGCATTGCGATAACTGACTTTCATGCAAAGGTAGCAGCAACAGAATCTAAAAAGATTTTGGCACATGTGGATGCAGTCCAATCTCCTTCTGCAAAAAATGATCCCTCATTGCCATATTTTTGTCATTCTGATGTCCTCGTAATGGCAGCAGTCTGCTCCTGAATCAGAGAAACTAATATGAGTAAACAATAGCTGTGAATTAAACAAACAGTCAAGGTTATGGGAAAACAAAGACAGCCACTTGCTTCCTCCTGGCTCCTGGCAAACCAGATTTTTTGGTTTTTGCATTCTTTCACCCACCATAGTGCATGTAAGAAAAACTATTTTTGTACTACAAGCCTCAGACCTCCTCCCACTAGACCTTTTAAACACCTGCAAGGGGACGTTTTTCAACTGTCACTTATTGTGGGTTACAAATATGTTCTTGTTATTGTATGTCTGTTTTCTGGATGGTCGAAGCTTCTCCCTTGCTCTTAGGGTAATGCTCTGACAGTGGCAAAGAAACTATTAGAAAATGTGTTTACCACTTGGGGCATACCTTCCACAGTCTCCAGTGATAAAGGCACTGGGCAAATCATACAGGCCTTAACAAAACTTAGCAAGCTTCTTGGAATTATCCCTTTCCCTATCACTTGAAATTATCAGGCATGGTTGACAGAACTAATGGAAAGCTGGATTCAAGCAGAATAAGAGTTAATAACATGAAACTTAACTGATGGGGATAGTTATAATTTTTATGACTGTGTTAAAATATTGCTGGTCCTGTAATGTGTTTTCCAGCTTTACAGATATATTAAAAAAAAAGATATATTTTCTCTTAAGCTACTCAACAATTAGGTAAGATATACTTTTCTAAGCAAATATGAAACACTTACGTTTTCTCCCTACCCAGTCCCTCCTCTCAAAGAGTATTATTTTCATACAAGATGACACAATAGCGCACAATTGGAAACACTACCTAGACTTTGACTATAATAGTATTACAGGTGAAGTGTGAGACTTCTTATAAAAAATTCCGGCAAAGTCATCTTAAAAAGAACTTAAATATCAGTCACTTTTCTTGCTCACTTTACTTACATAAATAACCAGGCAAAGTTTATTACAAGCAGGTTAGTTTTACTGTGATGATCTTTGGGGAAAAAATGGGGGTAATTGTAGGAAGAAAAATCATGTTTATATCTATGTATAAATTAGATTTCAGTCCTGTTAGTTGTCTTTGAGATTTTGTTATATATCTGTAAACTGAACTGGATCCTGAATTCTTCTGATTTCCTCAAATATCTGGCTACAACTCACCAAACTAGCTTTTCCAGGTTTCTCTTGCCCTTCTAATTTAGAATCACTAAGAACAAAGACTGCCCTTGAATCTGCTTGGAAGGGACTATATCATATCTGCTTCACTACTCAGCTGGCAGCCAAACTTCAGGGACTTGAGCCTTGGAAACATCTCACAGCTGAAGAACACCGTACCTGATCCTCTGCAAATGTTGGAGACCTCCAAGTGAGATCTATGAGGTTGAGAAGTAGCTGACATTGATGTGGACTGCTTCTTCCCAAGATGCCAGGTGAAGACTTCATGCTTTAACTAAACATGAAAGTGTTCTTCTCTTTCTTCCCTTTACTCTGGCATTGGCCTGGAAAGATAATGTCCTCATCTGTATCTCCCAGGTCATTGTTAAGGGAAGAGTGAACCTCTGGAATTTAAGGCTAGGAGATTCTTTTCCCACATGAGTTAAAAACCTGAGTGACCTCTGAATCTAACAGCTAAATGCAGAAGTCCCTGTGAATGAATCCATTAAGGGTATTTTCTTAACAGGAATGATTTGTGCCCACAAGTCTCATCTTGGTCTGTGATAGTTATCATCCTTGGGCCTATGAATACCTGAATGGTTGTACACAGCTGGGCTATGCCTCTGGGTTATCTAACTGTGTCTTTGTCTTTGCTAAAAAGGACCTACCTTTAATTCTTAAAAGTATTGTAGAATTCACTGCTAAAACACTGGCTGCCTAACAAATTCCTTAGGTTCACTGTCCAAGATTGTTTTTGATAATAGAAAAACCCTTGATTATCTTTTAGCTAAGCAAGGAGGTGTCTGTGCTGTGGCCAGTATTGTTATTCCCAAACTGAGTTCACCTCTTGGTGAGTGTCGTCCAAAAAAAACCAAAAATCCAGAAGAAGGAGGTGATGCCGAAAACTCAGCCTCTGTGCACCACTGCCAAATCAAATCTCGGAGACGAGGTTTTGGGTGAAGTAGAAAAGAACAGCTTCATTGCTTTGCCAGGCAAAGGGGGTCACAGTGGGCTGATGCCCTCAGAACTATGTCCCAGGGAGCTCCCTGGCACTCCAGTGGTTAGGACTTGGCGTTTTCACTGCTCTGGGCCCAGGTTCAGTCCCTGGTCAGGGGAACTGTAATCAAACAAACTGTGCAGCATGACCAAACAGAAAAAATTTTGAAACAAAACTGTGTCCTAACAAGGGAGTATTTGGTGAGGCATTTATAGCCATGGTTCAAGGGTAGGATTGCTGATAAGGAGCAGTGTGTGTGAAGAGCCTGCATTTCTTTACTCTGGCCTCAGGTAGTCTCCCGATGAGCATCTGCATATCCTACTCTCTGGATGAGGAGTGCTTCATCACGTAGTGGATTTCTTACAGGTTTTCATTCTGTAGAAAAGCTCAAATATATTGTTATGTGTATCGCTTGAGGTGCAACCGGGACCCTGCACTATTGTTTCTTGACTGCTCCTCCCTTGTCTCTGCATTCCCTCACTTACCTGATTAGCAACTGTTTTGACCCTGCCCTTCGGCCTCAGGGAAGGTCAAAGATGCTGAAGTCTATTCTGTACAAATAAGAAGTGGGGGACACAGAAAAGGCTTCCCTGGCCAGGAGCCCTACCAGGTCCTGCTCAGTTTTAGAAGGAGTTGTTACTTGCACCAAATAAGCAGAACCCTGGGGATCTTTTCCAAAGCAGTGTCTCCACAAACACCAAAATTGGAGAAGTTTAAAGCTAAGGGTACATGCATACTCATGAAGTGGCTTGAGCAGAGGAAAATTTAGCATAATATTAGAGCAAAGGTTGACAGTCAAAGCTTTAGTTGATTGACATTCTGAGGGTCAAAAAATATCACATCCTCATTCCATCCTTCACCTGGCTGGGCGTTTGTTCCCACAGAACTCAAAGATATGTATCAGGTTGTTATGTATATCCCTTAAGGCAAAACTAGTACTCCGTTTTATCTCTGAACTATTTATTTATTTTTTTGGCTGCACCAGGTCTGGGTCTTAGTTACAGCACTCGAGATTTTCTATCTTTGTTATGGCATGTAGGGTCTTTAGTTACGGCATGAGGGATCTTTAATTGCAGCTTGCAAGCTCTTATTTGAGGCATGTGGGATCTAGTTCCTGACCAGAGATCGAACCCAGGCTTCCTGCATTGGGAGCTTGAATTCTTAGCCACTGGACCACCAGGGAAGTCTATGAACTATTGTTTCTTGACTATTTTTCCTTTGTTCCTGCATTCCCTTACTTTCCCTTGAGATCATTAATTACTGAGGTCTGTTCAAGGGCAAGCTTTGTAGCCAGGCTTAGGTCACAAAATGACTTAGGCCAAAAATGGCTTCTCTTATGTCAAGAAAGCCATGCCTGATTCTCTTTCTCTGGGGACTGCCTACCCTATCTACATGTACCTTGTCCACTTTAATGAAATAAAATGCACAGTCTGTAAGTTGAGAATTAAGTTTTATTCTGTGGACTTTCTGAACTTAAGCTCGGAAAACAGCCTCTCAGCACTGAAGGACTGCTCCGAAGAGTAAGAGAGCAGCCAGAATATATAGGAGTTTTTGCAACAAAAAAACAGGTAGTCAGAATATCAAAAGGTTACTGTTTATTAAAGAAAACCAGACATCCCAAGTTAACAAATTTAGCATTTTTCTATGTAGGAGAAGATGAACGAGTCTAGGCTCTTTGAAATCATTCCTTTGGTATGCACCTTAACTATCTAGGGCCAGTATCTTGCTTTTCTCCCTCCCGAATCCCCTCAGGGTGCACAGTCCGAGGGGCTGCAGTAGCCGTTGTTGCCTGGGTGGCCTCAACATCCTTTATTTACTGATAAGGCAGGCAACATTCTTTTTTGGTTTTTTGTTTGTTTGTTTTTTGGAATGATAATAACTGTTTAATCCAGGAACTGGGTGTATGGGTTCATTATATTTAGTTCATTCTTCTTTTCTGCGAGAATTTGACATTTTTCACAATAAAAAGTTTGGGAAGTTCAAAAGCACTGTGATATCCTAAATTGAATCCTGGAATTAAAAAAAGGTGCATAAGTGGAAAAACTGATGAACTCTGAGAAAAGTCTGAGATTTAATTCATGGAAATGTACCAGCGTGGGGTTTCCCAGGTCGCTCAGTGGTAAAGAATCCACCTACCAAGCAGGAGATGGGGGTTTGATCCCTGGGTTGAGAAGGTCCCCTGCAGAAGGAAATGGCAACCCACTCCAGTATTCTTTCTTAGAGAATCCCATGGACAGAGGAACCTGGTGGGCTACAGTACATGGGCTCACAAAAGAGTTAGACATGACTGAAGCGACTGAGCACACACCAGTGCTCATCTCCGAGTTTTAACAGATGTACGTTGGATAGGAAGTGTTCAGAGGAAACTGTGCAAAGGGTATATGGGAACTCTCTGTGCTAGCTTTGCTACTTCTCTGCAAACCTAAGATTATTCCAAGGTCAAAAGGTTAATTTTTTAAGTTAGGTAAGAAACAACCAAGGGAAAAAAAAGGCAAAAAATGCAAGCACCCAAACATACTTGTAAAAGTCTTCATAGAATCGCCCCTTGTGATCCTGCCTAATTGAGGCTCAGTTTATTTCAGGAAATTCATCAAGAGATTTTGCATCATAAAAAGCCCTAGAAAACAGAACCACTGCTACCTCATGATTGCAGTTCTTCTCCTTCCACTTGGTAAAGAGATCAGCAAGGAAACCATTCACAGCTTTCTCAAAATACAGATCTCCATAAATACCAAAATCCCACATTTCACAGCTCATCTGAATAAATATGTAAGCCGTAGCCGACATAGAATGGGACACCACCCTGGTATCTTCGCTTATATAACCACACATGACCTTCTCATTCTTGATCCACAGCTCACCAGCCTGTGCCCTGAGGCCAGCAAATTCTACTTTCTGAGTGACATAGGCACATGTGCTGACCAAACTTTTCTTTAGTCACCACATATCCCCACGGTCAATATATTGATCCTTAAAGGTTAATTCCACAAGGTCAAAGGTCACATCCTTAGGATCTCCAACATTCACATACACATCTTGATTAGGTCTTAACCGGAACACATAAGTCATGGTCTGGTCAACACTAATAGTTTCTTTCTGCAAATCCTCCTTAAGTGACCTGACCTGCAAAAGCAGAGAGCTGTACTCATCGTTGGGGTGGGCAATCTCCACAATGTCTCCAAGCTTGATGTGCAGAAATACTTTGGGGTTCACAACCAGCTCATCGTCACTACCCCCGAAGCCCTTCTTGGTGATGACGAGTTTGTAGACCTTTGTTGTTCTCAAGCTGTTCCAAATTTGGGGAAGAGAAGTCATCTTGCCTCCCCGCAACTCCGGAGCCCCTTCCCACTTGAGGACGGGGTTCTGATGACCGGACCCTGGCCGGGTCCCCGCACCTCCTCCGGACGCCCCTCCTGCGCCCGCAGAGTCCGCGAGGACCCAGTGCCAGATTTGCAGGCGCTGGCCGGCAGGCCCCGGCCACAGAGCGCTCACCTGAGAACTCGCGCCACTCCGGTGACCGCAGGCAACATTCTTTATGCACAACCTGCATCACTATTTCTGGGAAAGTTGAAATTCAGTTATGTAAGATCACTGAAGAAACCATGTATCTTAAAATGGGGTCTTTCAATGGAGGCTTTCTTTGGTTTGGGTCTTGGGGATGTCAGTGAAAAACGTTGCCTCAAGCCATCAGCTATTTCCGCTGCCCCTGAATATGAGTGAGCCTGAGGAAACTCAGGATGGAGACAAATGGGTTGCCCACTGCCAAGCCGTCAGCCATTGCAGCCACCCCCAGTGGTGCACCCCGAAGGGACTCAGATTGGAAAAGAACAGGGTACTGGCCCTAGAGAGCTGAGGTGCATATCAAAGGAAAAAATTCAAAGAGCCCAGGCTCTTGCATCATCCCATATATAAAAGCACTAAAATAAAATGCATTAACTTAAAATTTCTGATTTTCTTTAATAGTAATCTTTTGATATCCTAACTACCTGGTTTTTGTTGCAAAAACTCCCACACATCCTGGCTGCTCCCTTACCTCTTGGGAGCAGTCCCTTAGAGCTACCTGACAGGCTGCCTCTAGGGCTTGGGGCCCTCAGAAAATCAGCCATATAAAACGTTAATTCTCAGCTTTTAGGCTGTGCATTCCACCACCACCCCCGCCCCCCACTCAACAGGGACTATGGCTCCAAAGTAAACTTCAAATATTGGGAATTATCCTGCTTATGGTTAACTTCCCTCATAGCTCTGTAAGTAAAGAATCTGCCTGCAGTGCAGGAGACCCTGGTTCAATTCCTGGGTCAGGAAGATCCCCTGGAGAAGGAAATGGCAACCCACTCCAGTATTATTGCCTAGAGAATTCCATGGACAGAGGAGCCTGGCAGGCTACATACAGTCCATGGGGTCAAAAGAGTCGGACTCGACTTAGCAACTAAACAACCAACAACCAACAACCAATGGTTATCATAATGATTTCCTTGGCATTGTGTCCTCACAAAAGCTTCAAATGCATGTTCACAGCCACAGACCACCAGGCAAATGATCCCCCTATGGTAGGACTGTCAAATAGGGGATGAAAAGAATGACCAGTTTAAGGATTATGACCTGTGACTGTCACGGGGATTAAACAGAAAGTCACGACCTATGGGTCATCAAGGATCAACAAAGCTGTGGGAACTACAGAGCGGAAGCTGAGAATGGTGCTGATGCCTTAAATTTTGATCACTGTTAGGGTGAGTTTGATGAAAAGGGAATTGTTAAAAAGAAATAACTAGACCCAAATGGAATCATTTGTCGCCAGGGACAGCAGACCACGTCTTACTTGCAGTTTCAACCTCTCCCAGGAATGTGACCAGATGATCTGAAATTTCTTGATCAATAGTAGTGAGGTAATCTTCATGATAAAGGCCCGTGCTGTTCCCTCCCCACCCCCAAAAAAGACGTTGGCCCCGCCTGAAACAATCCTTTCTTTTCTTTTGTTAATACCTTCCTGTCCCACCCTCCTTCTACCTATAAAAACCTTCCATTTTGTACAACCCTTCAGATTGCCCTTCTGTTTATTAGATTCGATGCTGCCAGATTCATGAATCATTGAGTACAGTCAATTAGATCTTCAAATTTACTCAGTTGAATTTAGTTATTTAACAGAGCTTAGATGAAGCCTTCCTTCCTGGAACTCCCTCTTTAAAAATATTGTTGTTTATCTAGTTTTTCTGGATATGAACCTGAACTTTACTAGGATTGTAAAAATCCCTCCCCACAGTGTGGAATATAGATGTGCATTTGATGTAAATTATGTGGCTATTAAAAAAAAAACTACCCAACAACCAAAATAGTGGAATGGATAGATTAAATTATGTTCACATAAGGCTATTAAAAATTGTTTTTATAGAACATGTGGTAACATAGGGAAGTATTTCATTAAAAAAGAGAACAGGATATGTGGCCACTTAAAAAATCTTTGGTGCCTCGGTGTTTTCCTACACATAGAATAAGCACCTACTTTGCTTGTGGAGATAATGTGAAAACATTTCACTTGGAAAGAAAGTTACTACCCAAATCTAAGATCTGATTTAAGAGAGAAGGTAAAGAACACCAAGTTCATGTTAACCTTCCTGGTGCTTATAATTTAAATGTCTTTTTTTTAAATTGAAAGTTAGCAACCCTTTCTTATGTCTTTGAAAGTCTGACCTAGAACACAGATAAGGAAATTTGTTTTCTTTTTAAGAACTGACTCATTGGAAAAGACCCTGATGCTGGGAAAGATTGAAGGCAGGAGGAGAAGGGGACAACGGAGGATGAGATGGTTGGATAGCATCACTGTCTCTATGGACATGAATTTGAGCAAGCTCTGGGAGTTGGTGATAGATAGGAAAGCCTGGCATGCTGTGGTCCATAGGGTCATGAAGAGTCAGACACGTGGTAATAAGGGGAAGTATTTCATTAAAAAAGAGAACAGGATATGAAACTTTGTTCACTGCATGACTATATTTAGCATAAGAAAAGAAAGCAAGCAAAATCCTATAAAAATGATATAATTAAAGCTGCTTACCCAGAAATTCTACTACTACTTTTTTTTTTTAACATTTATTTATTTGGTTACACCCAGTCTTAGATGTAGCACTTGTGATCTTTGATCTTCATTGCAGCATGTGGGATCTTTAGTTGTAGCATGTGGGATCTAGTTCCTGGACCAGGGATCAAACCCAGGCCCCCTGCATTGGAAGCATGGAGGGGAGCCATTATAAGACCATTGGAAATCCTAGAAATTTTACTTCTAAGAGACAATCCTAGGGAAATGATTGGCTGTAACAAAATTAATCACCATGCAAAAAAAGAAACAACTTTAATGGTTGTTTAGTGAAAAAGTAGAAACAACACACATGTCCAACAACTCAAACATAAAGGATTAGTGAAGTTAATTATGATACAAATGTATAATAGAAAAATGAGCAACCGATAAAATGATAGAATCATATTTGTTGACTTAACAGTATGTTCATAATGTATTAAGTGAAAAAATGCTGGTTAAAAGGACTGCATACATTAAAAGTCCCTTAAAAGAATAGGAAGAGATAAGAATGCTTGTATGCATAAATACAAGTCTACAAGAATATTTTCCCCAAAGATGGCTAGTTATCTTTGAATGGTGGGATTATAGTATGGTTTTCTGAAAACTTTGCTTATAGAGATTTTTCATATTCCTATAGTTAATTTATAATCATGGTGGTTGTACGTCTGGCACCTTCTACTGGAGTCTGTGGCCAACTTGGTCTTGTTAAGATAGAAGCATTGTAGAAAGTGCACAGATGTGTCAGGTGGAAGCCAGAAATCGCAAGAGAGTAGGACATGCTCTTTGTAAAATCAAAAAATAGTAATGCATTTGTTAATTGTGTATCTCAGAAGGAGGATAGAAAGCATGCCATACATATACAGGAGGCAACCTTTCAGATTTACTCAAGAGCACTCAGCTAGGTTAGAAATGTAGTGTATTCCTCTAAGTCTGCTCTGATTTACTGTACAAGCTCCCCTCTTGTAGGTAGAAGTGGGGAAGGAGGGACAAGATCAAGTCCAATTCATTAACCTCAGTTCAATCCCGTAATTGAAAATGTCTTTGTAGGTAAAAGCCTCTACTTGGATAATTTAGCTAAGTGCTCAGCCGGTCAGTTACGCCCCTCCCTCTGCTCCTCTCCTAGAAGGCATCTGGGTGTTTGAGGGAGGGTCATGGCTTTCTTGACCTTAATGCGGCAAAGGGTAGATGTTAATCCTGCCAAGGAAGAGCAGGCTCCAGACCCCGAACCTCTTCATGTCCTCTGCTTGCCCAGCAACCTTGCTAACAGACCTCCCGCCCTAGTACTTCAACCTGGAACAAGGAGATTAAGACAATCGCGCCATGCCCTGTGATCTCTCTCCCAGACTGCACTGCCCCTTTCTTTTCCCTACAAGTAAGCCCAGAAGGACTGGGGGCATACTTTTCCCCCTTCTCTTCTTTACAGCCTGGGAAGTCTTCCTTCTATTCTGCACACAGAGCCTATGCATTAAAAAGGAAGCTTTGTTATTTAGAAATCCCCTTCTCCAAAAAGCCTGGGGTTTCTGTACATGTCTTACTAAAAAGAGGTCAAGAAAATCAGCTTTGAAATTCAAAGCTGATGAATGGCCACTCTGTTCTGGGCAGCACCTGTCTGTCCTGTCTTTCCTGGGACAATAAGCTTGATGACTTTGTCAGAAGGCTACTACAAAATAGGATTTAAATGGGGGAATCAAAATGCATTGGTTTAATTCTTATAAAATGTGTCAACTGAAAAACTAGTCACAACCTGAAAGTAGAGAGTTATTTTATTTGGTGGGAATGTTAAGGACTCCAAGCCGGGGAGGCAGCATGTCAGTTGCCCTGACAAAGGGAGTCAGGCTATATACAAGTTTGCAACAAAGGGGGCAGGCAGTCTGAACATTAAAGATTATTGTTAAGTAGTAGGGAAAATCAAATATCAAGCTAAGGAATTTAATGTTCTTCTGTGTATGGAGAGATGCAAGTCTCTGGGCTCACTGAATTCATTCATTTTATAAGCACCTCAGCTATCTGAGGCCAAATCCTGGTTCTGTACCATCTGAGCCACCAGGGAAGCCCCTAAATCCTGTTTCTTGATTGTTTACATCCTTAATTCCTTGTTCACCATAAGGAGTGGCAAGTGTGGCAGTTGGCTACTTCTTGTGTCCCCCACTTCCCCAGCTCCTCAGTAATCACTTTGCGGGTGGGAGTGGCAGCATCTGCTGGATCGTAGACATTGTGTTCCTATTTGGGAGTCCTCATTCACATCTGGAGACCTGACATCGCTGATGGCTGTGACATTTCTTGCCCATCGATATGGCAGGAAATATTTCATTTCACAAATGCAATCCCTTGAGAGGTGAAATTAGATGAGCTAAAGTAATGAGATTCATTTTCTTGGATGTCTTGTGAGATGCACCTCTTTTCACCATAGAGACAAAGTGTAATTTTAAAAGACATGACCCTGATGACAATATAGAGTGAATACTTGTCACAGGGTTGTGCATTAATGGAAAAACCAGCAGGATAGTAAATCTGGTACAAAAGAGAATTCAGAACAGAGAGATGTATATGTTCAAAAATGAAAAGAAAGCTAAAATAAGTTTTCTAAACTAGAAGCAAAACAGGACAATAGAACCATAATCTTTGGGACTGTCACAGAAATCTTTTGTATCTCTACTGCACAAAAATCTACAAGTTAACTGCGTCTGATCCTTAATCAAGCCACAGGGCATTCCCATGGAAAACTGAATCCTTGGGTGGGCCTGTTAGAGAAAGAACTTTAAATGAAGCTTCAGTCCCACGTTGAAAGGACAAGCAGTCATCCTTTTGCCTTGTTTTCAAGTGTTAGGTAATTTTTTCTTAACACGGTCAAATATATCCTGCCATATACATATATCTCACCCTCCTTAACAGACACGAATCCAGTCTGGTGAGAGCTACTGGAACAAACAGCCTTGAATGAATTTATAAAGAGCCTACAAAAATAAAAGATAGGTGTTTAAGAAGTCTAGGTTCTGCTTCAGAGACACAAGTGAGTAGGTATCTTTAAGAACCTAGAATTGTGATATTGCTCCAAACCTACAGTTTTACAGATATTTTATTACAAAGTACCCTTTCTGTTTTTAGATTCATATCTAGATTTAATTAGGCCTAAATGACTCCATTACCAAAGCAGATTAATCTGGTTAAATGAAACCGTAAAGGCACGTGATAGTTTTTTAGTCATCTTGCTTTATGTATGTCACCACAGCCCATGAAATGTATGCTGGTCTATTAGGTTACTGAACCGACAAACATTATTTCATGGAGAAGGGATATTCAGAGTTGGCTTAACTTTAAGGAATTTAGCCCAGTTCACATTTAAACCACTCTCCAGCTGATAATAGTTTCCAAAACATTCCTGATTTTTTTTTAACATTTCTGATTTTTAAGAAGCTCATAACAGCTTGTTTGTATACCATCCTCCATATCCAGATGGTTTTTGAAGCAGAAAAATAAAAGAAAACAAATATTATAAACAAACAAAGCCAGCTCTGAGTAGCAGTTTCCCCATGGGATTTCATTTTCTGAGAGTAAGATCATCTGATTAAAAAGCTCAAATTCTCTGAAACTTTCTATTGAAGTCTATGGTGTGTAATATGAGCACATTTCGACAGCAAGGTTATTCAGCTCTGGAAAACACAATAACTCACTTAGCGCTTTTCCTTTAAAAGTTGATGAAAGCTAAGACACTACATGTTGGTGCAGAAATGAGAAATATAAAGGTGTTTGTCACTAGCTGCTTGGCTGTGTTTGTTTTTTTTTTTTTTTTCCCACTGCAAGAAAGCAAAAACAAACATTTGGGAAGGCATTGAAACTCAAAAGCATGACCAAAGCTAAGAAACTTAAGTAACTGTGTCACAGAAACATGGGAACACAGATTCTGTTGGCTTATCCAAATAGATAATTAATCATGTTCTTGACAGTGTGGAATGCAGATTCGCCTGCTATTTGCAGAGACTTTAGCAATCAGGCTTTCTTGAATACTGGTGCCTGGAGTGGTTGAGAAATTCTAAGTCAGTGATTCCAAAATCTGCAGATTCTGGGACCAGTAAACTTTGAAAACGACATTGAAAGCTAACATGGTGTTAACTTCTTATTTTGCCAAAAAAATAATACTTGGGGGAGGGGAAACCTTTTTATTTACAATTGCTGTCATTTCATGGAAGATAGGGCTTCACAGGCTAGTTCATAATTGGATTCATCAGTGGATTTGGGGCCCAGATATCTTTGGGTAACTTGTTTCTCAAACCTTTCATTAGCGACTAACAGGCACATTGGAGTACGTGTCATCCATGACTGATCAAAACGAATCCTACCCAAAATGATCAAAATGAGACAGGTGATTGTGACAGGATTAGACTTTTTGTCCAGATAAGGACTTGGTTCTTGAGAGTTTTTCTTTAGGATCCTCTTGTCTTAAGCAGGAGTTTTTCAAAAGGTGAGGAGGTAGGAGATTTAAACGACCAAATTCTGCCCTGCCTAACATTTATTTATTTATTTATTCATGAAAGAAATGGGAAATTTTATTCAAGCCAAATTTGTTTGAGGATTATAACCCAGGAAGAGCATATCAGAAAGTTCTGAGAACTGTTCCCTTCACCTGCCTACTAAATAAGAATCAAATCAATTCCTTGAATGCCTGTTACTAAGAATGTTGGGTTAAACGTTGGGGCAAAGTTTCTCAAACTTAAATCTACATAATTACAGCCTGAGAACCTATCAAAACAGCAGATTTCTAGGTTTTAGTGTCATAGGCTGTGAATGACATCGATATGGCAGCACCGAAATCTCAATTTTTAGCAAGCAGAATGTAATTCTGATGCACATACTCCATGGACCCCCCGCTTCTTGAGAAACATTGTTCTAGGAGCTATAGGGAAGTAACACTTCCAGTTTCAGTAATGTCACACTAGCTAATTCAGATCAACCTTCTTGCTGAATATAATTTATTAAACATTATTTTAAAAGCATCAAAAAGCTAACAAAATACTGATAAATTAACTGAGGTGAGATCCAGAAGAGAATAGAAATTGAGGCATGAACTTGGCTAATTTTGAACTTTTTTCCCTTAGGGTCATGAGCTGATTTTGAAAAGACAATTGAGAGGGTGAGCTGTCTTTGTAACAATCTCATGGAACTAGGGGGACCAAAGTTGGATCAGGAGCTGTCAAGGTGGAGATCAGTAATACGTTCCCCATGACACACACACACATCCCAGGAATAAAGGTGAATTGGAAGTGGCTTGCTTAGAAAATCTCAAATCTTGAACTAAGCCGGACCTGGAAAAAGCAAATGAATGTCCTCTCTAGAGGAAGATAACATCAACCTGGGTATCAAATTATCTCTACAGATAATTTGTACACAATCAAAGATAACTAAAGCCTTAGTAGACAGAAAACCATAAGCAGGAACCAGGAGGAAAAATGAACAACAAAACAGATACAAAGGGATTCCACTAGGTAAATCAAAATGATCATTGACTCTGTGAAACAATTATTATAATGTCCTGTGGGATAGATAGATGGATATTTAAAGTGCATGACAATAATACCATAAAGGTTCAGGAGGGCTTTAAGTGGTATTAAATGTTCTAAATTTCTCACATTTGGAGGAGAGGAAAGATACCAGTGAATATTTGATACTTATGAGTAAAGAATACATGCTGGAATTCTGGAATAACTACCCAAAAGAATAGAAGAAGAGTACATGATTTGTAAGCTAAAAGAGATTTTTTAAAATGAATGATAAAGGGACTTCCCTGGCAGTTGAGTGGTTAGGACTTCACCTTCCACTGCAGAGGATGCAAGTCCAATCCCTGGTTGGGGGACTAAGATCCTTCATGCCTCTCATCCAAAATAACAAAACATAAAACAGAAACAATATTGCAACAAACTCAATAAAAAAACTTTAAAAATGGTCCACATAAAAAAACTTTTAAAAAGTGAGTGATAAAAATGATCAACCCAAGAGAAGGTATAGAAAAAAATGAAAAAGGAACACAGGACAGACAGGGAAAGAGATATATGTAATAAGATAGTAGATTTAAACAAAAATATATCAGTAATTATGTTGAATGTAAATGAACTCAATTTTCTCCCCCCCTTTTTTTTGATCCGTATATCTATTTGTTTTCAGATTCTTTTCCCATATAGATCATAACCGAGTATTGAGTAGAGTTCCCAGTGCTATACAGTCGGTCCAGGAGCTACCCCTCGCCCAAGGTCAGGGGCAGCAACCAAGAGCGCCAGGCTGCAACAGCACAGGAGCGGCCGAGAGGAGCTACCCCACGTCCGAGATCAGGAGGAGCTACCCCACGTCGGAGGTCAGAGGCAGTGGCTGAGAGGAGCTACCCCACGACCAAGGAGCGGCAGCTGTGCAGGCTTAGGAGGGCCGAGAGGAGCTACTCCATGTTCAAGGTCAGGAGGGGCAGCTGTGAGGAGATACCCCTCATCCAAGGTGAGGAGCAGCGGCTGCACTTTGCTGGTGCAGCCGTGAAGAGATACCCCACATCCAAGGCAAGAGAAACCCAAGTAAGACGGTAGGTGTTGCAAGAGGGCATCAAAGGGCAGGCACACTGAAACCATAATCACAGAAAAGTAGCCAATCTGATCGCAGGACCACAGCCTTGTCTAACTCAGTGAAACTAAGCCATGCCGAGTGGGGCCACCCAAGACGGACGGGTCCTGGTGGAGAGGTCTGACAGAATGTGGTCCACTGGAGAAGGGAATGGCAAACCACTTCAGTATTCTTGCCTTGAGAACCCCATGAACAGTATGAGAAGGCAAAATGATAGGATACTGAAAGAGGAACTCCCCAGGTTGGTAGGTGCCCAATATGCTACTGGATATCAGTGGAGAAATAACTCCAGAAAGAATGAAGGGATGGAACCAAAACAAAAACAATACCCAGTTGTGGATGTGACTGGTGATAGAAGCAAGGTCCGATGCTGTAAAGAGCAATATTGCATAGGAACCTGGAATGTTAGGTCCATGAATCAAGGCAAATTGGAAGTGGTCAAACAGGAGATGGCAAGAGTGAATGTCGACATTCTAGGAATCAGCGAACTAAAATGGACTGGCATGGGTGAATTTAATTCAGATGACCATTATATCTACTACTGTGGGCAGGAATCCCTTAGAA